>NW_004524842.1:2111557-2140529 GCF_000260255.1 Octodon degus
TAATTTAATCTTTGTATAGTCAGTTCTTTATGCCTGCAGATTCTACATCCTGGGGTTAAGCCTTGGATTGAAAACATTTCTTAAAAAGTTGTGTCCATGAGAGGCTGAGGTGGGAGGATCACTGCAAATTCGAGGCCAGCCTGGGTTGCAAAGTCAATTCAAGACCAGGACCTAAAAAGCATCGTGACATATTTGGGATATTGTTTGAAAGAAAAAAATAGATTCAATATATATTTCACATTTCTGCACCTTCATTTTCACTTCTAGATAAATTCATGAATGATTTGATGAAGAATATATAAATTTATTTCTTTTATACACATATCCAAGGACATGCTTGTGGCTTAAGTGAGTTAATAATGTGCAAAGGCTAGTTGTCAGCAATTCATTTCCTTATGGTTCATATTAAACATTTTGTATACAGTTAATTCTGTAAACAGATACATGTTCATAAGATCTATGACGGTCTTATAATCTTAATCTAATATATTTTAGTTATTTTAATTTTTTTCCCTCATGGGGAATATATTTGGTATAGTATAGAAAAATACTTTGTGACATTTCATATAAGGTTATATAATTTTTCATACATAAACATGAAATTTGTTGTAGAAAATTCTTTAAACCAAGCATTTTAATCTAGGACTGCAATTTAATCTGTTCCTTCAATCTATTTTTATGTGGCCCTTAAAAATATATCCAAAAAATCCATTGCTAATATAGCAATAAAAATACTTTGGGTACTGACAGACTCCTTGGAGTATTATATATAAAATTATAAACTTGTTTCATGTTCTTTTTTGTGATGTGTTGTACTAAAATCCAAAATGGCTTTTGCACCATTTTTAAGCCTGTTTTTTTCATTTGATGTTGGTACCAGAGTTGCTATAAATGACTGCTGCTTTTAGGGTTAAATATTTTGTTATTGATGATACAACCAAAATATTAGATTATGGCTAAAATTTTCAGAATAGGTGATACAAGCAAATTTTGTTAGGCATTATTCAAAATTCTCTTGTGCCATTTTTTTTCCAGGAAGAAAAATAGTTTTTTCTATTGTCAGGTCATATTTTGTGTAAAGAAAAAATTCTTTGGTCAATGTTGTAATGTTCACTCATACTGCAATTTTAAATTTATCATGTATATTATAGTAAACAGATACTTTGAGATTCAAGGCTCCTAAGATTGATTTTCTTCATTTTCCCCCTAAAATAAATATTCTTTCTGAAAAAAATAAAATAAAATAAAATGCACTGTGAAATCTTGTCTCAAAAAAAAAATGTATCCATACTGAATAAATAGACTTTTTCCTTGTCATTAATGCCTAATCAATTTAGTGTAATTATTAACATTGAAATCAATATTATAAGTAACCTACAGATGATTGAAAGTATACAGGGAGATATGTGCAGGTTATATGCAGTTATATGCCATTTTATCAAAAGAACATGAAGATCCTCAGAGTTTGGTATCAAACTATGGTCATGGACCATTTGTCTCTTCAACATTCAGTATGGTCAGATATCAGCCTCTGCTTTCCCATATGGGGATGCACTGGTTTTTGAAGGACAAGGCATTCACATAGATCTTTAAAATGAAGGATGACCAAAAAAAGGTATTCTTGCTTACAGGTGTGCACGGTGGTACACACCTGCCAATCCAGCATCCAGCTGAAGCAGGAGGATTGGCATGCGCTGGAGGCTGCTCTGGGCTACACAGCAAGACCCTGACTCAAAAAAAAAAAAAAAAAAAAAAAAAACATTCTTTCATGACCTTGAGAATACTGATAAATTTGCTTATCATTTCTATGACCTCAAGTGACTCACTTAAATATTGTATTTCAGTAATTAATGTTTGAGGCAGCTTGACTCTTAGCCAAACTATCATGATTGTAATGCTAAGAGTTTAGGGGATCTTCGTACAACAGAAGCACAATATAGATAGCTGGATCTCCTTTAGTTTGACTCCTTTAGTAGCGGGAAATTTCTTCACAATCTGAAGAGATGCATTTTGATATGTTATTGGCATATTTAAAACACTGAAAGGATACAAAATCACATGAAGAGCTAAAACTCTGTTATTATTTCTGATTACCTATAATTATTTTTGAATGCTACCCATATGTTTTATATAGATACATCTAGATATAGGTGTACTTTTTATTTATTAACATATGTTTGCAATACATCATGTTTACATCCCATGTGGGGAGTTGGCACATGTACATAACGCATCTTAATTCCTTTTTTGTCCTCTTCCCCTGCTCCCCTCCCCTCTCTGTCCATCTCTGGATTCTCTCCCCTTTGATAAAGATCTATTTCCCTATTTCCTGTTACAATATCTAGCTTTTATTTTGCTCCTTATTTGTACTTTGGATTTCTTATATAACAGAGATCATGCAATATTTAAGCTTGTGTGTCTGCTTTATTTCACTTAACATTGTGTTTTCACACAAATGACTCAACTGATCTTTCTTTAGGGCAGCCCTTGTAGGTAAATACCATATGTTCTTTATCCATTCATTTGCTGATGGATGTATAGGCCATGTTCATGATTTAGCTATTATGAATTGTGCTGCTATAAACATGGGTACACATGTATCACTCACTGTACTATATCTTTAACTCTTTCAAGAAGATATCTAGAAGGGGAATATCTGGGTCAAATGAAATTTCTAGCTTCATTTTCTTCAGGATTCTCCATACTGATTTCCATAGCGATTATACTAGATTACATTCCCACCAACAATATAGAAGGGTTCCTTCCACCCACCCTTGCAGCCCTCTAGCATTTGTTATTTGATTTGATTTCTTTCTGGTGTGAGATAAAGTCCCAATGTTGTTTTAATTTTCATTTCTCTAACAGTCAGTATGTTGTGTGTTTCTCTAAGGATTTACTGGTCTTTTGTGCTTCTGAGAAGTGTCTACTCAGTTCAGTTTGATGACCTATAAGTCTGAGTTTGGCTTTCTAGGAACATAAATAGAAATTAAATAGAAATGGTCTGGATTCTATCTGAGGCTATGATAAATAGTGAAAGATCACAAGGTGATCTGTCTTACAAATATATAAAACATGGCATAATTAATTTTAAAATCACTCAATATTTATATTTTAAAAGTTACAATGAATAATCATGGCTTTCTACCATAAAAATAGGGCCCATAAATTCATAGCAAGTATCTGTTGGAGGTCAGGCTTTTACACTAGAATTAATTTTTTGTTTTAAAGATGCTGTTATACTTACCTGGCAGGGGAGATACTTTTTCTTAGTTCAATTGTTTTGAAACATTTAATTTTCAATTAGTATTTAATTTTCTGAATATTGCTTAATCTTAATTTTTGTTCTAAGATTTATACTATATCTTTGACTTACAATTTATTTAAAAGACATCGTATGATATCTTCTCCTAGTATTAGAAACTTTAAAAAGTATGTTTCCATTTTCTGTTGACTTTATATTACTTCTTCCCTGTGTTTTATACACACATACACACACATATATGGAAAAAAATACGTGTGTAACCCAACACAAGATTGGTACTGTTTCATAGAAATCTGCAATGACCTTTAAATAAGGGTTCATCTAATATATCTTTTATAGAGTCCTGCATAACTATCATATTGAGAGCTCTTTATTGTTCATCCAGAAACATACTGCAACTTCTCTTGCCTTTTGAATTATGCTCTTTGTTATTTCCTATATGCTACTTCTGGAGGTATTAAAATATTTCAAGTTTGTATAACTAGAAAATCTTACTTTTAGTTTTCAAAGGTATGTTTGCTAAGTATGAAATTCAAAGAGAACAGATCTTTTCTTTCAGTCCTTTAATCTAATTTCTTACACCCTTGGTCCTTTTTTTTTCTTTCTAATGTGGAATAAGATGCTATCTAATTTTGTTCTTCCATAGCTAATATTTTTATGTATATGCTTTAATGATTTTTTTTCTTTACAAGAAGTTTTGGACAATTTTATTTTTGTGCATCTTGGTATGATTTTATTTAAATGTCTTTGCAAAAGGTTCATTTTTCTTGGAAATGTGGTATTATAAGTTGAACTAAATTCAGAAATTTTAAATCTTTTTAAAAAAATGCTTGAAACTATTGTTTGAAGCAAGGTATAATTCCCCTATGATGAATGCTATCACTATGTATATATAAAATGTACCAATAAAAAAAAATTTCAAGGATGCTGTGTGATGTTTCTGATAAGAAATCTACATCTTCTACCCTTCTCCATCTCAAGCTAAGGCTTGGGGTACAGGAGAGATCAAGTAATAGAAACCCAGGCAGCTCAGAGGTATTGTGTAGGCCTCCTGATGCTCAGTGCTCATCAGGCCCTCATGGCCAGAAGGATGGGCCAGAGACCCCAGAAAGTCCCTCACAGGGGCCAGGGAGATGGCTCAGTAGAAGAAGCGCTTCCCTGGCAAGCACAAGGGCCTGAGTTCAATTCCAGTTCTGCCAAAAAAAAAAAAAAAAAAAAGACCCTCACAGCCTGCCAGGGAACACGGCTGGGAGGGCACTGAAGCAGCTGGCTCAGCCTTGCAAACCTGGATAACTCTCACGCTATTACAGAGGAAGCTCCAAGAGACCAACAGAGCGAAGAAAGGGACTCAGAGGTTTCAATCTAGACATGAGCATGATGCCAACAACTAATGAAGCCTATGCCGAGAGGTACAATGACAAGGGGCAAACTCTCCCATCCCTAAACGTGTGTCACTGCCCTTTTGGAGCTACAATTTATGGAGCAGAGCTAAGTTCAGGTCAGAGAAATAAAGCTACATTTGTGTACCCTGAAGCCATTACCAGGTTTAAGGCACCCTGCTCAAATACTCCATGAAGTGCTAGAGACTTAAAGTGAACAGAACACACACCTGTCAGGATAGTGATTACAAAAAAAAAAAAAAAAAAAATCAAGTGTTGGTGAAAATGTAGAGAAAATGGAACCCTGTGCTAGTTAGTGGGGATCTGCAATGATACAACTGCTATAGGAGACAGTGGGGGGTTCCTTAAATCGGTGCAGAACTTCCTTAAAAATCAAATGTAGAACTATACAATGTATATAACAAAGAATTGAAAGAAGTATCAGCATTCGTATGTATACTATAGCACTACTGGCATCTGCCAAAAGGTAGAGACAACTCAAATGCCTACGTAGGAATAAATGCATAAACAGAACACACAATGTAATACTATTCAGCCCTTTAAAAAAAACCTGGATGACTCCTTAGGACAGTATGCTAAGTAACATAAACCAGTCATAGAAAAACAAGTACTGCATGATTCCACTTACATAGTAGATCTAAAATAGCCAAGTTTGCTGAATCAAATTGCAAAGCAGTAATTGCTAGGAGTTTGGGGAAGGGAGATGGGAAGTTACTAATTAACAGGCATAATGTGTCAATTAAATAAGATGAATAAGCTCTAGAGATCTGCAGTATAACATTGTACCTATAATTAACAAAAATTTATCGTATACTTAATCATTGTTAAGAAGGTAACTCTTGTATTCTTACCACAATAAAACAATATCAAAATTTTTTAAAGTTCAAAAAAGCACCACCATTAACAACAAGATGAATGGAGTACAACCCCTAACCTAGTGAGATTCATAGTCTAATTGTGAGCCAGATGTTAACTGAGAAACCATTCATTACAGTGATATGATTACAGCAATTAAAGAGGTAGCCACTGGGGATGAGGGGAAAAGAGCTGAGGAGTGCCTAGCTTTCAGTAGGCAGAGAATGCTTCAAAGAAGAGCCCTGAAAAAACAGAGAGGGCATCATATACTAAATCCCTGAAAAAACAGAGAGGGCATCATATACTAAATCCCAGTAACAGGAATAGCCAAGCAGGTTCTGGCAAACACAAGCCATTTCGGATGCATGAGACAGGAGATGGGACTGCAAGGCAGGGCTAGGATGAACTCTCAAATGGCTTTACCTGCCCTGTGAAGATGGTGATTACTTCCTCTCAATGAGGGCAATTGAATCAAAGAAGAAAGATGGTCAAGCTCATTCTTTAGAATGACTGCTCTGATGGCAGAGTGGAGCTTGGATTACAAGGGAGTGAGGCCAGAGGCAATTTAGTCTATATGAAAAATAACAGACTAACAAGTAACAAGGAAAATCAGAACAAGCTGAATTAACAGATACCGACTAGAAATAATAGGGTTTGGTCGTGGATTGCATCTTGGAGGTGAAGGAGGAGTTTTCTGGTTCAGTTACAATTCTCTGGGACTGGGAAAACAGGTTTGCCATGTGTACTGGTTAACTATTGCTTTATAACAAATTACCCACAAATTTTGACAGCTTAAAACAACAAATGTGTTATTACATCACAGTTGCTGTGGGTCAGGAGTCTAGGGAGGCTTAGCTGGTTGGGTCAAGTTCAGGGCTTCTCACGAGGTTAGTCAGGACATCAGCTGGGACAACATCATCTGAAGGCTAACCTAGGCTGGAAGGCTTCCTTTCAAGTTCACTCTTACGTCTGGAAAGGCAATGCTGGCTGTTAGTGGGAGACTTTGTTCCTTGCTAAATGAACCTCTCTGTTGGGTTGCTAGAATACCTCTTCAATATAGCAGTTGGCTTTCCAAAGGAGGGAGAAGAGAGGAGAAGCCACAATGCCCCTAATGGCCTAAGCCCTGAAGTTTTATATCATTACTTCTGCTTTACTCTACTAATTATAAAGCAGTCACAAAGCCCACTTGAAGAGAAACATCAAGCTCCATCTCTTAAAAGGAAAAGTATCAAAGAATTTGTGGACATATTTTAAAATAATCATCCTATGAAAGTGGAGTCCGTTCATGCAGAAATTTTCTTTGGTCTAAAATGCCCGTGACATACTGTTGGCGATGTCCAGCAGACAGTGAGCATGCCCTAGACCAGTGGTGGTGAACCTAAGGCATGTGTGCTGCAGTAGGCCATTTGTATCATTGAAAACTCTACATGGTTCACCATCCCTGGCCAAGGCTATTACTGCTGACTCTACCAACAAGATGGGAAGGCTCCAGAATTCAGAAGAATTTAGCAAGATCACAGAATTAAAGAGGAAATGAAAGGTAAAAGACATAGAGCCAGACTATTCTAAAAATAGCCATCAAAAGAAGTGAGAGGCAGAACAAGATTTTGGTGGGCTTTTTTTTTAAGAGATGCATATAAGGATGTCTATAGGTAGAGGGAAAACAAGTTATTAGAGAGGGAGAAGTACGAATATAAATAGTATGGGGTAGTGGATGAAGATCTATGCTGAATCCTTTACCCATCAATTTAGGGTCAACCAAGAGAGAGATACCTCTTTATTGAGAGAAAACAAAAAAGAAAACAAGAGTGGGAACTACTTAGCATAGTCCTGTCTCTACAGAAAAATGAATAATTGGTAACAAATCAGGTACATTCAGAATATACGAGGAAATAGAACCTTTTGTTCAGAAATACATCTCAAACCAGTGCAGCTGTTACCTGCACTTCATTTTTTTCTTTCTGCTAGATGTAGACACCTGTTTCATCATCCTGGCCTGTTCCAGGCTTCTTAATTCTGCCTTACCTACTACCCTGTCCCCTTACCTCTTTGTTATGCCTTATGTTTAGATGTCCCTGCCCCCCAAAGCCAAAGGGTCATAGAGATTTTTCAGAGGTGGCTGGATCTATAGCGTGTGACTGATTCAAAGTACAATGCTGAGGTTAGGGGTGTGTGAGCACTAACGTGGTCTACTGTTGGTTTGGCCCTGCCTTAATCACGGTAGCCTAACAGTGTAACAGTGTAAAGGGAGCAGGAAGATGCTGTTAAAGTCCCTTGCAGCTTTTGCTACCTTGTGGGCACCATGAACTGTTCTCTTCTTTGTATCTTCTGTCATGTGCTTCTCTGTCTTAGAGCCAGCCAAGTATGGTCTGTAACCTCTATAAACTGTGAGCTAAATAAACCTTCCTCCTTGTAACTTTGGGTGTTGGGCATTTTGCCTCAGCAACGAGAGAAAAGTAACTAAGACTCTCTCTATACCTTGCTCCACCCTGGGATAGCATTTGATTGGGTGGCATTTGGTTTGATTTATCTGAGAAAGAATGACTTCAGGATGGGCTCAGAATCCCCACAATAGAAAGCTGCATGGAGGCCTTGTCATACATGGCATCTTGTGTTTGCTTGTGCTCTCACCTGTGGCCTGGTAGGATCCCAACCTGTATCTCTAGTAGTAGAAGGTGTGACACCCTTGAATCATAGTTCCTCCTCAGCATGAAGAAATAAAACAGTGGTAGTACAGGTGTTTATGAATCAGAACTGTTCTTCTGTCCAAATTCTTTGATGTATTAGCTTTTACATGTATCAAAATTTGTTCTGACATAATGTTTGATACAAATGCATTTTCCTTTCTTTTATACATACCCTCAAAAAAGTTTGGCTAAGCCTGAAATAGCCACAAAAAAAAAAATCCTTATCAAATTTAGGGCTGGACAAATAGCTCAGTGGATTAAAGCACCTATAAACAGGCACAGGAGCTAGGGGTTCGATCCCCGGGCCTGCCGTGCTGGTCCCGCCCCCCCCCAGGGTGCACTGAGATGCCAATCAAGACTGGGTGTGGTGGTAGCTTCTAATCTCAGCACTTGGGAAGCTATAAACAGGTGGATCCCTACAAGTCTGATCTAGTAATGAGACCCTGAAGACCCTGTAGATCCTTCCCTAAAATACAAAAAAAAAAAAAAAAAAATTAGACCCTTACCTAAAATACAAAAACAAACAAAAAAAATTTGGCTAAGAGTAGGTGAACAAGCTGGGCATTGCAACACATGCCTGTTATCCCAGTATTCAGGAGGCTGAGGCAGAAGAACTGCTGCAAGTTTGAGGCCAGCATGGGCTATACAGTGAGACCGTGTCTCAAAGAAATAAAAAAAAAGAGTAGATGAATGTTAAACTATGACAATTAATGGATATGAATATGTTAATATCAGTAATTCCTCATTTTAGCAGTAACCATGGTAACAACTGGCATAAATGGCTGAATGGCTATTTATGAATGGCTATTTAAAGGCACTATTTTTGGAATATCCTAGTTTATTTGACATGTTATATTAAAACGATAGAAATCATATGAAATTTCTAATTTAAAAAATTTTGGCTGGGTGTTAATGGCACATGCCTATAATCCCAGCACTCAAGAGGCTGAGGCAGGAAGACCACTGCAAGTTTCAGGCCATGCTGGCTACAAAGTGAGTTCAAGGCCAGCTGAAATGCATTGTGAAACACTATTTCAAAGAAAGAGCTAACCAAGGGCTGAAAGATAGCTCAGCAGCATGAGTGCCTGCCTCACTACTGCTAGGTCCCGAGTTCAATCTCTGTTCGCCCCCAAAAAAGACAGCTAATTGTTTAAACTCTTTGATGAAGAAAATCAAGCTAATAATATGTTAGCTATTTATAAGGCAACTATTATAGATCAAACACTTTTAGGTTTTGCTTTTTGCTTAGGCTGTTTGTTTATTCTTTTGTTTTCCAGTGCTAGAGATGGAACATAGGCCTCATGCATGCCACACAAGTATTTTACCACTAAAGGACATCCCCAGCCCTATCACAGCTGAGAAAACATTATGCACTAGTTGTTATTTCCTCCTCTGGGCATTGAAAAACCTGAGAATCAGAGTGGCTAGATAATTTTCTTGAGGCCACATAGCTTGAAAATAGAAAACCTAAGATTTTTCACAAGATCTTATCTAGGGTCTAGTCTCTTCCCAATTTTTCATATTCTTCAACAAATAACTAAAATTTATTATTAACTATATCACCCTCTTACCAACTGGTGCCCTGAAGCTGATTGACTGCAACACCATCCTGCTTTATTTTTTCCATGAAGTTGATGGCAAGCTGAGCCTTTTGCTTTGTTGTGTTCTGCTTATCTCCTCCTATAGCTTATAAATCCTATGTATTTAGACTTCTTGAGGATTTATTTATGTATTTATTGAGATAAGGGCTTATTATATAGTCCAGGTTGGCCTTGAACTCCCTATGTATCCCAGTCTGGCCTTGAACTTGTGGCAATCCTCCTGCCTCTGCACTATAGGTTCCTTTTTAGTTCCCCACTGCACATTAGTACTTAGAACACTGTTAAGCACAGAGTAGGTATCCAATGAATATTTGATGAATTAAACGAATGAAAATATCTGAAGGAAGAAAAAAAGATTTTTAAAAAATTACATAAATATATTCATGGTCCAGAGAAAGGATTTGACAAACTCAAGACATATGTTAAATAAGTTTCTTTAGCAAAACCAAAAAAACCCCCAAACAACAACAACAACAACAACAAAAACACCCCAAATTCTTATCTGGGACATTCTGTGCAACTATTTTAGGTGGAGCAGTAGAATATTGGCAAGATCATAACAAAAATATGCTTCTGTGGCTCTGCAATTATGATTAAAGAAGTTCCTTTTTACCAACACATGCACACATTAGTCTAAAAATTTGTAGCAATTTTAGATTTTCTCAGAGATTGTCGAAGGGCCAGTTAAGTACAGGAGGTTGCTTACTAAGGTAAAGCAGCAACTTGAGGGTAAGGAGGCTCAGTTAATATTCACAAGTGCAGGACAAAAATCTCTCCTAATCACCTCAGCCAATTGTACTAGCAAATCCACTTCCTACGTCACTGGGAAACTAGCGTAAGAGAATGCAGAATGACAGCAGAGAGTGCTTACTTCTGTAAGCAAGAGCAACTCCAAGTAGGGAAGTGCTACGGTTTCTGTCTAGCTGTCCCCACAAAGCCTCACGTAGTCATGGGGAAGCTTCTGGAGTTTGTGTCTGATTCATGGTCCAGTGCTGGGATTATGGGTGTGAGCACTACCCCCGCCCTGGGGCAGGCAGCCTACATACAACATAAGCAAGAGAAAGAGGTTTGCTCTCGGCTGCTCCTGCCCTTTGCTCTTGTTGCTTTTGTTGTCTTCTGCCACCATGAACTGGCACCCCTCTGCAATGCCACCCTATCTAGCTGAGTATGGAATGAAACCTCCACAAACTGTGAGCTAAATAAACCTTTCTTTCCTTCATTTTTAGCATCAGGATATGTTGTCTTAACAATAATAAAGCTATGATATAGCTGGTATTCCAAAGGAACCAATAAATTCTGCTGAGACAGCAGGAAAGACATCTGGAAAAAAACCTATTGGGCACTCTACTCCTTAAAATAAAAATGACTCCATCAGTATCTGGTGTTTTATTTAAAAATAAAAATAATATGCTTAACAGAAGCTAACACAGGAGAATCTTTAGAGTCTTAGGATGGAAAAAGTCTACTTATAAAAACTAGGCAGCTATAAAACAAAACAAAGATAAATAATGGTGACTGAATGAATGAAACAAAAAAAAGTATTTACTCATATCCAGACAGTTAATTTTCCTATATATGAAAGTTATCTGCAAATCTGAGGGGGGGAAAAAACTTCACACCATTAACCCAAGATTAAAAACACAAAGGTAACAGACAATTCTCAGAAATACAGATGGATCTTCAACGAGGAAGAGGCTTAACTTCAGTATTAATCTGAAAATACAAACTATATAATTTATTTTACTCATTAGAGTGAAAAAAAAATTTTAATTAGGAACATCATCACCAAGATTGATAAAAGCATGAAAAAACCAAACCTTTTTTTTGTATCAGGAATCAAACTTATGGCCTCACACTTGCCAAACAAGCGCTGTGCTAGTTGCTAATGACTTCCAAGCAGGGCAGTTTGACAGAACCTACTAAACATACAAATGCCTACATCCTTTGGGTTTTTTGTTTGTTTGTTTGTTTGTTTGTTTGTTTTGGCAGAACCAGGGATTGAACTGAGAACCTTGCGCTTGCCAGGCAAGTGCTTATTCTACTGAGCCATCTTCCCGGCCCCGCCTACACCCTTTGAAAAAGCATTTCCACTCTATATTTTTCCCAGGGTTGAGAACCAGAAGCTAAGGGATAGAGTGGGAAAATAGCTTTTTTCCTCTATGTCCTCTTTTGAACATGTTAAATTATATACTGTCATATATTACTTCACAAAATATAATTTTTAAGCTATACACTAAAGAATTCTTCTAAAAGAAAAAAAAAAACTGAGGCATGGTCTCATTTTGTTGCCCAGGCTGGGCTCAAACTTGTGATCCTTCAGCCTTACCCTCTAAAGCAGTTGGGATGACAGGTATGCACCACTATTTCAGGCAAAAGAAAACATTTACTTACCTTGCAGTCCGTTAAAATCAAAATAAAGAAGGCAATTCAATCAATATAAAAGTAAGAAAAGGCCTGCATCCTGACAGCAGGTGCAAAGACTACCTTCCAGAGACAAAGCATCATCATTTATAGAAAGGACTATAAAAATTGATCCTCCCAGGCCAGGGATGTAGCTCAGTGGCACAGCATCTGTCTGACAAATGCAAAGTCCTGAGTTCAATTCCTGGTGCCAAAAACAAAACAAAACAAAAAAAGTAACGAAAAACTGACTCTCCCTTCTCCTGACCCCAAATAGGCTACAGAATTCTCTAACATGAGATGCTGAAGCCAGAAATATCCTGCCCAGTGTGTCCTGTTTCCCACTAAAATAAATAAGAAATATGAATCATAACAAGATAAGACAACAGAAGGAGATGCAAAGGACACAAGGGAGGAAAACAGTAACACCATTACATTGCCCAGGAAGGGTGCGGGGGCTAAAGCAGTTCCCTAGTAGTAGTAGTAGTAGTAGTAGTAGTAGTAGTAGTAGCAGTAGTAGTAGTAGTAGTACTAGTATTTGTATCTGGTACAGGGTCTCACTACACAGCTCAGACTCGTAATGATCCTCCTGTTTTCAGCCTCCCCAGCGCTGGAATTACAAGCATGTGCTACCACTTCCAGACTCAGTGGCCGGCTCAGTGCACCCAGGGGCGGGGCCATCAAGGCCTGTGGTGCAGGAGATCAAAGCCTGGTCCCTGTGCTTGCCTAAGCAGGTACTTAGTCCACTGAGCTCTCTCCCTGGCCCACAGTTCACATTATTTAAATGTAATTCTGACATATGTTACAAGGGAGGAAGATAGGGCGCTTTAAAAAAGAACAAAGCAAAGGGAAGGCCAAATAGCTCAGCGGATTAAAGCACCTGCAAGCAGGTGCAGGGACCGAGGCTTCGATCCCCCGGCCTGCTGTGCTGGCTCTGCCCCCGGGGCACGTTGAGATGACAACTGAGACTGTGTGTGTTGGCATGCGCCTGTAATCCCAGCTCTTGGGAGGCTGTAAACAGGAGGATCACTATGAGTTCAATCTAGTAGTGAGACCCTGAACTTCCTGTAGACCTTTCCCTAAAATACAAAAAAAATGAAAAAAATAAAGGAACAAAGGAGAGACCTGATGTAGTCTGAGATGAATAAGTCTTTTTCCAATACATGTTTATTAATACATGCTTGCAGTAGATACATTCCTCGTTGGGAGCCAGTACAGGTATATAGCGTATCTTTCTATCCCTTTTTCCTCCTGTGCCTTCCTGCTCTAACAATGTCTTGGTCCTCTTCCCTTCTGCATAATATCTATCTTCCTATTTCCTATTATCTATTTAATTTTGCTCTTTATTTGCAAGTTGTGTTTCCCACATAATTAAAAAATACATGATATTTAACCTTGTTTGTCTGCTTTATTTCATTTAACCTTATGGTCTCAAAGTGCATCCATTTTTATGGTTTTGTTGTTGTTGTTGTTTTTGTGGAACCAGGGACCGAACTCAGATCCTTGCGCTTGCCAAGGAAGCACTTATTCCACTGAGCCATCTCCCCGGCCCCTCATTTTCTTACAAATGACTCAAGTTTATCCCTCTTTATGGAAGAGTAATACTCCATTATATATAAAGATCACACTTTCTTTGTCCATTCATGAGATGAAGAATTCTTAGTCACTATAAATTTATTAATCCTTCAGGAAAACAACTGTGAAATCTTAACTCTTTCCTTTTTTTCTTTTTTTGGTCCGATGCTGGAGACTGAACCCAGGGCCTGACAAATGCTCTACTATATCCCTGGCCAAATATTTGCAACTTTTGTCTCATGTAATTCCATTCCTTGAAAGCAATCCTACCAAAATACATAAATTGGCAGATATGTACACAGAGTGGTTTAGTGAAGCACTGTTTATAATAACAAAAAGGGAGAAATTATCCTTCAGTTGGATATTGGCTAAATGCTACAGAATTCAGCTATCAAAAAGGGGTAGAGAAAAAAAAAAAGGGGGTAGAGGTCACAGTACACACCTATGATGTCGTGTTTAGGAGGCTGAGGCCAGAGGATCACCCCAAATTCAAGGCAACCTGAGCTACACAGAAAGTTCAAGGGTTCCTATCTCAAGACAAACAAACAAGAAAACAAGGGCCGGGGAGATGGCTCAGTGGAATGAGCGCTAACCTGGCAAGCACAAGGGCCTGAGTTCAATCCCTGGTTCCACAAAAAAAAAAAAAAAAAAAAAAAAAAAAAAAAAAAAAAACAAGTAAACAATGCTGTGGATAGCTGCAGTGCTAAGACCTGCAGCCTTAGATACTTGGGAGGCTGAGGCAAGAGTATCATTTAAACACAGGAGTTCAAGACTAGCCTGGACAATACAGTAATATCTCAAAACAAAAGGAACAGCAGCATTGCAGTATGATTATGTTATTGTGAGAATGTTTCTACTGAACTTATATCTGAAAAAATAGAAACAAAATATTGGTGGAAAGAGGGAATTTTCACTAAGTCACTTATGTATATTGTTTGCAATTTTTATCCCAAGTAAAAATTATTTTAGTTTTAGGTGAAGTCTCACTGTATTGTTGAAGCTGGTCTTGAACTTCTGGGCTCAACTGACACTCTTGAAATCAAATTCAAGAAGCAAAACATTTCTTTAAACCTCACGTTTAAGCTACTGGCCATGAGACAAAAGTCCTCTTCTTGATCATAAGCACACACATGTACACACTCCTCTTACTTTGATAAATATAGTATTTACTGTTAGCCCTTCCTTTATGTTCTGTTCCTTCACTCAAATGCAGGTTATAAATAAATCCACTTTTTGTGTGCCTTCTGCCTACTCCCTCTTAGGGCAAACTGAAAAAACTCTAACCTTAGAGTCCCTTTATCATTATGGTCTCAAAGGAAGATCTAGTCTGCGACTACCCTTTCATTTGAAACTCCTATTAAAATACCACACTACAATTCCTTCAAGTAAAAACAAACCCTAAGATCTGATGAGAGGCTTCCTTTGTTATGCCTCATAATGACTGAGTTCTGCGCTTCTTCTGTAATACATCTTTCATTTGATTACCACATATCAAAGGACTTTATATAGTTTTCTCATTAATCTTCTGAAGTTTATTTTAGCTGGTACATAAAATATAAAAATTATGTATGTTAGTGAGGGTCCATGTAGTATTTGGTACATATGTACATTGTGCAATTTTAAACTCATTACACCTTAATTTGTTTAGGACACTGTACAATCTTTTCCAGATGAAGAATAGAAATTAAGCAACTGACTGACTTTGAAGTTATAAAGCAGAAGAAGCATCAGTCAGCAGAAGAAAAAACACAGGTCTTACATCCCAAGACAACATCAGTTTTATACCATTCGCCTCTAGGATGAGCCATAAAGCTTGGAAAGCAACTTCAGCATGCATTCACACTGAATCCGGTTGCGTCACTTTACTGCTTACCACCACCTGGCAAGAACAGCCTCGTGTCTTATAATGGCCTTTTTTTTTAGTGTGCTGAAGCCAATAAAATGCTTTCCATTCAACAAGAGAAACGCGTTCTGAAATATTTAATAATTTTCCTGCAGCCTATTAACATTTCTGTGCAACTGGACTACTTGCATAGTCAAGAGTTAGAACATAAGAAAAATACTTTCATTAGGCTGGGGACGTAGTTTAATGGTAGAGCTCGTACTTAGCATGGGCAAGTCCTTCGGCTTGATCCACAGCATCAAAAAGGAAAAAAGATAAGAAGAAGTAAATGCTTCAGTTGTATGCTTAGGAATCTGCTTGCCACAATTTAAGCCCATATCTTTCTTAACTGTGTCTTTTGTTCCAGAAACAGAACTCAACACATGAACATAAAAACGGAAAAGACACTTTCTGGCTCCCATGGAATTCCAGTGGCAGGGGCAACAAAGCCATAATTCCCATATTATGGTACTGAAACACTACCGTCCTAACTTTTGATTATTTGTTTGTTTGTCTTAAGACAGGGTCTCACTATGTAGTCCAGGCTGGTCTTGAACTCACTGTGCAACTCAGGCTGGCCTCAAACTTGCAGCAATGCTCTTGCCTCAGCCTCCTGAGTGCTGGGATTGCAGGCACGCACCACCACATCCAGCTGCCTCCCCAATTTTGAATAAAGATTTAAATTACTAAGAGATAGTAGCAGTTATGGCTATGGATTAATACTTTCATTCAACATTTTATCTTCTTACCTTTCCTCCCTAGACACCTATGTACATTTGTAAATGCCATTCCTATTGGAAGGAAGCAGGATTTTCTAGAAATAGCTGGTTCCTGGTGTGGAACACAAGGTGAATTTGGTGAATATGTAACGTCTTGGGGATGCTCAGAAACCAAGGAAATGCCCTAGATCTGGGGGTTATGCCAAAAGAACTGAAGAATGAATCCAAAGGAGCTCAATGTAATATGCTCTGTCTAGGGCAATATCAACAAAACATACCGTCCAAAATATAATGAGATTGGGGTAGAGCTCGGAGCATTTGCTTAGCATGGACAAAGCCCTGAGTTAAGTCTCTAGCACCACATAAAAAAAAAATACATATAAATAAGTAGGTATGAATATAAAATAACAAATTATAAAACATGACCTAGGCACATATTTATACTAAAGAAGAATAAAATGATGGAAGATAAAACTCTTCTCAAGAGATGAATGCTGGCTAACAAATTGAAAGAAAACAACAAAATTAGAAAAGTTACCAATTTTTAAACTTAATATATTCACCAAGAGATGCTAAAACAACTGAGAAAAAGGTTGGGGGAAATGAATACTCATAAGATATCAGAGTTTCTCCTCACAGATAACTTATTAATTGCAACAGGAAGGACATGGTCAAGTGTGCCACTCCCACCAGTGGGGCAACCAGACACTACACGGCTCCTCCAGTGATGCAGTGCAATACACCGTCCCAGCCGGGGGCCTTCTCACCAAAACCATTAGTGTGAGACGCCTCAGGAAGAGAACAGGGAGGAGCTGGACAAAGGCAGAATGTGAGACAAGGTACTGTGCTGAAAACTTGCCTGATCTCTAAGTGAAGATCCAATTGCATAAAAAATAAATTAATTCTGGAAAACACGCACACACAACCATTGTGTAGACTTGGGCTTCCAGGAAGATAGAGATATACTTCTTGTTCATTTCACTCAGTACAACTAGAACCCTGGACACTGGATATAAAACAAATATAAGAAGGTTTTGAAAGGCAGAGAGCAGGCAGCAGGCTGTCTAGGGTACTCGGAGCCCAAGGAAAACTCCTGTGATGAGTCAGTCTTTGGGTTTTCTTTTTGGTTCATTCTTCCAGAATTGGGCAGAAGAAGTGGGTAATTTAGAAACAGCAAAGGACCCAGACAAAAAGCATGCCCAAAAAAGCTGGCTTTCTCTAGCCAAAATACCAGGGAAAGAACAATCTAATGAAACAGAACACATGTAGACCAAGTTGCTCTTCTCCAGTCAAACACCACCACCCTCAAGACTCCAAAACTGTGCTCTATCCCATCCCCAGTATAACAAGAAAGGGTTGGGGTCCCAGTCATACAGTGTAACAAAGTACCCAATACCTGACATTAGTGAAGTGTCAGGAAGGCTGAATAAAGACCAAGGCTTTTCTTCTTGCTGGCAGTAATGAGGAACCCACTCCCAATCCCCAGCAGTAGCAATGGAGTCTAGATTGTCATTCTGTCTCAGTTTGACTTGGGATAGGGGCAGTGTAACAAAGTACAGTGCTATCTCTGTACTCATTAATTGGTTCCAGGAGGCACCACAACTACCACAAAAATGACAAGTGCAAAACATTAGCCAGAAAAGGTAGTGAGTCACAAGGCAATCAGGACAAAATTTTCATGTCAAAATTCACTAAGTACCAAATTCAATGAGTTTCAAAGCACCTGAGTACCAAGGTATGACTGTATCCAAGGCTGAGTATTTTATAAAGAAAAGAGATTTATTTAACTCATAGTTCTGAAAGTCCAAGAACAAAGCTCTGGCATACGCACAGCTCCTGGTGACAGGTTGCCTGCTGGATCAAGGTGCAGAGAATCCCATAATGAGGCAGAGCTAGGGAGCACATTTTTGTAATGAAGTCACTTTAGTGATAACCCATTACTTCGAGCAGAGCCCTGCAATCCAGTCGTCTCTTAACTGTCCCATCTTGCTCTAACTCAATACCTCACAGCAGGATTAAATTACTTGAGTTTCAGTGGGATCATTCAAATCATAGCATACTCCTCTTACGTCACCTCTTCCTTCCTACTATTGGTTGGTATCAGCAGCGACATAATCTGTGATGTTACTTGTGCCCAGAGGTAGTGCAGCCACCCTTTCTTTCTTTTCCTCAGGGTGGAATGAGGGCATTATGGTGAGCACCCTTCTCAGCTCAAAGAGGGATCCAGAAGGCCTGTTGAGAACCAGAACACCCATTTCCATCAGGCAGGAACATTGTGTAGCAATAGAAGCAGAGCCAGGCTTGGTGGTGCATGTCTGTAATCTCAGCACTCAGAGACTGAGGCAGGAGGATCACCCAGAATTTGAGGTCAGCCTGGGCTAGATGGTGAGACCCTGTCTCAAAAAAATAAAAAAAACAAAAGCAAAGTGAAAGCATAGTATTTAGTTCTACGTGAAAGTAACAAGAAGTTGTCCCTCCTTTACATGTTTCTAATAATGTTAGAAAAATACGTTCAGAAGAGCCAACCTACACCAAGCATGGTGGTCTATACCTGTAATCCCAGAACTCTGGAAATCTGAGGCAGAAGGATCCTGAATTCAAGCTCATCCTGAGCAATTTAGTGATTTGGTAAAGCCCTGTCTCAAAATTTAAAAATAAAACAAAACGGAAAAAGAGCTTAATCTCAAAGTACTGTTTTAATCCCCAGTACCACCAAGAAAAAAAAAAGAATGGAAAAACCAAGCCAGCCAAAATAGGTTTAAATAAGATCTAGACTCTTTTAACAAAATACTCAAGATGACCAAGTTTCAACTGAGAATTACTGATCCTAAGAACAAAAGGATCTCAAACTGAGAAAAAAAATTAGTAGATACCAACACAAATTTAACACAAATGTTAGAGTTACTTGACAAGGATTTTAAGGCAGCCATCATACACATGCCTCAACAATTATGAATGAGATTGAAATAAAGGGGAAAAAATCTCAGCTAAAAAATTAAACAATATATATTTCACAAATAGAGAATTTAGAACTGAGAGATGCAGTAACCAAATGCAATGAGAGGGTGTAACACAGGGGAGGGGAAGAAGGAATACAGTAATTCATCAACAATAGTGAGATTGACACTGATGATGAAAAGGGAAGAGAAAAAAGAGGAAGAAAAGAGAAAAGAAAAAGAGAACCAGAAGCAGGAGGAGGAGGGCATGGGGAGAGGAAAACCTCAAAGACTTGAACTCTCAGGGATCCTCCTCCCTCCAAGTGCTGGGATTATAGGCCTGTGCCACCACACTCAGCAGACCTAACTCTTAACTTCAGAGTCCAGGGAAGTGGAGATAAAGATAGCAGAGCTAAAAAAGCACTAAAACAAACAAAAACCAAAAACCTCTGAAACCTGCCCAAATCTGGCAAAAGATATAAAGCTATGGAGTCAAAATGCTAAATCCCAAACTGAGTGCTCAAAGAAACAAAACACCAAGATACACCAGAATAAAACGTCTTACAAGACTGAAAGACAAAATATCTTACAAGCAGTGAGAAAAACACATTACCCACAGGGACAAAAATAATTAAGATAACAGCAGATTTCTCAATAGTACTTTGGAAGCCAAAAGGAATACAATATAGTACTGAAAGTACTACCAACTCAGAATCATAGTTTCGGTGAAAATATCCTTCAGGAATCAAAGGGAAATGAAGACACTCTCAGACAGAGGAAAATAAGAACATGTTGTCAGCAGCCCTACCCTGAAAGAACTGAACCACTGGGGTGTGGCTCAGTGTAATAGTGCTTGCCCAGCGAGTGCAAAGCCCTGGGCTGCACCCCAACACCATAGAAAAGGAAAAAATAATGGGGAGCAAAGGGAAATGATGAAAGAAGAAATCTAAGAATAATAATAACACAGGAAACACATATGCCATCTATAGGTGTATTTAAAATAAACTTTCTACCTTTTCTTAAAATTTCTAATTTTCTTTCTTTCTTTCTTTCTTTCTTTCTTTCTTTCTTTCTTTCTTTCTTTTTGTACAGGGTCTACAAAATCTACAGGGTCTCACTACACAGATCAGACTCATAGTGATCCTCCTGTTTTCAGCCACCCAAGTTCTGGGATTACAGGTGCACGCCACCACGCCCAGTCTCAATCATCATCTCAGTGCACCCAAGGGATTGAACCCTGACCCCTGGGTTTAACCTAAACAGGTGCTTTAATCTGCTGAGCTATCTGGCCAGCTCAAAATTTCTAAATTATATTTGATGAAGGAAACAAAATTATAATCCTGCCTGATGTGCTTCTAAATGTATGCTGAGAATTTATAAAAGGGAAAAGCAAAGAGAGATAGGTTTCTATGCTATACTGATAAAATAATGACACTTGTAGATTGTGAAAAGTTGTGTATCAAGGTAATACTGTGAGCAACCACTGTTAACACTATAGAGCGGGCCAATCAAAAACACTTTAGAAGCCCTAGCTCACACAATAAAACATGAGAAAGTAGTTATAAAAGGTGCACAGATTGGAAAGAAAGAAAACCGTCCATATTTGCACATCATGATTGGGTATATAGAAAATAAAAGGCAACCTAATTTTTTAAAGCCCTAAAACTATTGAGTTTAAAGAATTCAAAGAATACAGGAAAAAAATACAAATATCAACTATGCCTTTATGTATGAGAAATGAATATAGGGTCGCTGAAATACAAATACAAGGCCTTGAGATAGCTCAGTGGAATAAGTGCTTGCCTGACAAGTACAAGGTCCTGAGTTCAATACCTGGTACCACACACACACCAAAAAAAAAATTACAAATACAATATTCATAATTATTTACAAAAAAAATACGAGGGCTAAATCTAACCAAATATGTACAGAATTTATATGCTGAAAACTACAAAATGCTGATGAATGAAACCAAAAAGGACCTAGTAAAAGTAAGATATACCATGATTATGGATTGGAAAGTTTAGTAAAGTAAAAATGTTCATTCTATCCAAATTATTATATAGGTTAAAACAATTTCCTTCACACGCTAGCAGAAGTTCATGCAAATATAAACAAGATTACACTAAAATCAAGGGTGAGGGCAAGATAGCTCAGTGGCCTAAAGTGCCTGCTTAGGCAAGCTTAGGTAACTGCAGGAAGCTTGGTTCCAATCCCTGGCATGCATGCCATGCCAGCCCCACCCCCAGGGTGGGCTGAGCTGGCCACAAAAAAAAAAAAGGGATTATATTAAAATGTATATGGAAATGCAAAGGAATTAGAATAGCTAAGGCAAATTTGCAAGAGAATACCAAAGTGAAAATAAGCAACCTACCCAATTTCAAGACTTACATAGCTATAGTAATCAAGACTATGATGCTGGGCTGAGGAGATAGCTCAGAGGCACAAACAGGTACCTGGCAAACACAAGGTTCCGAGTTTGATCCCAGGTCCTGCATGGACAGGAGAAAATCTTGGGATATAGAGAGGTCAAAAATGTCCTTGAAAGGGCCGGCCAAATAGCTCAGCAAATTAAAGGCAGAGGGCCTGCTGTGCCACTGAGATAAAAATTGAGACTGGGCGTTGTGGCACGTTACGGTTCCAGCTCTTGGGAGACTGTAAACAGGCGATCACTATGAGTCCGATCTAGTAGTGAGACCCTAAACACCCTGTAGACCCTTCCCTAAAATACACACACACACACACACACACACACACAAAAGTCTTTGAAGTATCGGCCAGATAGCTCAGCAGACTCAAGTGCCTGCTTAGGCAGAGCACAGAGCTCAGCATTCCATTCCCAGCATGCCGTGCAGGCCCCACCCACAGGGCACACTGAGATGGCGAATGAGACTGGGGTAGAGCGTGCCTGTAATCCCAGCACTTGGGAGGCTGAAAGCAGGAGAATCACTACAAGTCTGATCTATGTAGTAAGACCCTGTAGGCCCTATAGACCTCTGTACCAAACACATTTAAAAAAAAAAAAAAAACTTTGACTTGATGAAAGGGTGGGTTGCAGCAAAGTTGTATTGGGCTAAAATATTCCTATAGAGGGTAAGTAATAATTATTAATGAAGTATGGTTTGTAACATTACTTTATATAGTATGTATACCAGTAATATAAAAAAAGAGGAAAAAAGGAATAGTGTTAAAAGTGTAAAATGTTTTTATATTTCATTAGAATTGATTTAGTAAAATCTCAGGTATATTCTGCTAAGAAGTACATGGTATACCCTAGACAAATTGCTTAGAAAAAAAATACAGTGAAAAAATTATAAAAGAATTTAAATGTTTGTATTAATATCTTCATGCTCCAGCAATAAATTACCACCGTTTGGTTTAAAACAACAGAAATTTATTTTTTCCTAGTTCAGGTGGCAAGAAGTCTGAGATCAGGTGTCTATGGGGCTATGTTCCTTCAGATGGCTCTAGGGGTGAACACTTCCTGGCCACTTCCAGCTTCTAGGGCCTCCCACTTGTCCTAGGAGTTCCTTGACTTGTAGTTCTATCTATCACTCGTAGCTACCAGAAGTAAGAAAATAATAAAGATTAGGGCAGAAAAGAGAAAATGGAAAGTAGGAAATAATAGAGAAAATAAAAACCAAAAGCTGGTTCACTGAAAACTTTAACAAAACTGATGTCTTAGATTGATCAAGAAAAAATGAAGAAAAACTCAAATTACTAAAATCAGAGATGATAGATTAATGACCTTATAAAAATAAAAGGGATTATGCAGGACCACCATGAACAAAGGTACACAAACTAGATAACATTAGATGAGGCTGGTAGATTCCTAGGAAGATACCAACCACAAAATTTATTCAAGACAAAATAGACATTCTGAATACAGCTGTAACAAGTGAAGAGACTAAGCTAGTAATCAAAGAAAATCTCAGGCCCAGATTTCACTGATAAATTCTATCAAAATTTTTATAAACTGTTCCAGAAAAATGCAGAAGGAACACTTCTTTATTTATTTATTTATTTATTTATTTATTTTTCCATCTATTTATAAGTACAATACCAGCACATAAACCAAACAAAGGTATCACAAAAAAAAAAAAAAATAGAAAACTACATACCAATATCTTCTGAATATGGTTATGGCAAGCCTCTACAAAATACTAGCAAACCAGTTCCAGCAATACATTTTTTAAAAGCCAGGTGTGGTGGCATACACCCAGTAATCCTAGCACTCAGGAGGCTGGGGAAGGAGGATGGTTGCAAGTTCGAGACCAGCCTGGGCTACAGACAAAAGTAAGAACACTAAGGAATTTCCTCTATCTGACAAAGCCAAAATACTAAAATCCTACTTCTAATATCATACTTAATGGAGAAAGACAGATGATTTCCCTCTAAGATCAGGAACAAGACAAAGATAGTCACTCTGCCTTTGCAACATTGCGCTGAAGCATCTAATCAGGCAATAAGGCAACAAAAGAAAAGGAAAAGGAATCTAGAGTAGAAATGAGCTGACACTATCTCATGTTTAGGGAATCTAGTAAGATATTGGGCAAGTTTCATCAAGGTTGCAGATTACAATAAAATACACAAAGTTGATTGCAATACACAATCTAAAAATGAAATTAGGAAACTAATTCCACATACAACAGCTTCAAAAAGTACAAACATACTTGGAGAAAATTTATCCAAAGATGTTAGTGCAAAATTTACACTGTGAGAATTACAAAACATTGCTAAATCAAAGAAGATTTTTCTTTTTTTTTTTTTTTTATAATTTTTAGGGAAGGGTCTACAGGGTGTTCAGGGTCTCACTACTAGGTCAGACTCATAGTGATCTGCCTGTTTACAGCCTTCCAAGAGCTAGGATAACAGCCGTGCACCACCATGCCCAGTCTCAATTGCCATCTTAGTGCACCCTGGGGGCGGGGGCGGGGCTGGCACAGCAGGCCCCTGGCCCCTGCTCCTGCTTGCAGGTGTTTTAATCCACTGAACTATTTGGCCGGCCCAAAGAAGCTTTAAATAAATGAAAAAAAAACAACCCATGTTCATGAACCAGAAGACTCTATATTGTTAAGATGACAGTATTCTCCAAATCAATCTATATATTCAACACAGTCCTTTTTAAAACCCCAATGGACTTCAGAGTAAAAATTAATAAAATATTTCCAAAATTCATATGGAATTATAAGTCAATGAGCAGAGTCCAGAATAGCCAACAATCTTGAAAAATGAAAACAAAGTAGGATGATTCACATTTCCCAGTTTCAGAACTTACTACACAGCAACGGCAATCGTGACAGACTGGTACTGGTTAAAAAAGACAGACATGTAGACCAATGGAATAGAACTGAGATACAGAAACAAATCCAAACATTTAGGGTAACTGCTTTGTTTTGTTTTGTTTTTGTTTTGAGACAGGGTCTCATGTTGTAGTTCAGATTGACCTTGAGTTCACTGTGGAGCTCAGGCTGGCATAAAACTTGTGTCAATCCCCTTGCCTCGAGCCTCCCGAGTGCTGGGATTACAGGCATGCAGTGCCTGGAAACGACTGACCTTTAAAAAAGAATGCTAAAACCACTCAAGTGACAAAATATTCTTTTTAATAAATGGGTCCGGGTAATCAATAGTCACATGTGAAGCAATAAAAGTAGACTCTTCCTAAATATAACATATGCAAAATTTAAAATGCATCAACGATTTAAGTATAAGAGTAAAAACTATAAAATTCTTGGAAAACACAGGGATAAATCAAAGACTTCCTTGGACAAAGAAGTCCAAATACTCTTTTTTTTTTTTTTTTTAATTTTGAAGACAAGAAAATACTACAAAATTTCAAAACAAGATAATAGCGTAACAATGGTTAACACATTGCATATTGTTATCTTTAAATTAGTTACTCAGAATACAAAATAAAGGCACAAAATATTCTTACCCATGACACAAAAAGCGCAACAAAAATAAAAATGGATAATCTCTACTACATTAAAATAAACTTTTCTTTTAAAAGGACAAGAGGACCAGTCAGGTAGCTCAGCTGACTAAAGCACCGGCTTCAGCAGAGTGCAGAGGCCAAGGTTTGATCCCCGGCATGCTATGATGGAGACTGAAGCTGGGCATGGTGTCACATGCTAGAAGCTTCCTAGTGCTTGGGAGGCTGATGACAGGAAAGTCACCAAGTTTCCGATCTATGCAATGAGACCCTGTAGACCCTATACAAAATACATTAAGTAAATAAAGAAATAAATGGACAAGAAAGTAAAAAGATAACCGATGTATGAGATAAGACATATCAGTTTATGTATCTGATGAGTTTAATATCCATAATATTAAAGGAATCCTACAACTGAACAAAAACAACTAACAACTGTGCAAAGGACACGAATATACATTTTTTAGAGAAGGCATACAAGCAGCCAAAAGATGACATGAGAAAATGTTGAACATCATTAGTCATGATGAGAATACACTGAACATCGTCAAATTGATAAATTAAAACCACAATGAGATAGCACTTCATTAAGCACTTGCATTTTCCCATTCCTGGGACATAATACCAGACACCCACAACTCAAAGTAGAGGGGCTTATTTTGGCTCATTGTTCTTAGAGGGTCAGTCCATGGTTGGTTGGCACCAAAGCAGAAATGGCATGAGGAAAGGGCATGGCAGAGGAAAGGTGCTCACCCCTTGGCAGGCAGGAAGCAGAGAGAGAAGTAAGGAGCTAGAGAAAATAATTCATCCTGCAAGGTCACACCCAGTAACCCATCTCTCGCCAGGCCCCACCTTCTAACAGTAAGTTAGCTATGAATCCATCAGTAGACTAACCCCTGTGCTTTAATTACCTTCCAAAATATACAAACTTTGGGGGGGACATTTTAGGTCTAAACCATAACACATACTCACTAGGATGACTAGAAAAGTCAGATAATAACAAGCATTGGTACCATACAAACAAATCAGACATCATTCTCTGTTAATTGGATGTAAAATGACACAACCACTTGGAAAACAGTGCAGCAAGTTCTCAAATGGTTAAACACAGAGTTACTGTATAACCCAGAAATTCTAATCCATGATAGGTACCCAATAAATACATGAAAACTTCTACATGAGTGTTTATACCTGCATTATGAACAACTGCAAAGTTTGTAACAATCAAATGTCCATCAAGTGATGAACAGGTAAATGTGTTATATTCTATACATTAGAATACTATATGTCTATAAAAAGAATGACATACTATTTACTACAAGCTACAACATTGATGCGTCTTGAAAACATTAAGCTAAGTACATGAAGCCAGCCACAAATGGTATTCCACTCACAAAACATCAATGATAAGGAAATCTAGAGAGACAGCTCAGTGGTTGTTTAGGTCTGGTGGTATAGAAGTGCATTACTAATTTACTAGGGTTACCAAAACAAAGGACCACAGACAGGGTGGCGGCAACATAGTTCTGTAAGCAGGAAGTACAATAGCAAGACATCAGTAGGATTATCCTGCAGACAGAGAGAGACAAATCTAGCTCGAGCTTCTCTCAACTTGTAGATGCCCATCTTCCACCTCAATCCTTACAGTCTTAGCTCTGTATGTATTTGTGCCCACATTTTTTAATTGACTCACTCTAGGTCATTGGCTCATTCTGGCTAATTCTCATGCCCACAGTTTGCTTTCAAAAGAAAATAAGCATTGAGTAGACAAAAATTATAGCCATTTTAATGACTATTTTTCCTATAAGATTTGTGAGCACACAGAATAGGAACTTTGTCTACACCAGGCAGCTTCTAATCAAAGAGGGAACATTCAAAAGCAACAGTTCAATAGAGGAAATTTAACATGGCAATTAATTACAAGGTTTGGGGAAGGCATAAAAAGCCAAACAGTATAGCGAGCCAGTCCAGGGGTTAGCCACACTGTGATCCTTCTGCCACCTCTAATAGTGGGGAGATAAAGAATGAGGAGGTACTACGACAGTCCTCAGCTATAGCCAGAACGCCTCCCTGAGAAGGAATATCTGTAGGAGAATACAAAACAAACAGCCTAGCTCCTCCTTTCCTCCTACTATATCTCACCAGTGCTTCTGACTAGCCACACTTGGCCAGAGCCAGTTGACAAGGAAGGAAGCAAAATGAAGTTCATAGGAATTATCTAGAGCTAGAGAAGAGCAGAAGAAGAAAGGGTCATAAGCCTGAGAATGAAGATGCACATTGCCTGTCTTTGGATCCTCATATCTAACATGGTACCTAGCTCCTATAGAAGGATCTAAAAATTCCAGTGGAAGTGCAAGAATGGAGTGTTATTGGAGTGGAGAGATGAGAAGCCTTACTCCACACAGAATAAACAAATATCGCTTCACAAAGGAGAACATGCATACAAAGTGACAGAACTGATGAGCAAGGATTTGCAAGAGAAATGAAAAGGTAACCAGGCAAAGAACACTGCACAAAACGATGGTACAGGGCAGGAAAACTTCTCAAGGAATGATGAAATTCAATGTCAAATTCAGTGAAGCAGTTTTCTAGACTCTCCAGAGATGATTATATAGCTATCCCTTTTTTTTATCTGTATAATGTATTAAACTAACATATAGTCTAACTTAAGAACATTGTAGAACCCCTAGAATAAAATCTATGTGGTCAAAGTTTATTCCTGATAATACTCTGCAGAATGCATCTTGCTATTTTTAAATTTTATTTTGAAGAGTTAAAAGCAAAAAAAAAAAAAAAAAAGCAAAAACAAATAGCAGATACAAAGACAGGAGGGTAACACACAATACATATGTTATAGATTTTCACAACAAGAATAGCAAATTAACAATGGTGGTTATACAGGCAGATCACTACGAGTCCCATCTACATAGTGAGACCCTGTAGACCCTTACTAAAATACAAAAAAAAGAGCAATGGTGGTTATATTACCTATTTTTATTGTCAAATCTGTTGCTCATCTTGTTATTTTTAAAAATGTTTACATATATGCCTTATGTTGCTTCTAGTTTACTTGTACGGACTTCTACTATTTTCCCATAAGGGTTATTTTAACCTCATAAAATAGAGACACTTGTTCATGGTTCCTTTTGTTCTGACACATTTTAATAGCATGGGAGTTGTCATCATCAACCTTTGATTATTTAAGCATTCATGATTCAGTGTGTGGGTATTTTATCCCATTTATTTCTTGTCATTCTTGTGTTCCACTTTTGGCCGATTACTTCTTCTACCATAATCTAGCCCAACTTTCCCTTTCTTTGATCTCCATTTTCCAGCAATATTGAGCTAAACTCCCACCTTGTGGGTTTACAACAAAAGCCCTTCTCCTGTCTAACTCCCCCTGATCTGCATTTATTTATTTATTTACTTACTTACTTACTTTTGTTATCAGGACTCAAACTCAGGACATTGCTCCTGCTAGGCAGAAGCTGTGCCAGTGAGCTATATCACTGGCCCATGATAACACCTTCTTCTAGACAGTCCTGGCATGACCAGATTCCAACCCCAATGCACGTATCTGAGCGCAGCCTAGTCCTGGCCTGTCATCTTTGGTAACTGCCTACTCACTTCTCTCTCTTCCAAACATTAAATTTAACAGACAAAATTTGTCAATTGAGTCAGGATTTGTCTATTTATCATTAAAGTCTGAGTGCCTGATATATA
>NW_004524842.1:2140629-2148071 GCF_000260255.1 Octodon degus
CTAAGATCTAAAATCCAAATTTCTTGAGCACTGACATGACATTGTAAGTAGAAAATTCCACATGTGATCTCACATGATAGGTCATAGTCAAAACACAAGTGCACTAAAAATATTTTATAAATTTATTTTTAGTCTCTCTATGTAATATATATAAAATATAAATAAATCTTTTATTTAGACTTGGGTCCTCTCCCTGAGATATTTTAGTTATATACAAGTGTTCCAAAATCCCAAGAGTTCCACATAAGGGTTACTCAAGTGTTATTACTGTATGTAGTCTTGCACCTTAGATATAAAGGAAGGAAGAAAAAATAAATCTTGTGTGCCACTAGGAGAAAGAGGATGGTACAGTCACTCTGGAGAACAAGGCAGCAGTGCTGCTTACACTGAGCACAGCGGTCCCTCAGCATCCACAGGGAATTGGTTCCAGGACCTCCCTTAGATACCAAGTCTACAAATGCTCATCAGTTATATAATACAGTTTAGTATTTGCAAAAACCCATGCACATCCTGTTATGTACCTTAAATCTTCTATAGATTACTTATAATTTCTAGTACAATGTCAATGTTATATAAATAAATAGTTTGTATTCTGTACTATTTAGGGAAGGATAAGGAAGAAAAGTCTGCACATGTTTGGTATAGATGTAATTTTTTAAAACCTATTTTCCACCTATATATGGTTGAACCCACAGATAGCAAGGGTCAACTGTATGGGCACACACCATGAGAGGTAATCATGCTCGTGGGTCTAAGTCCTGAAGAGATTCTCATGCCAATCCATTACGGGACTTGTGCAAGTGTTTCCCTCAGCATTGTTTGTGGTATCTGGGCATGGGAATCAACCTGGGTGTCCACCCACAGGAAAGCAGACAGGCAATGTGTGGTAGACACAAAGGCCAGAGCTCTACAAAACAACAGGGATGGGACAGTGCTAGTAACAGACACAGTGGTGAATTATAACACAGAGGTGAATTACAAGAAACAGAATAAAGGCTATAAAAGGACACCATTTATGCAAATTAAAACTACATGCACACAAAGCAGTCCACATTTTTAAATGCATGTATAACAAAAGCATATTCATGGAACAAATCAGAATAGCTAGCCAGTGGGGGAAGATAATGAGAGTGAGTTATAGGGAATGAATGAGTACATGAACCAATTGAATGGAGGAAGAGGTAAAATAACAAAAGGACTTACCGGCATGGTGGCACATGCCTGCAATCCCAGCACTCTGCGAAACTGAGGCAGGAGGATTACAAATTCGCATCAAGTCTGGGCAGTTTAGTAACTCAGTGAGATCCTGTCTCAAAATAAAAATGTCTAAAAGGGAGTGTGCATGTATCTCCATGCAAAGGTCTTGGGCTTAATCCCCAGTACTGGAAAAAAAAGTTGGGGGGCCCTAATCTGAACATATGAAGCCACGATGCTAAGAATGAGAATGTAATTAATTCTTCTCCCCACTTCAAAAGTCTGAAAACACAGGGAAGGGGATGATACAAATCTACAACTGGATGCATCCCAGAGGGTGAGACAGAAAAGATGATTTGACAATCTAAGCCCACACTCGGGTTCAGTGACCTCAAAAAGCCTTTCAAGCTAAAACATTTAATTAAACCATCTGCTGCAGACAGAACTCAGACAGCTCGAGCAGTTAATGTCAGCTTAGCGCTTTCTACCACCATCCTCAGCACAGAGCAAAAATCAGCTACGTGTCAAGCAGGGAGAGTGTTGAATGAAGAAGACACTGCTTCCTGGTTTATTGTAGCTGTTCTTTCAATGAACAATTTTAGGCACCAGCTCTGAAGTATGTCACTCTGCCAAGGAGGCACAGAGTGTGCAACTAAGCAGGACTTGCTGCTCAGGCCTCAGAACTTTCAACCTAGTGACGGATCAAATTCAGATAGGCATAAAGTACAGCAATCCAAACCACCTCCTATAATGACAGAAGGGAAGCAAGTGACAAAATGTCACATGACCAAAGCCATGGCCAGAATTTGGAGAATAGAGACCGACATGCATTGAGGGTGGGAGGGCAGGTGGGTCAGAATGGTCCTGTGGAAAGATGTGAATAAACGCAGGTTGCTGTGTTGCATCGTGTAACTTCCAGTGTTGGAGTGGCTCCTCCACGCTCTGCCTCTCATCCACCCCCAAGCCTACTTAGCACATGCTGTACTTCGGTATCTTCAAAAGTCAGAAACTGGTTCTCTAACCAATTTGTATCTGTGTTTGTTTCATCACTCTGCAGGGATGATGACTGAGGCCAAGGCATCTCAGGCAGGGGCTCTGCTAGTAAGCTATCACACCACCCCCTATAGTTTGCATCCCAATATTCAAAAAGAACTGCTCTCTCTTTAGAAAGGGCAAAAACCACTTGATAATTTGGTTGGAAGAAGTCATTTCCAGGTAGTGTCCCCCCGCTTCTTCTTTTTTTTGAAAACAGAGAGAATTTTTCCAGAAAAGAGTTAACGTAGAAGCTGGGACTGCTATTATTTAAAAGACCAGGTTGACCCTTGGCTGGCATTTGGAAATTTAGGGTTCCCACTATCCTAAATGGTAACAGTGGGGCATTGTGCTGAAACTATTTGTGTGAACACACTGTTTTCTGCTGAACAGCTGCTTTCCTTCTGAGAGTCTGGAATGTGGAATGTGCGAGGCTAAGGGCTGCATGCCCAGACCTCAGGAAAACGCCCTGAGCACTGAGAAGGAGCCCCCTTGGTTGGCAACACTGCACATGCACTGTCACTGGTCATTAGGGAGGGGGCATATCTTGTGTGATTGGGACAGCACTCTTTGGCAGCCAGGGCCTGCTTTCCTCTGGATATGGACCTTCCCCTTTACTGATTTTGTTTCATATTCTGTCATTGTAAGAAGTTATGCTCCTGAGCACTACTACGTCGTAAGAACCCTAGGAGTCCTCCCAGGGAAACACCAATCTGTGGGTGGTCTTCATGACACAGAAGTAAGTTCAAGATAGATCCCACATTTCTTTATTCAAGAATCTGTTGATGGGTATACTGGATGTACAGGATGCTTCCAGGATTTAGCTATTACAAATTGTGCTGCTATACACACTGGTACACATGTATCATTATAGTCTGATGTCTTTAGCTCTTTGCAGAAGATACCTAAGAGGGAGATCACTGAGTTATTTCTTTTTTCTTTTTTTTTTTCTTGTATTTTATGACAGGGTGTACAGGGTTTCACTGCGTAGATGGGACTCATAGTGACCTACATGTTTACAGCCTCCCAAGTGCTGAGATTAAGGGCGCATGACACCACGCCCAGTCTCAATCGCTGTCTCAGGGTGCCCCAGGGGGGAAGGGCCAGCATGGCAGGCCTGAGGATTGAACTCCCAGCCCTTGCGTCTACCTAAGCAGGCACTTTAATCCATTGAGCTATTTGGCCAGTTCCCCCCCCCCTCTTTTTTCTTTCCTTTTTTGAAACAGAGTCTCACCATGTAGTTCAGGCTGGACTTGAACTTAGTATTTAGTCCAGGTTGGCCTCAAACTCAGAGTGATCCTCCTGCCTCAGCCTCCCAAGAGTTGGGATTATAGGCATGCATCACCATCCCTAGTATATTTTTTTTTTATCTCTTGATGATTGCCATTCTTTCTTGTGTAAGTAGAAATCTTAACATCATTTTAATATACCTTTCTCCACTGACCAGGAATACTAAACATTTTTCATATATTTATTGTATCTATACATAACTGAATGCTACTCAGCTATAAAAAGGAAAAATTAAAGATATTTATAGGAAACTGGATGCACCTGGAAAATATATTGTTGGGTGGAGTAAATCAAACACATAAGCATAAATATCATATAGTATCTTTTGTTTGAGTAAGACAAAGTACAAATAAAGAACATGATAAAGGATGGAAAGGAGACAAAGGCACAGATGTCTTGCAAATGGGAAGGGGTCCAAGAGAAAGAACATGAGGGGCTGGGGAAATAGGTCAGCGGCACAGCAGCTGCCTAGCAAGAGCAAGGTCCTACTCCAGAAAGTAAGAAAGCAAGCAAGAAAGATAGGAAATGGTACACGAGAGAGGAGGGGTGGGAGGGAAAATAAATAAAGATATGTCATGCACAGGAACCTAGTAACTTCAGTGGGTGTAAACGTCATACATCACAAACAAGAGATAAGATTAATAATGTCAATAAGAACAAAAGAGGAGGCAGGATGGAGGCAAGAGAGAAGGGAATAAGAAAAGAAAGCCAAGTTGCATTTTGTACATGCACCCACTCCCCAAAACGGTTGCAAACTGTATGTACTCCCAACATGTACTAACTAAAAATACCAATAAATTCAAGATAAAGTTTGTATGGGAGGGGTGGAGAGATGCCTCAGCAGCATAAGCGCCTGCCTGGCAAGCACAAGTCCTGAGTTCGGTCCCCAGTACACACATAAGAAAAAGATTGTATGGGAGATTGGACCAAAATAAAGGGCTAGGGGCTCAGGAGATAGCTTTATAACATAAGCTCCTTCCTGGCAAGTGCGAAGTCCTGAGTTCAATCCCCGGTATAATATATATATATAGGCACAAAAGGAGCTCAATTTAACTTGTCATCTGGGAAATTTAGAATAAAACTATAATGTGACATCTACCAGAGACAAAAATGAAAAAATAAAAATACCAGGAATAGGCAAGCACATGGAGTAGCCACACACTTTTGGAGTAAACAAATTAAGACAAGCAGTTGAAAATTCATAGCACTGAGTTGGGGATGTACCTCAGTGGGATAGCACTTGCCCAGCCTGTGTGAGGGCTTGGGTTTAACTGCTGGGAGAGAAGGACAGAGACAGACAGAGATGGAGAAGAAAACTGGCAGTGTATTTTATGAACAAGCAGTTCCATTCTTGGATATATACTCAATAGAAATTCACACATTAATTCAATAAATGACAAATACTAGAACATACACAGTATTATTCATAACAATCCAAATGGTACACAACCCAAATGCCAATCAAGGTAAAATGAGTGTCTACATTATGGATATATGTAGAGTGGAATGTAAGCAGCAGTAAGGATGATTAAGGGGCTGGCGAGATAACTCGGCGGACTAGTGCGCCTGCTTAGGCAAGCTTAGGCAATCCTGGCACCACGCCGTGTCAGCCCTGGCCCCAGGGTGGGCTGAGCTGGCCAGAGTCCAGACAGACTGGCACATGCTTGTAATCCCAGTGCTGGGGAGGCTGAAAGCAGGAAGATCACCATGAATCCAAGCTGCATAGTGAGATCCTGCAACAACCAAATACATTTGTTTCAAAAAAGGATGAATAAGTCACGACTATAGTCCAGAATATGGAGAAATCTCAGAAATGTCATGCTAGTAAAAAGAAGCCAGTATTTATTTATTTATTTAGTCTTTTTGAGGCAGAGTCTTGGTAGGCAGTCTGGAACTCCTAACAATTCTCTTGCCTCAGCCTCCTGAGTGCTGGGATTACAGGCATGTGCAACCATGCCCATTATTTTTTTTTTAAAACCCCTTACTATATAATTCTATTGATACAAAGTAGAAATGTAGGCAAAACTAATATATTGTGTTGGAGATCAAAACTGTGATTATCATTGCTGATGGGCAGTACAGGGCAGATTCTAGAACATGGGAAAAGTTGTTCCTCTTCTAATACTGGTTAGGTATGCTCAGTTTCTCAAAATTCATTGAGCTGTCATATTTACAATTTGTGTACCAGGCTGGGTGTGGTAGTGCATGCATGTAATCCTAGCACTCAGGAAGCTGAGGCAGAAGGATCACTGTGAGTTCGAGGCCTGCTTGTGCTACAAAGTGAGTTTAAGACCAGCCTGAATTGCATAGTGAGACCCTGTCTAAAAAAGGAAAATAATCATAACAATTTGTGTGCAAGTATATACTTATACCTCAATTAAAAATTGCCCACAATGTTATGGGCACCCAATCATAAGCAGAGAAAAAGCATAAGTTGAAATAATATTTTTAACTTCCATGTCTGGAAAGGGGTAAAATGGAACCAGAGCTCAATGAATCCCACAAAAAGTAAGGAACTGGTAGAGGCTGGCAAGAAACAAGCATAAGAAATAGAAAACACAAAAAAGATAGTGGGAATAAGCTCAAAATATCAATAAATAAGAATAAACATAGCTGGGCTAATGCTGGTAAATAGGACTACTTAAAGATCTGTTCGGATGAGTGCTACCAAACAAAGAGAAAATAAATGTTGGCAAGGATGTGGAAAGACCATAACCTGCATATATTGCTGGTGGGCATGTAAAGAGGGGCAGCCTCTGTAAAAAATGGCAACCTCCAAATCATTAAAAGTGGAATTAGCTTTATGATCTAGTAATCCTACTCCTATATATATTTAATTCCCCAAAGAATTAAATGCAAGTCCTTTAAGAGATACTTGTACATCCGTGATAATAGCAGCATTATTTACAATAGCTAAAATGTGAAAGTCACAAGTGTCTACTCACACATGAATGGATAAGCAAAATATGTGGTATATACATAGAGTGGAATATTATTCAACCTTTAAAAGGAAGAAAATTCACATCAGGCATGATGCTGCATGCCAATAATCCCTGCTACTTGGGAGGCCAAGGTAGGAGGATTGAAAGTTTAAAGCCAGCCTGGACACTTAGCAAGACCCTGTCTCAAAATAAAAGATAAAGAGACTGGGGAAACAGATCAGTGGTAGAGTGCCAGTAGATACTGGAATGGAAGGGAAAGAGGGAGGGAAAGAGGGAGGAAGGGAGAAAGGGAGGAAAGAAGGGAAGGAGGGAGATGGAGACAGAAAGAAAGGGGGAGGAGGGCAAAGGGAAAAAAAAACTTCTGACACATGACACAACTTGAATGAATTTTGCAGACATTGTGTGAAATGAAATAAGCTAGTCATAAGAAGACAAATACAGTGAGAGTGGGCGTGGTGGCGTGCGCCTGTAATCCCAGCTCTTGGAAGGCTGTAAACAGGTGGAAGTTAGTAGTGACACCCTGAACACCCTGTAGACCCTTCCCCCCCGAAAAAAAAAAAATCAAAAAGACAAACACAGAACTATGTGAGATTTAGGTGCCTCTGAGGTAACTAAAATAGATGAAGTCATAGAAACAGCACAGAGAAGGGTAGTTGCCAAGGCTGGGAGAGGGAGGTACGGGCACAAAGTTTCAGTTTTACAAGATTAAAAACTTTTGGAGATGATTAGACAATAATGTGAATATATTTAACACTAGTGAACTATGCACTTAAAAATGATTGAGATAGTAGTTTTGTGTTAATAAAAGAAAATCTAGCTAATAGCTAATCACAAAAGCAACAACTAAAACAAAACACAGAAATTTCAAAATACTCCAGAAAAAAAGGCCAACAAAAAGCAGGTATTGAAATGCTATGTAACACCAGATGAGACAGACTTAAAAGAAAAAATAATTAACAAATTGATCATTTTGTTCCTAAAGAT
>NW_004524842.1:2148526-2157852 GCF_000260255.1 Octodon degus
CATATATATGCATATATATGTAGTGTTATAAATCATCTTTAACAGAACTCTCAGACTCAGTATGTGAAACAGTGGAAAAACAAAATAGGAAAACAGAGAACATAAATTATAATAATCAAGGAACTTGGAATAAATAACTTCATACCCACCATATGAAGGCTACTAGGAACAGTCATAAAAATTGACAGTTCATTAAACTACAATTTGGCATCTGTTCTTTAACCTTTTTCTTTCAGCAACATGGCAGCCTAGAGCTATCCTAAGCTTCCAGCTACAAAACATCTTTTAAAGATGCTAGAAAAATATGTAAAAATGAGTTTGAAATCCACAGAAAAGAGAAACCCAAGGAAGCCAAATCCCTGGCATATCTTTCAGGAATGCAGACAAAAAGGCATTTCCAGATATTATAAAAACAGACAATTTGTCATCACTGAAGGAACTTGGAAGAACAAAATAGTGCAAAGAAGAGTTCTCAGTAAAGAGAACTGGAGGGTAAAGGAAATAAATGGTAAACAGGTAGTAAATCTGATAAATATTCACATAGAAAGCAGTAACGATAATAACGTCTGATTCAAAAGATTAAAGTAAAAGTAAAAATAACAAAATAAAACGGGAAGTAAATAGATTGAAAGAATTAGAAGTATTTGCCTTCTTTAGGAGGAGGATCAATCAAGTGATTTAAATTTCGATTCAGAAGGTTAAGCCTTGTGTAAAATAAATTTAAATGAAGTAGAAAGGTAAATATTAAGAACAGAAACGACTGATGTAGAAGAATAAAACTCAATAGCACTAAGCAATAAGCCCCAAAGCTGGTTCTTTGAAATGATTAATAAAATGAGCAATCATTAAGCAAATCTGGCCAACAAAAAAGAGATAAAAAGCATTGATATTAAGCAAGATGACAGCATGAGTTTGCCCACAACAAACTATAGAAAACACAGTATTGCCTATATGTTAAAATTCAATAATGTTAATGACTTAAGACAATGAAAATTATCAAATTGACTTCGAAAAAACAGAAAACCTGGAAAAAAATCAATGATAATGGAAAAAAACTAAAAGATAGTTAAAGACTGCTATCCACTTTCTAAAAACACCAGCAGGGCTGAGTGCAGGTCAGTGGTTGGCTAGGCCCTGGATTCAATCCTCAGCACTGCAAAACAAAAACAAAACAAAACACCAGCAGTCTGCAGTCAGGCCTTGCCAAACTTCAAGAAACAGATTATTCTTCTGTTCCAGAGCTCAGAAAATGAGAAGTTTCCCAACATAATCAGCAAAGAGAGCACAATCCCAATTGTGAACTCATATGAGTATGAGGGAGGAAGAAAGCTATATACCAATCTCACTTATAAATATGGATGCTGAATCCACCAAACTAACCAAAAGTGCATTTTAAAGTGTCCTGAAATTATATGCTTTCTCTTTTTTACAGCACAACTATTCTGGGGTTCAACCATGTTTTGCGCATACCAATAATTTATTCTTTTGATTTCTGTGATTTATTCTTTTTTTTTTTTTTTTTTTCGGAACCAGGGATTGAACTCAGACCCTTGAGCTTGCCAGGGAAACACCTATTCCACTGAGCCATCTCCCTGGCTCCTGTCCTGAAATTATAGAGAAAAAAAAAAAAAACAAAAAAAAAAAAAAACTAGAAACACAACCACTTACATTAACAGTTCTAACAAGAAAAACTACTTGGTCATATCAACGTGTGCTGTACAAGAGCATTTAGAAAAAGTAAACACTTCTCGCAATAATTAGGCACAAATAAAACTCACTTCACACGATAAACTATATTTAGACAGCATAGAAGCATCAGATTCCCCTTAGACCACGCCCAAGACAAAGATGTCCTATTTAACCTTAAAGTCAACAATGTGGAGAGGGTGACCAATGGACCACAAGAAGAAAAATAAACAAATAAATCAGAAAGAGACATACATTATTGCTAACAAATAACAAAATTATCTACCTGGTGCAGCCAAACAAATCCGCTGAAAAACTGTCATTAAAACACAGAGTTTAGCGTGGAAGAGGCACTGCTTCAGATCTACCGAATGAAATGTGCCTATGTTAATCATGCAAAACTATTTCCTGTAAATTACTAGGATTGACAAACTTGCGTCCCCACCCTCTTTCCTCATCTTAAACGTTGAAATGACACACTGTTAGAAAGCGGATAAGCAAATCTTCTAAAACCAAAAATCGTTCTGAAGGGCTGCGCTGTGACTCTACTCAAAAACACTTTATCTCTCGCCTCCAGCCGCTACAGTTACTAATGGATAAGCGCGTCAAGCAGTCCAACATAATTCATCCGATAGAGGGCAAGGAAGAGCACCTTCACGAGAATTTTTTTTTTTCCTTCCAGAGCGTATACTGCTTATTATATAAACTTGCGCGCTGGCAAATGGAGGTCCCACAAAATAAAAATAAGATATTCAGAATCAAACTTGCTTTAAAACAATAAATAAGCATATATAACTAATTTTGTTTTAAAGGCATTTGGGAAAGGAGGCTGCTACCGTGGTACTCACGACAGGCTCCGCATCACGCGGACAGCGGCAAACACCCTCGCGGTCCCCCGGGGCTCACAGGTGGACCGCGCTGTGCGCCGCGCGCTAGCCCGAGTGTAGCGCAGTCCGCGCCCTTCGCGGTCACCCGAGGGCGCGACGGCGGCCCGAGCTCTGGCCGCGACGATGGTCAAGAGCTTGTGGGTCCGCGACACCACACAGCCCCCGGCGGACGGCACGGGGGCTGCGGAAGGCTCGGGGCCCCGCGAGCCAGGGCAGAGCGCCCACACACCTGCCCGCCCCCGAGGGGGCTAGCTGGGAATGACCCCCGGGGCCACAGTCGCGGGCGGCCACCTGGCTCTGGGTCCCCGGGCTCCTGTACTCCTCCCGGAGCGGGGGTGGGGGTGAAGCAGGGAGGAGGGGGCGACCACCTGCCGGTGCCACCTGCAGCACAGACCCTCTGCTCCCAGGCTGTCTTTCGTTCTGAGGACAGGACCCGCCGCGCGAAGGGGCTACGGGGCCACAGCGGCGGCGACCGCAGCGCGTCTTCCCAGAGGGGCGTCCTGCGTCCCTGCGCCCGGACTCCCGCGCTCCCAAGCCCGATCAAGAAGACGACACTGCTGAGGCGCAGAGAAGCTGGCGCCCATGTGGCTCCTACTTACCCGCCAGGCTCGGCTCCCGCTCCGTTCCCGCCGACGCCGCAGCAGCCCCGCAACCCGCAGCCCGCAGCCACCGCGTCTCCGCGCTCACGGATGCTGGGCAAAAGGTCCAGCGGTCCCATCAGCGTCTTCCCAACTATCGCCTGCAGGGGGCGCGCGAGAACCGACGCGAGGTTCCCTGGGAGTTGTAGTCCAGGAGTCTCCGCATCGTAGCCGGGCACCACCTCCGTCCCCAGCAGAGGGTAGTTGGTCCTTTCTCACCGTTTTCTCTGTCTTCTCAAAGACTCATCCTCTACTCCTGGATAACTGACGTAGGAGCGTTTCACTAGGAAATCTGGATCCCCTTTCTTGGCATTCCAGACCCGTGTACTTAAAGTGTGGAACCCGTGGGACGCTGCTGAAATCTCTGCACTTTGGGGAGCTGAGGCAGGAGGATATCAAGTTCAAGCTCAGCTTGGGCAACTTAGTGACTTTGTGAGACCCTGTCTCACAATAAAATATATATATTTTTAAAAGGGATGGGAATGTAGCTCAGGGCACAGGCCCTTATTTTTGAAAAACAAAAAGTGGGGCTGGGGACATAGATCGGTGGTCTAAGCGCCTGTCTGGCAAGCTCAAGGACCTGTGTTCAATCCCCATTACGCATGTCGGCTCCGGAACCGAGTGTGGTGGTGCATGCCTGTAATCCCAGCGCTGGGGAGGCTGAGACAGGAGGATCACTACCAATTCAAACTGCATAGTGAGACCCTGCACCAAATAAATAAACGATTAAAAAATTAAAACAAAAACAAAAAACGTCATACTGGGATCAGTAGCTTCAGTATCATGTGGGAACTTGATAAAACTACAAATGCTCCTACCTACCAAGACTATTTGGGTTTTCTTCTGTTGTCTCTTTGTTTTGTGGCACTGGGGATTGAGCCCAGAGCTTCCCACCTGCTAGGTATGCCCTCAGCCACTGAGCTACACCTCTAAGTCTACTTGGTTTTACAATATCAAAAGCTCTGAAAAGAGGTCCCAGAAATGTGTATTTTTGCAAGCCCCTCAAGTGATTCTGAAGTACCCTCAAGTCTGAGAACTTGCCTAAGCTTCCCTTCGATCCCCTTAGGACTTTGATTCCTGTGCAGTACAGTACTTACATGTAGACATACATGCATACATACATACATACCTTTGTTTGTGGTGGATTGCCAACTGGTAGTCAACTTGTTATACCCAGTTGAACTGAAATAGCATGGTGCTGGATATGGAAGGCCCACCTGAGGAGGTAGCATAAGAGACAAAACTGGAGAAGCTGTCAGGAGGTTGTTATGAAGCTCCTGGTTCTCTTGGGCTACTCTGCTGCAGGACCTGGTCATGCTGACTTTTCTGTTGAACTTGGCTGCTCTCATTGGAGGAGGAGGAGCTTGGGACCGCTCCTAGTGATTCTCATTATCACTGAGAATGGCTATGGCCCATTTTGGAGAGTTCTGGTCCTCACTTTGAGTATCACCTCCTGGCTGCGGTGCAGATCACTCAACCTGCTAGCACAGATCCTTCATCCTACTGGCACAGACCTTCTAACTTCCACCACACCTTCCCAGCACAGATTAGTGAAACAGGCCTGCATGAGACATTGTAATGGGCTCCAGGTCTCAAACTGGACTTGTGGGAGGCATTGTTCTGAGCGCTAGGTCTTCAGCTGAACTTATGCAGGGCATTATTGTGGGATCCCGGCCACAAGAATCAAACTGAATTCTTTGATCTTTCGTGTGTGAACAGATTTCTGGCACTCTTTGTATATGATTGTTTGAGTGACTATTAGAAAATAATTCTATAAAATATGTGTCCTATATTGTATTGTTCCCCTTGAAAAAAACCCAAACAATGACAGTGTCAATAGGTAAACTGGGGGCTGGTGAGATGGCTCAGGGGACTAAAGCACCTACTTAGAACAAGCTTAGCAAAGCACAGGGACCGCGGTTCAATCCCCCAGCACCACATGCCAGCCAGCCCTGCCCCTAGGTGGGCTGAGCAGGCCACACACACACACACACATAAATAAAAAAATAAAAATTTAAAAAATAAAAAAATAGGTAAACTGCAAGAGATAAAGGAATTTATGTCTAGCCAAAACCCCTCCTCTCACTGTACACTATGTCCATCAACATCTCTATCCTGCCTCTGAGACATCCAAAATTCAAGGTCATGACCAAATGCAGGATCTTCACCCTCCTCAACCTGGTTTGCTCTGGTGGGCTTTATGACCAGGGCCTGAGGAGCATCTACTGTAGTTACAGACAGGGAACTCAGTGAAAGCTGCAACGGGACCTTGAAGCTGATTTGCGAGAGGAGGGATGTGATAGAAGAGAGGCCCCGGTGGAAGGGTGGAAGTACTATTGGAGGTTTTCTGTTTTGTTTACTAACTTATTTACTATGTGAGAAACATTAGCATATTTAAATATTTATAAAGAAGTCCAGTTGCTAGGGAGCTAGCTAGCTGGTTCTCCACCAGGAACAAGTTGTCTCCTGGGCACACATTTGGCAGTGTCTGGAGGTAGTTCTGGTTGTCACCACTGGGGGAAGTACTAATGCCATCTAGTGAGCAGAGACCTGGATTACTACCTATAAAGAATGCAAGGGGGGCCTTGCCCCTTAGCTCAGTTCTTTAATGGCTGCTTCAACCAAGCAGTCAAGCTCAGGTTGCTGTGGTTCGATCCCCACAACTCAAGCCAGCCAAACCTGCCCTGAAGGCATTTGGAGGAAAAAAAAAAAAGAAGAATGCAAGAAGTAGTGGCAGCAAAGCCTAATTCAGCCCAAATGTCAACCAGTGCTCAGATTCAACAGCAACAACCCCCCTTTGAGGAATGATAGAAGAGCAGTGGGTTTTTGTTTTATGGTTTTTTGTTTGTTTGTTTTTGGCAAAGTCAGAAGAGTTTTCTCTGGGAAAAGAATAAAAGAAGTTATCAGTGAAGGTGGGCAAGTGTGTGTATGTGTGTGTGTGTATGTGTGTACATGTAAGTGTGAGAAATGAATCTTGGGATATAAGCTAAGCAAGAAGATAAGTAAAGAAAGAATCAAGTAGTTGGGAGGAAGAAGTAGATTCAATAGTTGGAAGTTTTGAGGGTGTCAAATTTCTTTATCTTACCAAAGTGATTGCAAGGATTTCTCCTAAGAGAATAGAGACTACCTCTGTTGACCAAATTAGGATAAGAATGGATGGTGGGGCTGGAGAGATGGCTCAGTGGTCTAAAGCACCTACTTGAAACAAGCTTGGCAAAGCACAGGGACCTCGGTTCGATCCCCCAGCACCACATGCCAGCCAGCCCCGCCCCCTGGTGGGCTGAGCTGGCCACACACACACAGACACAATAAATAAATGTAATAAATAAAAATAAATAAATATTTAAAAAAAAAAAAAAAGAATGGATGGTGCCAGAAGGAATGGTTGTTGTTTCTCATAAATTCACGTGTTACAGTCCATTCTCTGATGTGATTGTGTTTGAAGGAAGGGAGGAATAATTACGTTGGAGACTTGCTGAATGGAACTAGTGCTTTTACAAAAGAGATTCTAAGAGCTCCCTTGCCATGTGAGGACATGACAAAGAGATGCTTCTATAAGCCACAAAGTAAGCCCTTACCAGACACCTGCCTCCATCTTGGAATTTCCAGCCTCTAAAACAATGAAAAATAAATTTCTATTTTATCTCAAATGTGATTGGGAGTGGGGTACAGGGATTAAATTTAGGTCCTCTACATTAAGCTATATCTCCAGGCCAGTTTTTTAAACTATGTTTTGTTTTGACTTGAGACAATATTTTTGTTAAGTTGCCCAGACTGGGCTTGAAATTTCAATCCTCCTGTCTTGGCCTTCCAGGGTACAAGAAATACAGACATGTACCACATCAAGCTTCAGTCCATGACAGGTATTTTTATTATGCCATGCAGAAAGATATCCAGACAGATAGCATGAAGTAGAGTTAGAGCCCCCAGTTACCTTTAGATGGATTGCGCAATGCCCAAGCTTCTCTGGATAGAGGAGTGGAGTAAACTGGGAGCCCAAAGTCACACGTGTTGGTATGGAAATCACTCACAAACATGAACTTCAATGTTGAGAAAGTAATCTGGGCCAGGCATGACTGTGCCTCCCTGTGATCCAGCACTTGGGAGGCTGAGGCAGGAGGATCACAGTGAGTTTAAGGCCTGCCTGAATTGCATAGTAGAAAAAAAATGAATTGCATAGAGAGACCCTATCTCAGAACAAAACAAAATAAAACAAAAACATAATCTGGAAGGAGAGATAAGGATATTGTCCAAAGATTAAACTGTAGAGAAGCAGAACTTTTGATGTGAGCACAAACAGGCATAGCCTAGCACTTTCCAAAGGCTCAAGTATTTTAGGGGCATTTGTACTGCAATCAATGCAGATGTGGGGAACTGGAACCACTAAAGCTCTTGAGCTTCGATGGGGATTTGCAGGTTATGGCACTAAAGTTGTAGGTGATTCTGGATGAAGTCCTGGGAAGAGGACAGCCAGAGGAAAAACAAGAGCAAATGAAAAGCAGAGAATGCCACAAGAATCAAGAAATATGGCACGAGGGGATTCTCAAGGGTTGTTCCTTAGTTTGGAAGTCCCTTTTCAAAGGCAAGAATGAAAAATAAAACTGTAATTTGACATGGTGGTGCATGCTGATAATCCCAGCACTGTAAAGAGGCTGAGGGAGGAGAATCAAACGTTTAGGGGCCATCTGGGTAATTTAATAAACCACTGTCTCCTTTCTAAGAACCAGGGGCCCAGGGTGTGTGGCTCGGCGGCGACGGCTCCTGACTCACCATCGTTTGCTCTTGCAGATGAACAGGTCTGTCAGGAAGCTGGGCCGCAACCTTGGCATTTAGGGACACGTGGAAGATGCCGCGGGCCCGAGGGGGCGATCCGCCGGATCAGGACACCCTCACCAGCCGCAACGCGAAGTCGCTGGAGAAGGTGTGAGCTGACCTGACCTGAGGCGCCAGGACAAGAACCCCAAGGAGAAGGGGCCCGTGCACAGGCCCATGAAGACCTTGTGAATCGCTAGGCGAAAACACGTCGTCTTGTGGGGAAGGAGCCAAGACACGGGATCGCTTCCAGATGAGGATCCACAAGTGGCTCAGCACAGCCCTTCCGAGATCGTGAAGCAGATTGGTCCATCAGTACCAGGCCAGGCATGCAGGTGGAAGTCACCAGCGCCATGCCTGAAGCGGCTGGTTTAATAAATTGAGTAGCAGTTGTTAAAAACAATAAACAAACAAACAAACAAACAAAGCACTGTCTCAAAAAAAGGACTGATGATGTAGCTCGGTGTGAAGGCCCAGGGGTCAATGCTCAGTAGTATCCTAGTACAAAAAGAAAGATAAAGAAAATAGAGGGAAGGAGAGAGACAGAGCCAGAGTCAAAGTCAAAGCGGGGGAGGGAGAGAGAGCGAGAATAAAGTAGGGTGCGATTGTACACACCTGTAATCCCAGCACTTGGGAGGATCACCACAAGTTCAAGGCCAGCCTGAACTACATAATGAGAGCCTGTATAGGAAGAGACAAAGAGAGAGAGAGAGAGAGAGAGAGAGAGAGAGAGAGAGAGAGATCTCAAAGAGCAGAACATTTGCCTCACTCTGCAGGATGGAGGTTGGGAAGACACCTCTGATGGTCCCTGTGGTGTGCACAAACCTTATAACTTTCATGTTTCCAGTAGTTTTCATTTTGTTTCGTTGAGATGCTTTTACAAAGGAAAGTACTGTGATAGTTGGTGAGTCTACATATTTAATATTTCTCTGTTATGGTCTTTCATTTTACAAGTTTCTGAATTCTGAATTAAGTTATAGTTTTTTACTAATTTCATTTTAAGTGTGAACTGCTTTAAATTTATACAAATAGACTAAAAACTCCAGAGAAAGTGGAAAACATGTTTTCACGGGCCCTATGTTGTGAGCTAAAATAAGCCTACTTTTTCACGACCTCTTTGTAATCTCTTGTCAACAAGTACACATAAGTATGTTAAAACAAACAAGTGAAAACCCCGTGACAAAGAATTTCCTGACACTGAAGTGATGACTTCAAGTTATAATAAATTCCCAGTTTAAAAAAATGTTCCAATTTATTCCTGGAATAAACTAACTTATGTTACATTCTTTTTTTTTTTTTTTTT
>NW_004524842.1:2158121-2160932 GCF_000260255.1 Octodon degus
GGTGGTGGTGGGGGATGGGGGGTGGGGGAGGTGGGGCCCGGCCAGGCATGGCAGGCACGGCAGGCACGGCAGGCACGGCAGGCCCAGGGATCAAACCCCTGGCCCCTGTGCCTGCTTGCAGGCACTTTAATCCACTGAGCCATTTCTCCAGCCCTTATGTTGCTTTCTTATTTGTTAAATATACTGCTTGATATGGTTGGCTAATATTTTATTTACAAGATTTTTTTGCAGTGCTATTCAAAGTGAGAATGGGCAATAATTTTCCCTTTGGGTGTTTAAGAATGTCTCTATAACAGTGTAAGGAGGATTTAAAATGATTTATTGTTTGAGTAACTCTGTGTGTGTGTGTGTGTGTGTGTGTGTGTGTGTGTGTGTGTGTGTGTGTTTGTGTGTGATACAGGGTACTAAACCCAGGGCCTTGTGCATGCAAGGCAATAAATCTACCACTGAGCCACATTACAAGTGTGCACCCGGTTTTGGTAGCCAGCCAGGCATGCCCAGGTTTCCAGGGCCCGCACAGCCTGCAGTACCAGGGATTGAACCTGGATTTTTGCACTTGTCAGGCAGGCACTTAGACCACTGAGCTATCTCCCCAGCCCCTGAAAAGGGTAAATTTTGACAACCTTCATTTCTAGTGTAGTAATTTTATAGTTCATTTATTTGCAGTTCTAGACATTAAACCCAGCACTTTTGTACAGAGACATCCTCAGCACTTTTTGTTTTTTATTTTTCAGCAGGATCTCTAAGTTGCCTAGACTGTGTTTGTACTTGCTATCTTTCTACCTCTGCCTCCTAGAGTATCATTATTGTCATAGAAATCCTAAAATTGGAGTTTTGAATTGACATCAAAACAAAGTTTTAAATTTTAAGTGAGATTATAAGAGTTTTAAATTTTTTCAATTCTCAGTCTTTTGTTTTGTGATAAAATTTCAGTTTTATTTCACTGTGGTCAGAAATCAGAGATGTTATGTGTATTGTCCTACTTTTTATATTTGAAATATGAATTTTCTTTGTAGCCTAAAATAAGGTCAAGTCTTCTGACTGTTTATGGGCCCTCCAGGAGAATGTGGACTGTGTTTCCAGCATACAGATTTGTATATGCACCAATGAGCTATAATTTATTCATTACATTAGATCTATATATTTTTTTGCCTTAGATGTATTTTAACTTCATGTAATCTGAAAGAAAGATAAATTAATGTTTCACTTCTATTGCAGTTTTATCTTTTTGCTTAGGTGGCAGCACCAGGGACTGAACCCAGCCCTTGTGCTTGGCAGGAAGTGCTCTACTCTTAACCTCAGTTCCCCCTCCAGCCCACTTGTTTCTTTCCAATCCTAGAAAACGTCCTCAAAAATGCATGTCCATGAGCTGACTTCCCTCCTCCAAGTCTCCGGTGAGCTGCCTCCCATCAGACCCTTGTTCCAGTCACTCCAGAAAACTGCTCTTTGTGGGAGCAACCCACGGCACATCTGCTGTTCCAGGTTCAGTTCCTAATTGTGCTAGGAGCACCTGACCTGGCTGATCACTCCATCCTCTTAGCAGATTTTCCTCAGTAGACCCCTCTGATTCTCCTGAGCCTTCTGGCAGAACCTTCCTCGTCTCTTTTGCTGGCTCTTCCCCCTCCTCTTGACACCTTAACCTTGGAGTGCCTCAGAGCACAGTCTGTGGAAACTGCCATCCAAGAGTGCATCCCAGCTCCCAGGTGTAAATGCCATCTCTGCACCAATGTCAGTCATGCCCGTAACTCTCAGTGGAGTTTCTGAACTCTACACTCCTTTGTCCATCTAATACGCACCTTGAAGGCAGTAGTAAGCTCCTTCTTTGCTCCCCAAACTGCTTCTTGGGCCAGGGAGATAGCTCAGCCGCACAAGCGCCTGCCTGGCAAGTGCAAGGTCCTGAGTTAGATTTCTAGTATACACACACACACACACACACACACACACACACCACCCCAAACTAGTTCTTCCTAAACTTTCCTAAACCTAAACACATTAGTTAATGTCACATTTATCCTAGTGGCAAAAAGTTTGAAGTCACGCTTGACTCTTTTCTTAAATACCATATTCAGTCTTTCTACAAATCTGGTTGACTCAACTTTGAAACTATCCCAGATCTGGGCTGGCAGCACAACTCAGTGACAGAGTACTGGCCTGAACCTGAAACTCTTGGTTCTGTACGCTAAACCCAACCAACTCTCCTCACCTCCCCTAGTACTACTTGGTTCAAGCACCATCTTCTTCTCTTGTCTGGATCATTCTAGAAGCTTCCTCATAGGTCTCCCTTGATTCTGTCTTCACTGTCTTCATAGAGTAGAGGGATTATTTGGCAGCAAACTGCAAATCATGTCCTGTCTCTACTCAAAAACCTGAAGCAATTCTCCCACTTGAATCTCACTCAAATTAAAAACCTAGAGTCCTTCCAATGATCTACCTGAGCTAACTGCCTGCCTTAATTTTGTGTATCTGTGTGTTTTCTTGAGACAGGGTCTCACTATGTAGCCCAGGCTGGCTTCAAACTCACGGTGATCCTCCTGTCTCAGCCTCCCAAGCGCTGGGATTATAGGCATGAGCCACCATGCCCAACTCTGCCTGCCTATTTCCATTTCCGGCCTGCCTCTTACCTCGGACTTCTTTCCCCTTGCTCCCTCCACTCCATACACCTGTCCTTTTAGTTCCTTGAATGCCCAGATTTTGTGTCAGCTTCTAGTCTTTGCATCTGCATGCTCCTTGCCCTGAAATGCTCTTCCAGGCAGTCTAGCAGATCCTCTCCTCCCCTCCTCTCCTCTCCTCTCCTCTCCTCTCTCTCTCTCG
>NW_004524842.1:2161215-2162801 GCF_000260255.1 Octodon degus
CTCTCTCTCTCTCTCTCTCTCTCTCTCTCTCTTCTTTTCCAATTCCCTTTACAAATGTATTTTTTTCCTCCAAAACACTTAGCATGTCCTGACATATTCTGTATCTTAATAGAATCTTTCCACCTGCTCCAGCTAGAATTGTCACTCCCTTCAGGTCCATGCTTTATGTTTATTTTGTTCACTCCCAGCCCTTACAACCTTGTTTGTACACAACACTTGTTTAATGAATGAATTGTCCAGTGAATCCATCTCACAAATGCAAGACTGGTTCAACATTAGAAAACCTGCACATGTCATTCTGTTAGAACAGAATTAAAAGCAGAAAACTTGGGCTGGTCATGGTTCTGCATACCTGTAATCCTAGCACTCAGGAGGCTGAGGCAGGAGGATTGCCATGAGTTCAAAGCCAAGCTGGACTACAAAGTGAGTTCAAGGCCAGCTAGAAGTACAAAGTGAGACCTTGTCTTAAAAAAAAAAAAAAAGAAAGGCAGAAAATTTTTTACTAAAAATCATGATTTAAAAAATACTTATTTTTGTGAATTTAGGAATATAAAAAATATTCTAAGCTAGACAGATAATCAGAGATCTTTGATAAACATCACAATTCTAGGTGAAACACTTGAAGCATTTTCATTCAAGGACAAGACAACAATGCCTGCAATCTCCAAAACTAGTCCAAGAAGTTGAGAAAAAGAAACAAAGAGCAATAAAAACATTAGAAGTGGCCAGGCTTGCTGAGAAGGCCACGTAGTACTCGCCCACAGCAGCTGGCTGGCGACAGCTTCCGTGAAGCCAGCCCAGCAGGCAGCAGGACAGCAGATGTCCGTAGATGATGAACAGCAGCTCTGCGTGATGCCGTGCGCTCAGGGCCTCCTCGGCCCTGGGAAGCTGCAGCGGGGAGCCCTCCCTCTCCTCATACTTTTGGGGCTCTAGACTGGGATGTATGTTCTGTCAAAGGATTGATTCATCCAGAAGTCTGTGATGTATGACACAAAGATGAGATGCTGTCGAAAATATAATTCTTTCTGCCAGCACCCTGGAAGTGTCCAGTGGCAGCGAGGGGGCCCTAGGAAGCCTCCTGTTCATGTGCAAAGGTCTTGATTCCCAGCCTCTTGGCTTCTGCTTGTTTGCTTCAGCAGCTTTCTGCCACTCTGAGGTGAATTACTTAGAAAGAAAAACGTTTGCTTGGGCCACAGATTTAAGGGTTTCAGTCCATGACCAATGGGCACTGGCACTGGGACCTGTGCGAGCCCATGGTGACAGGAATGTGTGATGGAGAAAATTATTCAGCTCGTGACCAGAAGGAAAAGAGCAAAGGAAGTGGCTGGAGTCTCAGTGTCCTCTTGAAGGACAGGTGCCCAGTGACCTTTTGACCTCCCACTTGGCTGTACCTCCGGGAGGTTCTGTCACCTCCCAGTTGGTCTTGAACACATGGGCCTTTGGGCATATTTAAAATCTAAACTACAGCCGTGCTTTTAAAGCCTGCCTCATTATTCTCCTCTCACCCTGTTCAAGGAAATCCCTTTTATGTGTAAGAGGGCAGAGTTGATCTCTGAAGAGCACTTTAGTACATACACTTCTTTTAT
>NW_004524842.1:2163391-2168000 GCF_000260255.1 Octodon degus
ACTGAGCCATCTCACCAGCCCTGATAATATATATTTTTGAGGATTTTTTTTTTCTTAAGTCTGTACGGCGTGATAACTGCTTTTAAGGAAAAGATAAGATTTCTTTCTACTTTTAAGTAATACTGTGATATTTTAGGCACTAAAGCAGAGCTAGCTGTGTTTTCTCTAGTTTCACCTTGGTTTATTTTAACAGATCAAGGTGTTTGTGATAAGATGTGACTTAACTGTTAACTTTGTGAGGTTTGCAGTGCTTAGTTACCGAGCCAGATTCCTTAGTAGGCCAGATCTTGTGTCTCTGAAGTGTTGAGATTCCCTGATGTTTAAATGAATACTTGTTAAGATAGTTTGAGGGACCGGGGAGATGGCTCAGTGGAATAAGCACTTCCCTGGCAAGCGCAAGGGCCTGAGTTAGATTCCTGGTTCCGCAAAAAAACTTTCCCCAGTAGTTCCAAATCCGCATGTCCTAGGCTCCTAGAAGTATAGTATACTGAAAACTTGATGGCAGGAGCTGCACAGTCTTGCTTTCCAAAGAAAAGTACAGTTTCAAGGGAGAGACAACTTCTAGGGATACTGCAGAGCTATTTCAAAAATCATTCTGAACAAGGCCTGTGAATGGAAGTGAGTGCCCAGGTCATATTCTGCTAAGAGGTAATAAATACAGCTGAGTTTAAAAATAAAAAAAAAATTTAAAAAGATAAGGTCTTACTATGTATTTCAGGCTGTCCCTGAACTCAGTAAGCATCCCAGGCTGCCTCAAACTAGTGGTGATCCTCCCGCCTCAGCCTTCTGTGTGCTGAGACTACAGGCATGTGCAATTATGCCAGGCTTAAAATTAAAAATAAATAAATAACTGTGATATACCTGAATCTTAAGTAATTTGTTTGTAAAATATTTGTAAAAGTAATTTATATGCATTTCTGTTCTCACTGCTATCATTAACAGCAAAAAAGATCAGGCTCCCTGTTTATATAGTACATATTGGGTTTTGCTGCCACCTAGAGGCCTGATGTAGTACTGAACTGTGTGTAAAATTCAGAGCCCCAAAGACAGAGGCTCGCTTTTCATCAAAGCAGAATTCCTTGGAGGTTTTTCTTATATAACTTTTAGATGTTTTCTGGCAAGAATTAATGACATTTTCAGTCACTGACACATTTTAAGATGTTAAATAGCAGATACACTTGCAAGGAAATGCAATACATAGCATTCTAAGACATTTGCTAGGATCCTGGGACCACTGAAGATCACACTGAAATTTAGTCCTCAGCTATGAGCCTCTTTTATATGATAATTAAGTACAATCTTTGAAGACAATTAAATTTTAAATACAAGGTTAGTTAAATATGGTGGTGCATGCCTGTAATCGCAATACTTGGGACGCTGAGTGGGGAGGGTCACTGTGAATTCGAGGTCAGCCTGGACTCCATAGTGAGTTCAAGACCAACCTCAACCACACAGTGCTACCCTGTCTAAAACAAAACAAAACAAAAAATACAAATTCAAGTCAAAGATGACTTAAAATTTATCCATTTGGAAAATTTTTCTTTTTTAAAAAAATTTTTATTTGTGTGTATGTGTGTGTGTGTGTGTGTGTGTGTGTGTGGCCAGCTCAGCCCACCAGGGGCCAGGGCTGGCTGGCATGTGGTGCTGGGGGACTGAACCGCGGTCCCTGTGCTTTGCTAAGCTTGTTCTAAGTAGGTGCTTTAGACCACTGAGCCATCTCACCAGCCCTCTTTTATTTCTTTTTTAAAATTATTGTTATTATGTATTTGGTACAGGGTCTCACTACGCAGCTCCGACTCATAGCTATCCTCCTGTTTTCAGCCTTCCCCATGCTGGGATTATAGGCGTGCATCACCACAACAGGTCTCGGTAGCCAGCTCAGGACATCCAGGGGCGGAGCCGGCACAGCATGTGGGGCTGAGGATTGAACCCCGGTCACCGAGCTTGCCTAGGCAGGCACTTAGTCTGCTGAACTATCTCACTGGCCCTTGCAAAATTTTTCTGAGCTACATTTTTTCATTTCACAGTGAGATGTTGGCCCATGTACAAATATACACAATGTGAGAAAGCAGGATAGAATCCAGAGCACTGCACAACTCAGGCCATGTCAGATGTCCCTTGACGTCCCATCTAACCCTGGAGGGCCTTAGAGCTCTTCACAAAAATACTTTTTTCCCCCATATTTATTTATAATAGAATAAATAATGTTTCCTGCTTCATTTACATTTCGCCTTTGAAGTTACTTTTGAAGTTGGGCACAGCCCTGTGATTGAAGTTCTGAAGCCTGGAGCATGCCCCAACGTGTCTCTTTCCAACTGATATGAAAGCATTGGAAACATGTATGTCAGTAACACTTGTGTCAAACACACTTGTGTCCTCAGACACCACACTAAATAGAGCCTCCTCTTCAGTGGATTTTGTTGAAAATGTAAGAGAGGAGAGAGTTAAGCATTGTTGTCTGAAGTGGCTAAGATATGGGAGCTGTTCATTACTGCAATTGCAACCTAGCCCATACTGACTAATGCAGGCTAGGAAAAGTACAGAAGCAGCTTTTAAAAGTAGCAGTCTTTTTTTCCCAAAAAACTTTTTTTTATTACTGTACAAAAAGCACCCCCTTTTTTCCCCCATCCTATCCCCTCAGAGTTACACATGGTGTGGAGGGGTGGACTGACCTGAAGGTCTCCCACACCCTGACCAAGAGTGATCAAGGGTAGCCCTCTACCCCAGATTCTAGTGGCCATCTAGGCACACCCACAGCCTGTCAGGCCGGAGCATGGACACCCACTCACACATACTCCTTGGCAGAAGCAGACGTGGGATAGGACTGGGGAGCACAGTAGGAAGCTTTGCTCTCTCACACAGGACAGGAGCAAGAGAGTAGTGCGCCCCCCAGGATGGTCAGAGCACACCCTGCCCCGTCAATAAAGGTGGCAGAACCAAACTGGTACTTAGCATTCACAGGGGTGTAAGGGTCATAAAAGTCTGTGACAATCTGATCAGTTTACCAGGCACATGATACCAAGAAGGCAAGACCTCCCACAATGAAAATGATGCCTCAAGTCATGGCTACGCAGATCTTCTCCACTTTGTCATCTCCCCCACTGCGGGTACACTTCAAACCCATGGTGGATGCTAGGGTGGCTAGGAAGCCCAGGACTAGGGACGCCTCTATTAAGGTTCAAGTGGCTTGTATTCAAGTGGCTAAAACTCTCCCAAGTTTTAGCCCCATCATTCCTTCCAAAAGCTCTTCCAAGCATCTGTTCTTTCCTCCTTTCTATCATCTCCCACTGCCTGCCTTTTCCACTTTGGAAGACTAAAACTCCCTTTAGTCTTCCATTGTCCTCTACCACCAGCCAAAAGCAGCAGCAGTCTTAGTAACAGACTTAATAAATAGGTATGACCTTGTTCCAATACAGGTTTATTTATTAAAAATGCACAATGAATGTACTGGCCTATTAGCCCTAGTTTGCCAAGTTCCACTTTAGAGTCACCCACATCAGAGTTGAAACTATAGATCTGCTCCTGCTTAGCTGCGGGAACTTGGTGAGTTCTGTAGGCCCCAAATTCCTTGTCTGTAAAATTCAAAGACTAATACCTGTCCTTCAAGAGTGTTAAGAGATTTTAAGATACTGGATCATAGGTGGAGCCTTTTCAGAGACGGCTGGATCTAGAATGCATGGTGCTGGAAGTGATTCATGGCTCAGGGCTAGGATCAAGGGCAATAGGATTGAGAGTGTGAGTGCTACCTGCCCTAGGTAGTGTGGCTAAGATATAAGGGATAGAGAGAGCTGTGGTTGCCCTTTGTTGTTTTTGCTACCTTCTGCCTGTCATGAACTCTTTCTTTTCTGTGATGCCACCGGGCCTAAGCACCAGCTGATTAGGAACTGAGCCCTCTACAAACTGTGAGCTAAATAAACTTTTCCTCCCTTAACTTTGGCCATTGGGTATTTTGTTGTGCACAGTAAATATTTAATGACTGATAGGTATGTTATTCTAGACAGTTCAGAAACAAGCAAATCAGCAAGCACTAGATTATTCAGGGATAACTTCCTGCAGGAAGTGGACATCAGGCTTGATCCTAAGGAATGAAAGTAGGAGTTGGCCAGAGGAGCAGAGAGAGCACTCTGATTGTCACTATCGTGCAAGTGGGGACTCAGAGGCACATCCTTTCTTTCACTTAGGCCTACAAAGCACAATTGTATCTTCAGCTGTTTTCTCTGCTAGTCTACACTTAAGGGCAGCCACTAGGTTTAATCTAGGCATCTGCCTTGGGACACACTATGGGGACTGGCAGAGGCCTGAAATCACAGCCCTCTGAGAGGCTAATTTAGACCTAGCCTGGACAACCCAGTGAGTTAGCAGGATCCTGTCTCAGAATAAAAATTTTAAAAGGGTCTTGGAGTATATTTCAGTACATAAGGCTCCAGCTTCAAACCCCGGCCTCTACCCCCACACAGTAAAATCACTGCAACAATAGCAGCTTCTGTCTGTTGAATGTCTCCCGCTAGGCAAAGTCTGCTCCAGGCACTTTCAACATACTGCTTTCTAAATGCAACACCAAAATCTCACAGGAAACAGTTGAAAGAATTAACAACTGGGACCTGCTCTT
>NW_004524842.1:2172140-2188227 GCF_000260255.1 Octodon degus
GGTGGAACCAGGGATTGAACTCAGGCCCTTGCACTTGCCAGGCAAGTGTTTATTCCACTGAACCATCTCCCTGATCCCAACCAGTTTGGTTTGAAACTGTCTCCTTGCTATTTGTTTCTCAATAAATTTATGGGAAAAAAATAAAAAAATAAAAAATAAAAATAAGAGCAACACCAGCTTGGGAAGTAGGTGATCTTTCCATTTGCAGATGCCATGCATCAAAGTTTCATTAACTGTCCATTTTGCCAAACTAAACCTTTATTCCATGTGGCATAAAGGAAAGGAGCTCTGTAGATAGCCAGAGCCATACTTCAGTTCTTGGCTCTGTCTTATTAGCTGTAAGATGTGAGGCAATTCACTTAACCTCTCAGAAGACTCATTTGCTCATTTACAAAATGAAGCAAATGATAATATCTACCATCCCAGGTTGACGTTAGGATTAAATGCAACACTACATTTAATAAAATGAAAAGCCCCTTAGACAATATCCAGCACACATTGTGCACCACACAAAGGTAGATTCGTCCCTCTTTTTAGTGCATATTTAGGGTCTCAGGACTGATCCCAATAATATAGAACATCACTGAACCACACCCAAATCTGTTTAAAATGTTTGTGGGTGCTGGGGCAAGTCAAGGAGGAGCAAAAGGACAAGTTATAAAACTCCAAGCTCATTAGTCACCTTTTATAGAGGAAAAATAAACAATTTGAGCTCAAACTTCAGTCTTTAGATTCTTAAACTTTCTTCCCAATAGGACTGCCCAAACTAATTAAATCAGAGTCTATCTGAGACTGTTTTGCATCTGCAGAATGAGAGCAATCACAGGGACTGAGCTAAAACAACAAGTGTGTCTATCAGGTGCTCAAAGTGACAGCTGGATGACATATTATCATTACTGCATTTGAGAAGGTTTAGTTTTCTGGTTCACAGTGGGTGGGAATTTTATGAAGTCATTGTTAATCCCTTGTATCTTTAATAATCAAATTCAAGAATGTCCTGGAAAAAGGACCATACAAGGGTTAAAAATGTGGTAACACAATTGATCCAGGAGGCTCAGTTATTCCTAGTGGGCTATACAGAACACAGTTTCTCTTCCTACCTCACCCACGCACACATGTAAAACACAATCAAGACAAGCTGTTCTTGGATTGGGGGTATAGCTTAGTGGTAGAGTGCTTGCCTAGTACATACAAGGTTCTAGATCCCAAACCCAGAACAACAACAACAAATTATTCAAGCTTTTTTTGAGTCAGGACCTTGCTATTTAATTTAGGCTTGCCTTAAACTCATGGAATTCTCCTGCCTCAGCCTCCTGAATGCTGGGATTATAGGTGTGTACCCCCACGACCAGTGTTTAGGTGTTCCTTATATTATAGTTTCTTCTCAGCCCTGTCTCTCAGAAACAAAGTACAATGTGGCCAATCAAACCCTTGGGCTCTAAAGATATCCTAGAAGCCGTTCAACTTTGTGACTCTGAGAAACACATTCTCTTGGCTTCTTTCCTATTCATTTTGAACTTACCAGGCTGGAGTAGGGGTGCTTGACCACTATCTCTGACCCTTCTCTAGGCCTCATCAGGCTGTGGTTCCAGCTCTGAATGGGCTCTGGATGACTTCCTACAGGGGTAACTTAATAGCATCTACTGTGTATGTTCCCCCTTCTCTGGGCTCCATATTAACAATGTCTTGAGGCATAGATGAGCGGCCTTAGACTACATAGATAATGCCCTCTGGAGTGAATCATTGATCAGTGGAAGATGAGAGCTGGTGGATAAACACTACTCAGTTTACACAAGTCCATAGGGCTGGCCATCCTTCACAGGTAGTGGCAGTCATCTCAGTAACAATTGTAGGATGGCTCATCTTCCCTCCCTGATTCACTCCTTGTGATGAATTGCTAACTGATAGTTAACTCGTACCACCTAGATGAACTGAACAAGCATGGTGCTGAGTATAGGAGGCCCACCTGAGGATTATTGTTGGCAGCATAAGAGGCAGATAGTAGGGAGAGGCTGTTGGGAGCTGCTGGTTCTCTTGGAGGACCTGCTCATGTCAGTTTTCCTGATGAACTCATCACTGAAGAAGCTGAGGAACTGGTTGTGCTGAGAATGGCTACACTTCACTTTGGGGGAGCGCTGGTTCTCACTTTCAGCATAGATTCTGAAGGGGAAGATGGTGTACTGCTCAGTGTCCTAAAAAGCTTGTCATGCTGACTCTCCTGATAGAAGCCTTGTTGTTCCCAGCATTGGAGGAGCTTGGGACCTGGCTGTCACAGAAGATGGCTGTGGTACTTTTTGGAAGATCTTTGGTTCTTGCTTGGAGTGTCCCTTCCTGGCTCCAGTGCAGATCCCTCAGCCTGCTAACACAGATCCTTTGTCCTCCTAACATAAACTTTGTAGCTTCCACCACTGACCTTTGGGCCTTCCCAACACAGAACTGTGAAACAGGCCTGCATGAGACATTGTCATGGGCTCTTGGCCTCTAGCTGGACTCGTGGGGAGCATTGCTGCGCTCTAGGTCTTTGGCTGAACTCATGCAAGACACTGCCATGGGATCCAGACCCTCAGGTGGATTTCTTAGTCTTCAGTGTGTGGACAGATTTTCTGCATTTTCTTTGTATACGACTCCATGGGTCACTATTATAAAATAATCCTATAGGTTCCTGAAGCTTTTCCCAGAGCTCTGGCCTAGGTCGTCATCTTGAGATCTTGATCGTGATGGGGACAAAGGCGAAAACTGGAAGGAAACTGTTGCTTCTCTTTACATCAGCAAACCTGTGAGTCTCCAACTCCCTGAATCTCTGGGAAAAGTGCCCGGGTGTGGAGCCTGGAGAGGGAATGAAACTGGAAGCTGAAATTTCCTAGGGCTCAGCACCTAAAATTCCTTCTACTCTAAATACTGAAACGTCCTTAATAAATGTTGGGCCAAGGAGATGGCTCAGTGGAATTAGCGCTTCCCTGGCAAGCGCAAGGGCCTGAGTTCAGTCCCTGGTTTCACAAAAAATAAACAAATAAATAAAGGTTGATCAAGTGAAAAAAAATTTAAATCTTATAATTGAGTGTCCTATATTGTTTTTCCTTACCAAATCCCAAACTACAGTACTCCCCTTTTCTTTCATTCCTGCTCCCTGGTATTGTGCTCCTTAACATGGCACTGCCATGAGCTCTTCTCCTGTGTCCTTCCTTTCTTTTTCCTTCCCTTCTTCCTTCTTTCTTTTTTTCTTTCCCTCTTTCCTGCCTTCCCCTCCCTGCTTTCTATTCTCTCTCTCTCTCTCTCTCTCTCTCTCTCTCTCTCTCTCTCTCTCTCTCCTTCTCTCAGGTACAGAAAGGCCTTGCTGAAGAAAAGGCCTTGCTGAAGAACAGGCTGAAAAACCTAATTATAATAACACTGGAGTTGAATAAAAGGCAGAATGCACAGTCTAACCAGACTCCTAGTCAACAGTTGGCACCTTGATGGGTGAGCAGAACTCTGAAATGTGAAACGAGGATATGAGGTAAATACGCCTGAGAAGCTTGAAATTTCAGGCTCCTCCAGTCCCGCTTCTGTTCCCCAGAGGCAGACGCCATGCAAGATGTCACTTGGCCTGCTCCACTCCTGATTGTTTCTTGATGAAGAATTAAAGTTAAGACCAGTGTGGTGGCACACGCCTGCAATCCCAGTTCTCTGGGAGGCTGAGACAGGAAGAACACAAGTGTGAATCTAGCTTGGGAAGCATTATTATTTAGTGAGAGTCTGTTTCAAAATTTAAAAAGGGGTTGAAGATGTAGCCCAGTGAAAAGGCCTTGAGTTCATTTCCCTGTTCCCTCGTACCATACTCTCACAGGAGAGGCAGACAGACAGACAGATGAACAGAGAGAGAGAGAGAGAGAGAGACAGAAAGACAGACAGACAGACAGACAGACAGACACAGAGACAGAGAGAGACAGAGACACAGAGACAGAGAGACAGACAGACAGACAGAGACACAGAACTTGGCAAAGAAAGTCAGAATAAACCTGGAAGAGGGTCTTTTTCCATTTGGGCATTCTATCACAACTCAAGATCTAGTGGGGCCGGGGAGATGGCTCAGTAGAACAAGTGCTTCCTTGGCAAGCACAATGGCCTGAGTTCAATCCCCCGTTCCGGAAAAAAAAAAAAAAAAAAAAAAAAAAAAAGATCTAGTAATATGTCAAGAATTGGTCTTAATAAACTGTTACGATATAACAGCATAGAATAAATGAAAATATTTCCAGAACATAGTACAGTATAAAGAAGAAGTCAGAAGGCTTAGTGGAGCTGGGATGTTAGAACTGATTTGCTGTATAAGACCTCAGAAGGCATCAGATGACACTGCCAGGAATGGCATCTCTGTCTGAGAGTCTGGTGGCAGTGCTCCTCCAATAGGGGAGACAGCAGAGAGGGAGAGGTGTCTCTACCAAAGCAGATAATGTGATTCTGGAATAGCAAATGCCAGATAACTGCATTTAAATAGCAAAGAAAGGGAAATGCCCTTATTTTATCTGATGAGCATCTCTAGCCTGTACATGTAGGTATTCCAAAATCTGAAACACTTCTGTTCTCAAGCATTTTGCATAGAGGATATGTGTGTGTGTGTGTGTGTGTGTGTGTGTGTGTGTGTGTGTGTGTGTTCAGCTCAGCCCACCCTGGGGTTGGGGCTGGTGTAGTATGTGGTTCAGGGGTGCAAACAGCTGTCCCTGAGATTGCCTAAGCTTGCCTTTCGGGAAGCAATGGAGACAGCTCATCAGGATTTGTTGCTCCACAGGGATCAGGAAGATGGCCAATGTATTAAAGTGACTCTAAATGAGGAGAAAGGTGGATAATCAAGTAGGGAAGGCTTAATATATAGAATACATTTTTTAAAATTCAAGAGCAGAAATCAGCTCATACTGGAAACCCTCCCCCCAAAGCATAGATCTAGGCATGCGTGGTGGCACACACCTGTACTCTCAGCACTATGGGGGGCTGCAAGAGGAGGATCATACATTTAAGCTCAACCTGAGAAACTTAAAAATTTAGCAAGACCCTGTCTTAAAATAAAATAAAATGACTAGAGATGTAGCTCAATGAGAAAGACCTATGTTCAATCCCCACAAAATACATCAAAAATCAGATGTCCTCCTAAGTTCCTTCATGTTAGTCGATAGATGAGAGCTTATTAAAAATGAAGTAAATCCTTTTACTCAGGATCCCTGAGTAAAAACCTCATAAGATAGATAGATAGATAGATAGATAGATAGACAGATAAAAATATGCTGGCTATTTGAAAAGTTTATTATAATAAAAGCTACATTGCCCTTAATCTTCATCAAAGTACTTCTTGGGGCTGGGGAGATAGCTCAGTAGAATAAGCGCTTACCTGGCAAGCACCAGGGTCTGAGTTCAATCCCCAGTTCTGCCAAAAAAAAAAAAGTACTTCTCATTTCAAACACACTTATCCTAGTGTTCTTGCCAGTTTCTGAAGCAGCTCTGGGAGTCCTGTTTTGTAAGTGTCTTTACAAGGTGTGGTAAAAAAAAAAAAAAAAAATATATATATATATATATATATATATATATATATATATATACATACATATATATATTAATTGCTGTTGCCATGTACTGGCCAGTGGAAAGGCAGGCTCATAAAAATATTACAGTGTGTCCTTATCTACCTTATGCATGGAGTCTATCACTACGCTACTTCTGGCTCCTTCTCTAAGTCAAAATGACCATGAAAAGTAGATACTTTGAATTGATTCAGGACACAGAAGCAGTTATAACAGCTCAACTAAAAACACAAAAAAGGACTTCCGGAATGTCTTGAGAATGTGACAAGGATGATAGAATAATTGTATTTGAAATAAAAGGAAAAAAAAAAACTAGTTGGGGCCGGGGAGATGGCTCAGTGGAATAAGCACTTCCCTGGCAAGTGCAAGGGTCTGAGTTCAATCCCCGGTTCTGCCGCACCCCCCCCAAAAAAAAAAACCAACTTAAAAAGAAATAAAAGGGAGTATTTTGAGGGGAAGAAATACCAATGTGTCTTTTATCTTTATGCTTATTTATTTATTTATTTTGGTGTTTTTGAGACAGGATCTCACTCTATAGCTCAGGCTGGCCTCAAACTCACAGTGATTCTCCTGCTTCGGACTCCTGAGTGCTGGGATTACAGGTATGCACCACCACTCCTGGTTGATGTGTCTTTTATTGAAATAAACTTGCTAATTTTTTTAACATTCACCATATTTTTTATAACCACACTACATACAGTAAATGAGTCCCCAGTCATCCCCCAAGAAAGACCTGTGGTCACTGGTCAGGGTAACTGAACTCAGAGTTTGCAAGGATTGTGTGATATGGGATCTGAGCTCTGACTGAAAGCAGAGGCCCCAAAACCTCGTGTGCTTAGAGAAGGCTGATGGAGTCCTGGTTCAGGTCCAACCATCAATCCATTCTGTGGTTATATCCTCAGGAACCAAGGAAGGATAGCGGACATCATAATCAGCATGAAATATTTACATTCTTTTTCACCCCAAATCTATGAAATCTGAGCTGTGGTCGTTAGCTCTCTGGCACTGCCAGCCTACTCCAGAGCTACAGGTGTTGGAACAAGACCACAAAGAGTCACAGGCATTTGCAGTAGGAAGCTGTGAGGTCAGAGTGCACAGGCTGTGTTTCATACTTAGAGCATATTTTAATTTGATTAGCCACATTTCAAATGTTGAATGGCTACATGTGGCTATCTGCCGCCATATTGGACAGTGCAGGACTAAAGAATCCTTGATTATCTGGACATTTTGTAGAACTTCCTTGTGGTGGATTGCCAACTGGTGGTCAACTTGTAACTCTCAGCTGAAATGAACCAGCATAGTGCTGGGTTTGGGAAGCCCACCTGAGAATTGTTGCTAGCAGCGTAAGAGACAGAACTGGAGAGGAAGATGTTAATGTGTGTATGGGATTGGTGAGATAGCTCAGCAGTCTACAGTGCCTTCTTAGGCAAGCTTAGGCAAACACAAGGACTGTGGCTTAATCCCCTGCACCACAAGCTGCACCAGCTCCACTGCCAGGGTGGGTTGAGCCGGTCACAAAAAAAAAAAAAGTAGTTAGTACAGGGTCTACACAGTCTCACTACAGAGATTGGACTCATAGAGAGTCTCCTGTTTTCAGCCTACCAAGTGCTGGGATTACAGGCATGTGCCACTATGCCCAGTCTTAGTCACTGTCTCAGCGCACCCCGGGGACAGGGCCAGCATGGCATGCTGAGGATTGAACCCCTATCTCTGCATCTGCCTAAGCAGGTGCTTTAATCTCCTGAGCTATCTGGCTGGCCCTTAAAAATCTAGTTTCAGACTTCTGGGTCTCATTGTGTCTGTTTTTTGTTTGTTTTTGTTTTTTAGTCAGCTGCTTGTCTAAGTGTCATTCATTCAAAGGTAATCTGTTTTCCCTAGCAGCAATTTTTAATAGTTTTTTAGGCCAGGCATGCTTGCAGCCCCAGTTACTCAAAAGGAACACTAATTTAAGGCCAACCTTTTTTTTTTTTTTTTCAGTTTGAGATAGGTCTCACTATGTAGTTCAGGCTGGTCTTGAAGTCACTATGTAACCTAGGCTGGCCTCAAATTCAGTGATCTTCCTGACTCATCCTCTTGTGTGCTGGGATTACAGTTGTGTGCCATGCCTGGCTTTTTATTTTTTATCTTTGTGACTCATAGTGCTTCTTAGATGGCTGAGTTGGTTTGTTATGTTTGCAGAAAATTTTTCAACCATTAACTTTTGTTCTTTTGTTTTTGTTTGGTTGTTATGGTTGTTTTAAGAGAGGGTCTCTTGGGGCCAGGGAAATGGCTCAGTGGAATAAGCACTTGCCTGGCAAGCGCAAGGGCCTGAGTTCAGTCCCCAGTTCCACATAAATAAATAAATAAATAAGAGAGGGTCTCACTAAGCAGCCCAGGCTGGCCTTGAGCTTGCAGCAATATTCCTGCCTTAGTCTTCTGAGTGCTATCCCATTATAGGCATGTGCCACCATGCCTGGCAGGTTTTCCAAATATTTACTCTTACACATTTCCTTCTTTTTTTTCTTTCTTTTTTAATGTATTTAGTACAGGGTCTACAGGGTCTCACTATATACACCAGATTCATAGTGATCCTCCTGTTTTCAGCCTCCCAAGTGCTGGGATTACAGACACGCACCACAACACCAGTCTCAATCACCCATCTCAGCATGCCCCAGGGGCAGGGCTGGCACAGCTCCTGGGGCTAGCAATCAAGCCCCTGCCCCTGTGTTCTGCCTAAGCAGGAGCTTTAACATTCTCTCTCCTTTCTTTCTGATGTTTTACTTAAGCTTTTTTTTTTTTTTTTTAATTCGGGTACTAGAGATCGAACTCAAGACCTCGTGCTTGCCAGGCAGGCGCTTATGCTGCTGAGCTCTCTCCCTGGCCCTACCTAAGCATTTCTTTAAAAATTTCTTTATTTGTTTATTTATTGATTTTATTTAGTGTGTGTGGCCAGCTCTGGCTGGCATGTGGTGCTGGGGGATTGAACTGTGGTCCCTGTGCTTTGCTTAGCTTAGCTTGTTCTAAGTAGGTGCTTTAGACCACTGAGCCATCTCACCAGCCCCCCCACCTAAGCATTTGCTAAACCTTTTCATTATGTTCTCTTACATCTTTTGCTCGCATTGCATGTTTCATTCCGGATATTTTCTTGTGACTTGTTTTCCACTTCACAAATTCCCCCTTTCATTATAACTCTTCTTACAAATCCATTTAGTGTTTATATGCAGTTTTATTTTTCAGTTCTAGAATTTCTAGGGTTTCTTTGTTTTTATATTTACTTTGTCAGTTGTTATAGTCTCATTTTTCTTGTTGCAATGTTAGGTGTGGTGTGTGAAAGGCTGGTAGTTCTTGTGGTAAAGGAATTTACCACTAGTCAAGGACTATAGAAAAGTTAGTTTATTGGGGCCGGGGAGATGGCTCAGTGGAATAAGCACTTCCCTGGCAAGGGCCTGAGTTCAATCCCCAGTTCCGCAAAAAAAAAAAAAAAAAAAGAAAGAAAAAGAAAAGTTTATTGATATACTATAAGAGAACATCAGATGAGTCCAACAGAGGAGCATTGCTGTGAGGGTGAAAGGCTGAATTTTTTTTTTTTTTTTTTTAAGATGGGGTTAGGGGCTGGTGAGATGGCTCAGTGGTCTAAAGCACCTACTTAGAACAAGCTTAGCAAAGCACAGGGACCACGGTTCAATCTCTCAGCACCACATGCCAGCCCCACCCCCTGGTGGGCTGAGCTGGCCATACACACACACACACACACACACACACACACACACACACACACAAATAGACGGGATCTCACTCTATAGCTCAGGCTGGCCTCAAACTTGCAATGATCCTCCTGCCTCAGTCTCCTGAATGCTGGGATCACAGGTGTATGCCACCTGGTTTGAAATTTATGAAGTGAGGGTCTGAGATTCCTATCCTGAGAGTGGTGGTTCTATTGTGCCTCTCTGACTTGGCTCTAAACATCACCAGGTAGTGTTGGAAGACAGATGGTAATATTTCTCATTCAATAGAGTCCAATTTCCTTGGTGTTGTTAGAAGCTGTCTTTCTGGGTAACGTTTGTAGTGTTATATGCATAGATGGTATGTGTAGCTTACAGGTGGAAAGTTAATGTTGTACCTCAGACTTACCACTTAGCTACAATGTGACCTTTAAAAGAAACAAAGGTAAGATAACCATGATTCTCCACACTTGTCTTTTACCTCCTTGAACACAACAGAATCTCACTGAACTCTGTATCTGATAATGCTATTATCAGCAGAGTCCATGTGACTGTTTATGTTTCTTACCCTTTGTCCTGATTCTTGTTCTTTTTTTTTTTTTTACTTTTATTTTTTTTATTTATTTTTTATTTATTTTGAGAGAGAGAGAGAGAGAGAGAGAGAGAGAGAGAGAGAGAGAGAGTGGTGTGTGTGTGGCCAGCTCAGCCCACCAGGGGGCGGGGCTGGCTGGCATGTGGTGCTGGGGGATTGAACCGCGGTCCCTGATGCCTTGCCAAGCTTGTTCCAAGTAGGTGCTTTAGACCACTGAGCCATCTCTCCAGCCCCCTGATTCTTGTTCTTATAAAAGTTTTATTTCATGTGCCTTAGATACGTATGACTGTGTATCAGACATTATGTTTGACAAATTATTTGCTGAAGTAATTTGAGAACTTAGGTGACATTTTCTTATTCTAAGAAGATTTTCATTTGCTTCCATTGGGTACTTCAAGGCACCAGAAGTCAGGATTTTCTGAGAGAATAAGATTTCCTGGACCACCCAGGTGAACTGAAGCTGAGTTACAAATCCCTTCAAGGGTTGGTTTATTTTTAGTGTAGCTTTCTTCAGAATTCCAGCCCAAAGCAAACTCTGGGCTCCAATCTCTTCTCTTTAGCCTGTGAACTATTAACAGTCCCACCGGCAACATTCTGCCTTTTATTTACTGCTGCAGTGCTGGGGCTCAAGTTTGTTTCCACGCATGCTAAGCAAGCCCTCTGTCACTGAGCTACACCCTCTGCCCCCCAGTCTTTTTCATAAACAGCAAAGGCTTCCAAGGCCCAAGACCCCCAAGTGCAGGATTTACCTCTTTCAACTTTGTTATTCTTCTTTATTTTCACCCAGTAATTCTTTCTCACTGCCCCAGTGCCTATGTAATACTTTAATTTACCTTTTCTTTTTTTTAAGTTTTACTCAACATGTGGCTGCTCCAAATTATTTCATTGCTATTATAAGTGGAAGTCTTTGTTGGGAAAATTTAGGAGCTTGTCATTGTTGTTGTCTTCTGACTACTTCTGAGTTCCTTTATGAGAAAAATGTGTGACAAATTCCCACTTATCTGGCAGGAGTGGAGACTCTAGAAACCATTGATTTGACTAAAAATAAAGTCAGGACTGGGCATGATAACAGACACAATCCTAGCACTCAGGAGGGGGACTGAGGCAGGATTGCTGAAAGTTCAAGGCTAGCCTGGACTGCTAGTGAAATCTTGTCTCAAAATAAATAGCTAATAAAATAAATTCAGAGCTCGGAAGCTAGGCATGGTGGCACATGCCTATAATCCCAGCACTTGGGAATTTCAGGCAGAAAGATTGCTGTGAGTTGGAGGCCAGCCCGGGCTACATAGTGAGTTCAAGACCAGTCTGAACTACATAGTGAGACCTTACATCAAAAAAAAAATCAGATTGGGCATGGTGGAGCATGTACTGTGTGAGATCAAGGCAGAAGAATCATAAGTTATTAGAGTCCAGTTTAGGCAATTTAGTGACTTAATGAAACCCTGTCTCAAAATTAAACAAAAACAAAAACAAAAACAAAAAAAAAGGAAGACTGAAAAAAGGGCTGAAAATGTAGCTCGGGGTGAAGACCCTGATTTCATCTCCATTATCAAACTAAAAGTAAAATCAAAACAATAGCAGCAAGAACAACAAAAGTAAAACAAAACAATTCCCCAACCCCCTAAAATCACAAGCCGCAGCAAATTTAGAGATCAAATTCACAAACCGTATTGAGGCAAATGATTATGATAAGGTAAAACATTGAGTAAAGAATTATCTTTGTAAGGAACAAGAAAAAGAATAGAAGGCAAAAAATGGAAACAAAGCTTTTACAAATGAGGGCAAGAGGAGTGGAACAGAAGGGAAAGGGAAAAACAAGACGCAAGCTATATCACGTACAGCATAAATTCCCTATGATGAAATATATATATATATTGGGTGGTGGCACAAGCCTATAATCCAAGCACTGGGGAGGCTAAGGCAGGAGGAGGCCTGCAAGTTTGAGACCAGCCTGGGCTATATAGTGAGTTCAAGCTCAGCCTGAACTGTACAGCAAGATCCTGTCTCAAAAAGAAAACAAATTATCTTTGAGTAGACAGTTGACAAAAATTTAAAATTATACCAATAGGGACTCTCAATCTGGATATCAAATGTGAGTTTACATATGCTGGCTAAAGAGGAGTAAGTTATCTTTTCCTATGTCAAAAGATGGGTCTGAAGTACTGGGCGCGGTGGCACATACCTGTGATGCCAGCACTTGAGAGGCTGAGGTGGGGGGAGGTGTTCTTGAGTTTTAACCAACCTTGGCTAACTAGAGAACCTATATAAAAACAAACAAACAAACCAACAAAAAAGCAATGTTTCCTTCAGGTTATGAATATATGCTATAGAAAACTAAAAGATATTTTTGTCAGAATATTAGTTATAGAATATTATTCATTAGTTTGCAAAACGTAGTGAGAGGGGATCAGTTTTATCACTGGCTTTGAGTTAATTAGCTGAATTCACCTCACTGATTTGTTGCAATAGGGGTACAGTGACTATTAAAAGACTGAGGATTCCCATAAAATTACAAACAAAGGAATCTCCTTGGGCAAGAATTTACTTCACATGTAAATTATATAACTCTAAGAGATTTGGAAATACAATGCAGAGCATCTTAGTTATTTTTCTTGCTGCTGAGACAAAATACCTGACGTGCAAAGTTAAAGGAGGAAAGACAAATTTTGGCTCACAGTTTGTAGAGATTTCAGCCCATAGTCAGGTGGCTCCAAAGAAGGGACAGAAGGGCATGGAAGAGGAGAAATAGTCCATGGCATGGCAGGAAGGAAGCAGCAATCAGCAGCCTTTCTCTTTTATCCCATCTAAGCTATAAGTCTTTTGAGTGGTGCCATCCGCACCTAGGGAGGGTCTTCTGATTATCCACATCCAGAACTATGATAAACAAATTAATGGAATAATCCAGTACTACATACCCTTAATCCTAGCAGATAATCACACACCCTAGAGAGCCTCTACAAAGCTTCTCCTGTGAACACATGTTTTGGGGGGACATCTAGATACAAGCCATAAATGTAGCATATCAATTTGTCATGACCAGGTAGTCAGGCTAATAAGTTGGTCCTGCTTATTTTTATATTCCTGTATTATTTTTAACTTTATGTATATGTGGGTAATCAAATTTCAAAATATTAAATGATCATGTTCTTTATACAAAGCTTCCCTAAGTACAAAAACACTTTAAGGGTTGTGATAGTTTTCTGTTTTCTGAGATAATTGATTTCTACAGAGGGCATGTTGCCATGGATGATGGAATATCCAGTAGGTTTCTAGGTTCTTGTGCATGGCAAACAAAGAATTGGACATGGCACACAAGGGTAAGGAAAAAGCAGCAAAATTTAATAAACTTTAATTAGGCCATGGGTTTATGCTGGCTGAAAGAAAAATGACATGAGCCCTGAATGTGTTGGGTTTAAAAATTTAAACTGTTGTGCCAGGTCCAGGGTGCCTCTCACTGGGTCTTCCAGGCGTGATTGACAGCATAATTGATAGGGTACTGAATCATGTCAGCTGTGTCTATGTCTACGTCATGTCTGTGCATGTCGTTTCCTAAAATTCACTGTCTTATAATTGGATATATGTGATGCTGGCCGTATGCATGAAACTTTGTTTATTCATTGCGGTACCGGGGATTGAACTTGAGACCTTGTGCATGTCAGTCAGGCACTTATGCCACTGAGCTGTCTGCCCAGCCCTATATGCATGAAACTTTAAAAAGCTCCAGTGAAGAGGTCACATGCAGGTCTGGCATGTATGTGTGCTAGTTTGGAGTTTTGGAATCTTCCAAGATGGGCCTTGGGATCTTTGTCTTTCTTTTCTCTCCCCTAGATAGTAGGCCTTTGGATAGTGTTGACAAACTCTTCAGAGTTTGTTATCTTTCAATGATAACAGAGAGCCCAATGTGGCATGTGTGCCATATGTTGATGACCACTGCCTCAGAACGGAGGTCAGGAGTGTGGCTCTGTGGCCACCAGGTTCAGGGGAATGGAGTGGAGTGGAAAGCCTAATTTTAGCTCATGGTTTCAGTCTGTGTCAGTTGGTGCAACACTTTGGGCTTGTGGCAAGGAGTGTGACTGAACAAAACTGCTCAACATATGACTGCAGGGAAGCAAAAAGAGAGGCATGGTCTGGGGTCCCCTTTAAGGGCATGCCCTCAGTGACCTTTCTCTCACAAGACCCCCCCCTTCAAAGTTTCCATCACCTCCCAGTAGTACTACCAGGGTGGCAGCCAAGCCTTTAACAAATGGGTGTTTGGGCAACATTTACAATCCAAACCATAACAGTGGGGTGACTCAAAAGGTACCTATAACATCTGAACTGCTAAATATTATTAATCCTTTTATACTTGCAACAGAGGGTATATCGCAAGTATATAGCAATTGAAATACTTTCTCTCTTATAAGCCTTGTCATGCTGGTCAGTTACACCAACCCTAAGGCTGTCCTCTGTAAACTGCAGGTAAGGATGTCACCCCCAGGGTGGGACTGAAAGATTGAGATCCTGATTGTAAAGTACTTGGTAGGCAGAGGGTATATCGCAAGTATAGTAAATAATGAGAGCTCTTGTTAGTTGACTGTAGTGTTCCCATCTGTCTAGGGGAAAAAAGGCAACTCCAAGGCCACAGATAAAGCTCTGTGGCATAGAGCCTGCTTACCATGTATGAGGCTTAGGGTTTGATTCCACACAACAAAAATAATAAATAAATAAATAAGAGCAACTCTAGAATTTGTGGCAGGAGGGCCTCAAGGACAGCAACTAGTAGAATTTGGGAAAACACTGCTTATTTATTGGTTCTCTGCTCAAGTACAACCCCTAGTCTCAGTGCCATTGCCACTGCTCTCATTCTGGAAATATTCAAGCTCTCCCCAGCCCCCATTCCAAACCAATTAACCAGCCAACAAATACAAAACGGACCATATTAAGGATTGGACTCCAGGAGGAATGAGAGGGCCCTGTACTTTCTTGCTAAGGGTGTGACACCCCACCCCCTCCCAACTTGGCTCTTTCCTAAATAACCACTTATCCCCATACTCAAGAATGAAAAGTAGAGGGGCCAGGGAGATGGCTCAGTGGAATAAGTGCTTCCCTGGCAAGCGCAATGGCCTGAGTTCAATCCCTGGTTCAAAAAAAAAAAAAAAAAAAAGAATGAAAAGTAGAGAAATTCCATTTAGACTGACCAGGCCTGCTAGTCTCTAACTTCAGCCAATCTCCTTTTTTGATCGCTGGTATTATTGGCCATAAACACTACCAATGTGGTTCCCCAGAGTGCAGATTGGTTTCTAAGACCACCTTCAACCCCAGGGGAGCAGCACTCAGACTCTGCCCTGTAGTCTCCATGGAGGCCCGACGTCCACCAGAGCTCAGCCAGTCTTTCCTGATCAGCATACCTTCTGATCATTTCTTCCCTGGGGATGATTGACTTTGAAAGCTAGACTTCACTTCTAGTTAGCTTGTCGTCTTGGGGAATGACTACTGTTGTGCACATAGTTTCTTCCATACTGAGGTAGAACTTTTAGGCATTAGTCAAAGTTACCCAAGGTGACCCATATGAGCATTCCCTTAATTTAGGCTCCTTTCCGTCAGACTTGTCACACCCAAAATTCCTCAGAAATACTAAAAGACCATAAATTGACTTGAGAAAGTAAAGAGCAGAAACCCGATCCTAAGATAAAAGAACAGCTGAGAGAACCCAAAGAATGTTTAAATTACCTGTTAGGAAAAGAAACAAAACAAAAAACAGGCCCATCCCTGTAGAATGGGTGTGTGTGTGGGGGGGGTGTCACCTTTTTCTGGAATTTTCATCCCTCATCAGAAGCGTAAATGTTCCCTTCTCCAGAAAATAAGTGCCTTTATTTAACTTTTAATTTCTAATAAAGCCCTTCCTGTGCCTTTTTTACAAGTGCTGAAAATTCTTTTTCCATGGGAGTCAGCAAACTTGTAAAGTTATTCTATACAAGGGTGACTTGGTTCCTTATTTCAGCTTCTGGGACCCCCTTAGACTCACCTCAGTGACAATACCAAAACCCAGTCCAAAGCTATTTCTAATCTGGAGGGCAGAGCACAGCACCTGCAAGTTTCCAAGGCATTAGCTTTGAGGATCTTTTATTCACGTGCAAACATGTCCCCAAACAAAGCAGGCAGGTTAACCTACCCTAATAATAGTGAAAAGACTCTAGCTTTCAGTTACAGTCTTAAGAATGACACATTGACTAATCTTGGGTAAATTGTCTCTCAGACACATGTTTCCT
>NW_004524842.1:2190482-2198097 GCF_000260255.1 Octodon degus
AAAAAGACTTCATTGATCTAAAATACCCAGCGAACATTTATTGGGTTAACTGCCTTTCTGGGTCCTTCTCTGGCCACAATTGCTTTTATAATTATCATCCACCTGTCTGAGCGCCCTTACTGGGTGGTGAGGGGCACAGCATAGGGAGAGCCTTGATTCATTTTGCTTTAAAGGTTAGAGGGAGGGTCAGAAGAGTCACAGGAAAATGGCATTTGAGCAAGACTTGAAAGATGATTCACTAGCGATGCTTTTATGCTGCTGTCCCTTTCAAAGCTAAGCGCTCGCGGGGATCGCGCTCGGAAAGGAGCCCCATTTCTCCTTTTTCATTCCCGAGGTCACGACGCAGGGAGCTTCCTAGCCGCTTTCGCCTCGGGTCTGGTTCGCCTCGCACTCGGCGCCAGAGCGTTTGCTGCCTTGAGAGAGCAGTGGCTGAGCATCCGAGGTGAAACCGCGTAAGTCGGCCAGCGCGTCCTAGTACCAGAGGCGTAGGATACCTTGCTTTAAGCAGGGAACCCTGCGGCGAGCCCACCGGGCGGGACCCGCGACGGAGACCTGCCCCGAGCCAGGTCGCTAGTGGCACGCGCACAGGGTCACGTGGGCGACGCGGGCCACGCCCCTGCACCCGCGGGAGGGGCGGGGCCGGCTGCCGGCCTCCCGTGAAGCCTAGCGCGGGGAAGGACCGGAACTCCGGGCGGGCGGCTTGTTGATAATATGGCGGCAGGAGCTGCTTGGGAATCCCGAGGAGGTGGTGGGGTTGACACGCGCAAAAAGGGTCTCATTTCGGGCTAGTGCGACGGCTCCCGAGGACCCGGAAGTCCCAGCCAATTGCTGAATGAGGGGAGCCGGGCCCTCTCCGCGACAGTCCCCCCGCGCCCTCCGCCCGGACCCGGGCCCCGCCATGTCCTTCTTCCGGCGGAAAGGTAGCTGAGGGGCGCCGGAGGGGGTCAGGCCGGGCCTCGCGGGCGGTAGGGGGCCGGGGGACCGGTGTGCCTCTAAAGGCGTCCTGCAGGGCGACGGCGAGGCCGGCAGAGAGCCTGCCCCTGAGCAGACGCCCCCTTCACGCCTTACTGTGTTCCAGGACTCTGCCGGGAGGGAGACGGTGGCCTCGCGGGAGGTCAAAAGAGAATTGTCGCGCTGGTCTAAAAGTATGCTCAGGCACATAGAAGTTAATGCTTGTTTGCTTAAGAGCTGCTTTTCAAGCTGTGTTGTGTGGGGTTTTTTGTTTTGATTTGTTTTTACGTGCTGTGGATCAAGATCAAGGAAATCACTTTTGTACTTTTATTATGGAAGTCTGTGACTTTTCTGAATATCGAGGGTTTAATAAGAAAAGAGCACACGAAAACAGTGTTTTCTTCAAGTAGTATTGTACTGTTTTCAAGTTTCCTCTTTTTGGGAGGAGGAGGAGAAAGTGTACTGTTGTTCCTAAAATAAAATTACTTATTACTAAGTTTCCTGTTGAAGAAGACTTTTGATGACTTGGTTAAATTTTCTAGCTACTGGGCCTTAACTTTATACATGAGCGACGTGTATTTCAGTTGTAAGAGCTGATAATTTTCAAGTAGAGGCAGCATGGAAGGTTGTTGATCCCAGGAATGTTGTTGCATTTCATTAAATACACAACCAAAGTGAACAAGTGAGTTTCTTGTTGGTAATTGTTATCCTGCCAGTTCTTGTGCTTCGGAGAAAGTGTACCAGACAGGAACAAGTTTTGGAAAAAACACTAAATCAGAGGCATGGGTTCACATGACACTCTGTTACTGTGTAACAATGGAGAGGCAAGTTAACCCATTTTTCTGTCTTCTCAACTGAAAAGTGATTAAATGCTGTGTTCAACACTGGCTAAGGAATTCCTCTTCAGAAAGGCAGGGTCTTAGTAACTGATGCTAGATGATGAATGAATGAAACTGGTTAAGTGGTAGGAAGCCTTATTAAAATAAGTACCTTTAGTATAGTTAATAGCTAGAGAGGGCCACTCATAGTTAGCTATATAATTTGACAGTGTGGAAGTGCTTAGAGTTTTGTGTTTGTTTTTAAGAAAGCATTTTAAGAATAATGAGGCTGGGCCAGGGATAAAGCTTAGCAGCACAGTGCTTACCTCGCAAGCACAAGGTCCTGAGTTTGAGTACCAGTACAAAAAAAAAAAAAAAAAAAGAATGAGCTTGATTGCTTGTTGCACAGCTGACTGTTGACTATTCAACAAATACTTTTGAGCATCTATGCTCTTCCAGGCACAAATTGTGTATATGTGTGTGTGTGTCGGGGGGGTGATGAACCTAGAAAGTGAATGAAGTATGATGAAGCAGTAACTTGAGAAACATTTTGGTTGGATGTTAAGAGAAAGGACTCAGCAAAGTATACTGAAACAAAGCTAATGGATTAAGCAGGAGGTTATTTAGAGAGACCTGGGAACAACACTTTCACCACAGGAAGGAGGAGCATAATGTGCCTTCCAGAAGGGAGGGAGGCTACTACTGTGTTTGGGGCATGGAAAGATAGCAAGGAGCAAATAATTGAAAACTTTATAGGATGTGGTTAGGTTTTATTTCAAATGTAGAAAGAATATTATTTTAAAGGTTTTAAAAAAGGGATGATCTAACCTTGTTTCAAAAAGGTTGTTTTAGCAACTTTATGAAGACTAGTTGTGGGAAGAGTAGAAGATGGAAACAGTCTTATTAGAGACCCTATCCAGACTAAATACCATCTCTGTGTTTATGACTCCCAAGTTTATATTTCCAACTTGGCTACTCACCCCTAAATCCAAACTGGTATATCTGTTGGTCCACTTTAAAACCCTATCTGATAAATTTACTTACAATAGCTAAAATTTGACTCTAGATTTAGTCCTTCTAACCCATTCATCAAGTTTTTAGCCTTTAATTGCTCAGGCTAAAACTTGAGTACCACTGGCAGGGGCAGCTGAGGTAGGAGGATTGCTTCTAGTTCCAGGCTGTCCTGGGCTACAAAGTGAGTTCAAGGCCAGCCTGAACTGCATAGCAAAATCCTTGTCTCAGAAAGACAAAACAAAGCAGCTTTAGTACATCCTTTGAATTTCTCTCTTCAGGTCCATAGTCATTTCTGTATAGATTGGCTGGCCAAGGAAGTTCTATGAGGAGGTATCATTTATTTGTTTTTATTTGTTTATTTTATTGTTTTTTAAATGTATTTTAGTATAGGGTCTACAGTGTTTCACTACACAGATTGAACTCGTAGTGATCCTCCTGTTTTCAGCCTCCTAGGCCTCGCAAATTGAACCCTGGTAGTCCGCTTAGCTATTTGGCCAGCCCAGGGGATGTCATTTAAATCTCTGCTTAAATGTCAAAAGGGAGCTACTGTTTTGAAAATTGAGAAAGCACATTTTGCTATGGCCATATATATGAGTTTCATTTTTCCCTAGTTTTACTCTGGTGGTGTATTTTCAAAACAAATGCACAGAAACAAATCTAGGTATGTATATAACTTGGTGTATAAAATAACAAGTTCCAAGTCAGTTGGAAAAGGATAGATTAAGCAGTAAATGATGCTGGTTACCCATCTGGCAAAAAAATTTTGTCATGGGGTCAGCAAATTTTTTCCTCTAGAGGGTCAGAAAGTAAATACTTTATTTTAGGCTTTGCAGGCCTTAGGGTATCTGTTACAGTTTGTCCTTATAGTCATAGACATTATATAAACAAATGGGCATGGCTTTTGTTACAATAAAACTTTGTTTGGTTTTTAAGTTTTTAATTTTATTTTAGGGAGGGGTCTACAGGGTGTTCAGGGTCTCACTACTAGATTGGCCTCATAGTGATCTGTCTGTTTACAGCCTCCCAAGAGCTGGGATTACCAGCACATGCTACCATGCCCAGTCTCAGTTGCCATCTCAGTGCGCATGGCAGGCCCGGAAGGAACCCCTGGCCCCTGAGTCTGCTTTTAGGCACTTTAATCTGCTGAGCTATTTAGCCGACCCAAAACTTTTATTTGTAAAAAAACTATTAATAAACTAGCTTTGGTCCATGGGATCTATTTTACAATCTCCAATACACAAATATAAAACCAAGGTAGATGAGGGTTCAAACTGTGAAAAAGTAAAACTTGATATCATGTAAAACATAGAAGAGGGGGAAAAATCTGATCTTGGAGTGGGAAAGAATATATATACTTACAGGAAAACCTATATAATGTACATTTGATTACATTAAAATTAACTTCTGTACAATAAAATATGTTTAGGATATGTGCAGTACAACAAAGGATGAGTATCCAGAATATTTATGGAGATTGTACAAGTATTAAGTAAAAGAATCTGAAGGGCCAGATCATGAGGGAGAAAACCTAAATGGTGAATAAATGTGAGAACTTCAATGGAAATAAAATTAACTTAAAACATCAAATAACACTTCAAAGTATTAAGTTGGCAAAAATTAAAAATATCCCCCCCTCCTGTCCCTCTCTTGGACAGGAGCTTTCTTTCTCTCAATAAATATATTCTGCTCATAAAAAAAAAAAAATTAAAAATATCAAGAATGAGAATTTGAAGCATGGCTACCATATGAGTTGGTATAACTATTCTCATTAAAGAGAACATTTACCTGGTGATTTCATAACTAAGGATTTGTCCTAGAGAAATTGTTTCATATATCATAGGAAGAATGTACTAGAATATATGGCACATCAATGTAAATGAAAATTAGGAAATGTGTATGGATAAGGAAATAGGTAAACATTATAAAGGAATTAAATATATTAAAGTGACTAAAACTACATGAATGACCCAGAACTACATCTACAGAATAAGTCAGATATGCATTTGTGGCGCTTTTTTGTATTGGTTATTGATCATAGGGTCTCAGGCATGCAAGGTAAGTACTGTATCATTGAGCTATTCCTTCAACTCCTTGTTTATGTAATTTTAAAGATGTGCAGTATAAGACCATGGTTGTTTTTTTTTTGTTTTTTTGTTTTTTTTCTCATTTAGTATGGTAATAGTCTAAAAACACTCATGGCAAGAAAACATTTAGATTAAAACATTTGGGAAAAGAGGAAGTGCAGTAGGATCAGGTTTCATAGGAACTGTAAGCTATGTGTATAAAAGGAGGGAAAGAGGAAATAAAATGCTAATTTTGATAGATTAGGTTGTGTGTGCAGTTCTGTTTAAAGTATTTATTAGGTTGTGTGTGCAGTTCTGTTTGAAGTATTGATGTAGGATATCTTAATTGATAGGAGAATGTTTTTAAGGTGGAAAGAGTGGTGCTGTGAATGCATATTTTGGTGGTGGAATCAATCAGTTCTTTGTTTGGCATGTCAGGGAGAGATAGTGTTAAGGGTGAATTCCAGACTTTTGGCCTTAGTGTCTGGTGGCTGATGGCATCACTTAATGAGAGACAGTGAAGACAGAGGTAGTAGGTTTGCACAAAGATGATACATTCTCAGGCAGGCAGATGGCTAGCTATGTGAATCTGAGATTTAAAAGAAAAAAAAATAGAAATAGAAATTTAGGAGTTTATCACTTTTTATTTATTGAAAACCTTAAAATTGGTGAACCTTGATTGATAATTGCATATTGTATACATGTACAGAAATGTCATTCTGTAGGTCACAAAATAAGTCCAACTCCTGTGTCACTGAAAATTTAAAAATACATTTAAAATACATTTTAAAAAATGATTAGGGTGTGGTGGCCCATACTTGTAATCCCTGCCAAGATTTATTGCTGTGAGTTCCAGGTCATCTGGGCTACATAGTAGTTTCAAGGCCACCCTGAACTTCACAGTGAGACCCTGTCACAGAAGCAAAGCAAAACAGTCAAGATTAAGGAAGATCAGCTTGGGGCCAGGGAGATGGCTCAGAGGAATAAGCGCTTCTCTGGCAAGCGTGAGGACCTGAGTTCAATCCCCGGTTCTGGGAAAAAAAAAAAAAAAAAAGATAGGAAATACGCACACACACGTATGTAGTGGAAAGAAATAACCATCCTTTTCCAGAAAAATTCCCAGTGGATAAAGTAAGAGAGGTCAGCAGTTGGGTAAACTGAGAAGGAACAGCTAGAAAACCAGAAGAGTGGAGTTTCAGGAAAGACAAGGCAAGTTAATGTTTCAAATGAGAAATGCAGTTGCTTGGTAAATGCTGCTGAGAAGGATGCAGGAAATAGTCACTCTACCACATTTTCTTATTTTATCTTCCTAACAGTGATCAATCAGGTATACCTGAGATGTTACTTACTTTCTCCACTTCCTTAAGGTAGAGGTGGTCTTCTCTCCTCCCCTCCCCTCTCCTCCACTTCCCTCTCCTCCCCTCTCTTTTCCTTCCCTTTTCTTTTCAGTATTGGGGAATGAGCCCAAGGCCTTTCAAGAGCAGCATCCCTCCCCGTTTTTGTTTTTTGAGACAGGGAGGGTCTTACCAAATCATTAAATTCCCTAGGTTGGACTCAAACTTGGAATTCTCCTACCTCAGCCTTCCAGAGTTGCTATGATTAAAGGGACATGTCACTGGCTAAATATAAACTTGTTGAAGGCAAGGATTGCTACTTTTTCAGCCAGAGATCTAGGGTCTCAGAGGCATGTGTCACCATGCCAGCTCCTCAAGAAAGGATAGGTTTATTTTGGCTCCTAAGAGCAAAAATATGTATATTTTTTTTGCTGAACCAGGGATGGAACTCAGGACCTTGGCTTGCCAGGCAGGTGCTTAGGCCACTGAGCTATCTCCCTGGCTTCTACTTGTGCTCTTAAACATTGAAAGTTGAAGTGAAGTCTGTCCACCAACTGTCTGAGTAGAATAAGCACTTGCTTGGGAAGCGCAAGGTCCTGAGTTCAGTCCCTGGTACCACAAAGGAAAAAACAAAAAACAAAAACAAAACAAATTAACGAGTGACTCAGGCTCTAGCAGGGCCAGCCTCGCCTCTCCGTTCTGGGTAAGAGCTGTTGCATGCAGGCAGTTCAGCACAGTGGTTAAGCCTGGTGCTGGCATCCAAGTCTTGGACTCAAGCCTAGACTATTGGGGCTGGGGAGATAGCTCTGTTGAATAAGTGCTTGCCTGGCAAGTGTAAGGGCCTGGGTTCAATCCCTAGTTCCACAGAAGAAAAAAAAAAGTCTTGTCAGATCCTATAATAGGGTTTATACTTGGTTACTTTATTTAAGCTGCTGTGTACCTTTCTTTCTTGGATGTTATGTTGTTAGCTTGTCTGCAATATAATTTTCAGCTTTGTGTAACAGGAACGATTATATGATCATTTTTGAGACAACTTACTAGACGTTAAGCATTAGAATTTTAGAATGTTTGTAATTTTAAATGTTTGTATCTGATTGCTATGAGGGAAATACAGAAGAAATAAAATATACCACCAAGGAAATTTTTTTTAATAGTGCTTATGGTAGGCAAGTATAGTGGATGGCTTGTGGTAATATTAGTTAACATTTATCCTAAATTTACTGCACTAGTTAGTCACCAGATGTCTTTTACAAGTATGTATTGTTGCTTGAACGGTCCCATAAGGTTTTACTATTGACCTAATTTTATTTATCAATGAAATTTAAACCCGGTGAAGTAAAGAAAGTTTTCCAGGGGCCAGGGAGATAGCTCAGTAGAATAAGAAGGGTCTGAGTTTAGTCCCTGGGTCCACCAAAAAAAAAAAAAAAAAAAAAAA
>NW_004524842.1:2198583-2203552 GCF_000260255.1 Octodon degus
AAAAAAAAAAAAAAAAAAAAAAAGCTTAGCATTTTAGCACTTTGCAAAGTGCTTAGCATAAACTCTTTAATGCTGTTATTTTCTGCCTTGTTTTATAATTATTTATGATTTATTTCTCTTAAACCTATATGTTCTTTAACAACTAACAGGCTTTTACCAAAGACTGATCGACTGAATTAGTGATTACAGTGAGCCAATCCCTCATCATTAATCATATATTTGATTGTTCTCCAGAAGTGATTAGTTGACTTTATTCAATAGAGCAAAAATGAAGGCTACTCAACTGAGCAGTCTGACAACTGAGAGAAAGCATTCCTATAAGACTTGGTTTTCTGTTTATTGAGAAATGTGGATGATTATAATTTTAATTTATTACTTTGGATGAATGGCCTTAATTTAAAATGTATTCATAGTACTTTGTTGGCATCAATACATTACCCTTATTTATAGCTTCCAGTATGCTATGTTTAGATTGTAATCAATGAGGGTATTTATTTATTTACTTGGGGATAGGGCCTCTTTAATTCAGGCTGGCATTAAATTCACTATGTAGCCCAAGCTGGCAGTCCTCCTGTTTTGGGCTCCTGAGTGTTGGGATCACAGGCATGTGCCACACACCTGGCTCTGCTGTGTTTTTGACTCATTATATCCATTGTACAGAGTTTAGAATGGGAAAATTAGATGAAGCTACTTATAAATTTTATAAATCTTTTTTACATAAAGTCTATGGATAGCTATGTAGATTTTTCTTTCCAGTGTTTGTTATGTGGCCAGCATTTATATTTTCAATTTGTCAGAGACTAATTATAACTTAATACAAAATTTGCAAGATTAGGGAAAAAATTATCCTGAGACCTTGTTGTTGACTTCTGATATTGTAAAGGTAAGTAGATTTTACATTAGTTCAGGTTTGATTGGCATTAATAAGGCTGAAAGCCCACAGCAAGCAAAAGCTTGTGAAGACTAGATCTCGTAGTAGTAGAAGGAAGAATTTTGAGGATATAGCTCAGAAGTAGTATGCTTGCCTCACAAGGCTGAGGTAGACTCTGGGTTTTATGCCCTATATCAGAAAAAAAAATAACAATCTATTTCTTTTGGCCAGGCATTGTGGTGCACGCCTATAATCCCAGCACCCTGGGACATTGAGTGTCAGAAGTTTGAGCCCAGCCTTATTTATATAATGAGACTCTCCCCTTGAATCAGCAGAGTTATTCTAGTTTTACCTATTTTACAAACAAATCATGGCCTGTATTTTATTGTTTATTGGGGAAGTGAGGAGTGATAAAAAAAATGTTTAGCTTTAAAAACTTTGAAAGGTATTGTTTTACCAATAAGTGAAAATTTGAGAATGATTTTTTTTTTTTTTTTTTTTTTTTCTGTGTTAAGGTCTTACTATACGGTCAGGCCGGGCTTGGACTCAGCATGTTGCCTATGCTGGCCTCTAACATCAAATGATTCTCCTGCCTCAGCCTCCCTGATTATAGGCATGTGCCACCTCACCTGGCCTGAATGTACTTTCTATCAGAAAGAATCAAGAGCCTTAGGAAGAAGAGGAATTAAGGAAGGAGACCATTATAGGTAGGCTCTTAATAAGTATGTAGTAAAAAGACAGATAAACAGAAGAGAAAATTAGGGAAGCAGGGTGAGACAGGCAAGCAGGAAGGAGCAGGTAAATGTGAGGTATTAGTGGTGATGGTGGTAGTGGTGGGTGCTTATATAAATTAGTTAATAGAATTTTATATTATTGAAGATTTTTTGTTTTGAGGTTCAAAGGTAGGGCTTGAAAAGGTACTTGGATTATGGGAACATTATAGCTAAATGTGATGTTAGAAGAAGGCAGGGCCTGCTTGGAAAAGGTGGGTCAGTGAGGACATGACCTGAAGAGTGCAGCTCTGCTTCCTAGCTGCCATGAGGCGAACAGCTTTCCTCTGCCAGTGTGTGCTGTGCCTCTCTGCTCTAGAATCTGCCAATATGAAATATGAACCAAAATAAAGCTTATCTCCTTTAAGTGGTGGGTGTTGGGTATTCTGTCCCAGTGACCAGAAAAGTGACTAAGATATTCTTAGAATGTTTTTATCAGCTGGGAATGGTGACCCACCTTTGTAATCTCAACTATTTGGGAAGTTGAGGCAGGAGGATAGAAAGTTGGGAGACTAGCATGGATACTTAGGGAGGCACTGTCACAAAGTAAAAAATAAGAAAAGGGCTGTAACTTCCTGGTAGTGTTTGCCTAACATTGGTGAGGCTCTGTGTTCAGTCCTTAATACTGAAAGAGAAAAAAAAAAATCCTTTTGTAAGTAATTAAACTGGGTGTGGGAGCACACATTACTGTAATACCACAGGAGGCTGAGGCAGGAGGATGTCTGTGAGTTCAAAATGAGACCCTGTCTCAAAAAAAAAAGAAAAATAGCTAGTACTTTCTTGACATACTTAGGACAGGTGGAATTAAAAAAAAAATAGGTAAAATTTTAATTTAGCTGTAGTGACATAGGATAATGCTAGTATTTTTCAGACTATTAAGAAAATTGACAATATTGAGGACTGAACCCAGGGCTTTTCACTGAGCTACATTCACATCCCTCTTTGAATTTTTTTTTTTTTAATTTTTTACAGCCTTGCCAAATTGCACAACCTGGGCTCAAATTTTTGATAAGCAACTAGAGTGCTACGATTATAGGAGTACGCCATGACACCTGGCCAAAACAATATGTTGTAATTTTTTTTTTTTCTGATGCAGGGAACAAAACCCAGAGTACCTCAGCCTTGTGAGGCAAGCATACTACTTCTGAGCTACATCTTCAGTCTGTGTTTTGTAGTTTTAAGTGTATTTTATTTGCAGGCAGCTTGAACTTTGATCATCAATACATTTTATTAGATGGAGAAATTTTGTTATTCAATTAAAAAGTAAGTATCCTGAGGGATATTTTTCTTTTTTTTTTGGTGGAGCCAGGGATTGAACTCGGGCCCTTGCACTTGCCAGGCGAGTGCTTATTCTACTGAGCTATCTCCCTGGCCCCCTGAAGAATATTTTTCTAGAATTTTTTTTTTCTCTCTCTCTTCTAAGCATCATGCAGTTTTAGTTTTGCTCCTGAAGTAAATAAGAATTAAGGAATTGAAAGAGGTCCATATTTCAGAATGCTATCTGGCTTTGGTACTTTCTATCTGTTAGAATCAAAGCTCTTGAAAGTTCTGTATTTCTCTTTCAAGCTTCCTTTTGGTATGCTACTTTTATTTATAAATAATATTATAGTGTGTTCTTTCCAGTTTTTTGACTGCTTGATTGAATTACCTTTCATTTTAGTTTTTTGTTATGTGCTGATTTAAACAAATTATTACAAAATTTAATTTTTAAAGTTTTCTCAAAACCCTCTTAGAGTTTTACACTACCAAATTGTGCTTAACTTTGTGTTTAATTTTAACATTTGTTTGAAAAATTATAGCTTCAATTGCTGTACATTCCCCACAAAAAACTACTAAAAATCATGCCTTGCTGGAGGCTGCAGGACCAAGTCATGTTGCAATCAATGCCATTTCTGCCAACATGGATTCCTTTTCAAGCAGCAGGACAGCAACACTTAAGAAGCAACCAAGTCACATGGAGGCTGCTCACTTTGGGGACCTAGGTAAGTGACTTTTTGTTAACTTCTAATAGAAGGAGATGAGTACAGTATGTACAATTCCTGTTATAGAAAACTGACCTATATTGTTGAAAAAGACTATAAAAAATACACTAAAATTAAAATAACAGCAGCATGTATCGTGAGTGCTACTTTATTATGTTCCTATAAATAAATGATATATAGCATGGCTGGGAGAAAAATGAGCAGTTTCCAGGAAAAGAAATACATTTGCCCACTAATTAAAAATGTGTGAAAAAGGTGCGTCAGTAAAACAGAAATGCAAATTAAAACATATCAGAATATATTTAATTTTGATGAATTGGATGTTCACACAGATTCAAGGAAATGGCCACTCCCATTTAACGATGATGTAAATTGGTGAAGACTTTGGAAAGCAGTCAATTTGAAAATACTTATTGAAATACAAGACATAGCTATGAGTAGTGGCACAGGTCTGTAATTCCAGCTACTCAGAAGGCTGAAGTAGGAAGGTTGAAGTTTGAGACTAGTCTGGGCAGTTTAACAAGACCCTACCTCACATAGGAATAAAAAAAAGATCTGAGGTATATAGCTCAGTGGTCAAGTACTTTCCTAGTGTTTTATGTCCCTGGGTTCAATACCCAATACTAAAAATAATATATTTGTGTGTGTGTGTGCGCGCGTGCGTGTACACATCTGTGTGCCATTTGGACAACACTTTGCAACATGTAACCCTCAGATGTACTTGTTACATAAGCACAAAGATGTATATGTAAGCGTGTATAAAATAGTTTACAGTAATATTACTTGCAATAGCAAAAAATGAGAAACAATATATAAATACATATTAATAGAGAAATAGTCAAACTGGTGTGTTCACACTCTAGAACATGGTATAACTGTTTAAAAGTCCAAAAATGACATATAGAGAACTGAATGTGGTGGTGCTTACCTGTAATCCCAGTATTCTGGAGACTGAAGCAAAAGGATCAATGAGAATTTGAGGCCAGTCTGAGCTGCATAATGAGACCCTGTCTCAAGAAAACAAAATAAATTAATAAAGTAAAAAGCCATGCAAAAGTGGAAAGAGTAGCTAGAATACAGTTTATGTTGAGATCCCATATGTAGAAGATCTTTTAATATTTGTTACTCAAATTTCTTCACTTAAAAAGCTTGATGGGTGCTATAATTCCAGCACTCTGGAAGACTGAGGCAAGATTACAAGTTTGAGCCCAGCCTAAACAACTTATTGATTTCAGCATAAAAATAAAATAGAAAATGTTTCAAAATAAAAAATGAGGGGCTGGAGAGATGGCTCAGTGGTCTAAAGCACCTACTTAGAACAAGCTTAGCAAAAGCATCAGGGACCG
>NW_004524842.1:2204142-2204648 GCF_000260255.1 Octodon degus
GTGAAAAAGTGAATGTCCTTTGGCAGGTGAGTGAGCTGGTACATTTATACCCTGGAATGCTCCTTAGGAATAAAAAGGAATAATCTCACGGGCACTATTATGAGACAAAAACTAATACCTACAGTGTAGCATGATTCTGTTTGTATTTACATCCTTGAAATGACAGAATTAGAAAAATGCAAAACAAATTAGCGTTTTCCAGAGGTGCTGGGTAGGTGAATATGGTTATAAAAGAGACAACATGAGGTTGCCTTGTAGGGCTGAAACTTTGCTATATCCTGGCAGTACTAAGAACTAAACACATACACAAATGAAGTAAAATTGAGAAAATCCAATAAAAAGTAATGGAGTGTATTGATGTCTTGGTATTGATACAGGGAACTTCCAAATGACACAGGGAGAAAAACTGATCTCAGTGTGGATGACTTTCAAGTGATATAGAGGAAAAATGAAACTTCCAACCTGAAAAGTACCCGGGATGTTCGTGTTCTCTATAACCGAAGAAT
>NW_004524842.1:2205908-2213062 GCF_000260255.1 Octodon degus
TAGCATGTGGTGCCCGGGATCAAACCATGGTCCCTGCGCTTTGCCTAACCTTGCCTAAGCAGGTGCTTTAGACAGCTGAGCTATCTCACAGGCCTCAGTATTTCTCATGAGTGCATGTAAATTTGTAATTAAAAGAAATGAAAACTAAACAAAAAAAGAGGATATAAAGGACCATTTTGTATCTATATATAAAATAGGATAAATATACAGCTACTTTCTCTTAATTCAATGAGAAGAAAGATTTGTACTAATAGTGTTTGGACAGAATATCATGTCTACATTTTATACTATGAATAACCATTACGAAGACAACAATATGCAATGTATTAATTATTGAAACTGTCCTACTAATCAGTTTTGAAACTGTCTCATTGCTATTCCTTTCTCAATACAATTAATAAAAAATTAAAGTTTTGCCAGATTATATAATAACTATGCAAATATTCCCTCAACCAGATAATAATATTCTCATAAAGGTTTAGGAGAGAACTATTATAAAATAAAATGTGGAAGAAATAAAGACCATTTAATTGTAAAAAAAAAAAAAAAAATGCATCTGGCGAGCACAAGGGCCTGAGTTCAATCCCCAATTCCACCAAAAAAAAATTGCATTCTTAGTTGCAAGAAATTGTAAATCTTGGGAAAACTAGGATTTCCACAAATTCATGAAGTGATGTCAAAGATCACTTGGTAATAAGACAATTACGGAGGTTGGTGGCATGTAAGATGCTTCCAAAAAGTTGATTTGAATATCAAAAGATGAAGAAAAGCCCTTTGAAAACAGTAAAACCCTCAGTTGCTGGGCCTGCTGTCCCAGCCCCACCCCCAGGGCAGTTTAGAGGGTGGTTGAGACTTGCTGGTGGCACATGCCTGTAATCCCAGCTCTTGGGAGGCTGTAAACAGGTAGATCACTATGAGTCCAATCTAGTAGTGAGACCCTGAACACCCTGTAGACCTTCCCTAAAACACACACACACACACACACACACACACACACAAAGCCTCAGTTAATTTTATCACAGTTTATGACATACTGTGAAGACCAAAATTTTAAGTTTTTTGTTTATTCTGATTGTTAGCTTGATATAATAACCTGAATTTGGCTAAAAATAAATGTATCTTTTATTAAGTTGGTTTTGTTTGTTTGTTTGGTTGTTTTTTTTTGTCTTTTTGTAGACAGGGTCTTGTTATGCTGTTCGGGCTGGCCCCTAGCTTACTTTGTAGTTCAGGCTGGTTTTGAACTGGCAAGTATCCTCCTGCCTCAGGGGTGTGCCACCAAGCCCAGCTCCATTTTGTTTTTCTTTAAGATAAAGTCCCATAGCTACTCTTCATAATGCTGCAACTTCATAAGATCTTTATATATAATTACATCCACACATCAGTAATTTTTCTGCAAGGTAAGTACCCATAAGTAGTTACCGTATTGAAAATTACACAGTTTGCTAAGGATTTTCTGTGTATGCCTGAGTGCTCCTCTATAAAGATTTTGTCAATTTATTTTTTTCATCACCAGTATATGAGAATGTTGCCTCTATACCTGTACTTTTTACCTTTTTGAAAAATCATCTTCCAGTTTGATTGGCAAAAATGTTATCTTGTATTAATTTACTGTTCTCTGGGGGCCTGGCCATAGCTCAGTTCTTTAAGTGGCTGCTTCCACAAAGCTGTGAGCCTCAGGTTGCTGTAGTTCGACTCCCACAACACTCCAGCCAGACAAACCATGCCTGAGGGCATTCAGAGCAAAAAAAAAAAAAACCCTTAATTTACTGTTCTCTTCTAGGTTAATTGATTTTGTTTTTGAAACAGGATCTTTCTGTGTAGTTTAGACTAGCTTTGGACTCACTTTGTGATCCAAGCTGGCCTTGAACTTGTGGTGATCCTCCTGTCTCAGCTTCCCAATGCTGGGATTAAAGGATGCGCAACTCCAGCCTCTTCTAGATTTTTTTTGAGGCCTTGCAAAAGACAAGGCTTAAAAAAAATGGTTTAAGACTCAGAGTTGTTGCTCTCCACTGAAATCTTTAGTAAAAGGTGAAAGATTTATATAATCTGAAGAGAAACCAGAATATTATTCTAGGTTTTTAATGAGGCTGAATACTTTTTCATATTTGTAAGTGGTCCTTTTTCTTTGGAAATATTTTTCCTTTAGGAATTGCATGGTCTGAACTGCGTCTAGAGGAAATATAAGGCTTGAATAGTAAAGTACTGTTTAGTAATTTAAGTAAGTTCTGGGCAGTTGTTTCTTTGCTTAGAAACAAAATTATAATATTAATTATTCATTTTAATTTTCTGTAAATAAGCTTTGTTCCAAACTTCCTGTAGCCTGTTGCTAAATTTGATTTAGCCTGTTGTGATTGATTTACATTCAGTCTGAAATTGTAACTAAGTTGCTGACTCTTTTGTTTCTTTTAGGCAGATCGTGTTTGGACTACCAGACTCAAGAGACCAAATCAAGTCTTTCAAAAACCCTTGAGCAGGTCTTGCATGACACTGTTGTCCTCCCATATTTCATTCAATTCATGGAACTTCGGAGAATGGAACACTTGGTTAAATTTTGGTTAGAGGCTGAGAGTTTTCACTCTACAACCTGGTCCCGAATAAGAGCGCACAGTCTGAACACAGTGAAGCAGAGCTCACTGGCTGAGCCTGTCTCCCCCTCTAAAAAGCATGAAGCTACAGCATCTATTATAACCGAGTCCCTTGACAAGAGATTAGAAGATTCTTGTCCAGTCCAATTGCTTATGACTCATTCAGAAGGAATCGACCTGAATAATAGAACTAACAGCAGTCAGAATTACTTGCTACTTTCCCAAGAATGTGACAACGCCAATTCTTTCCATCTTGAAATGGCTAGAGCAGGAACTCACCCAGCTTCCATGGGAACTCCAGAATCTTCCTCCAGACTAACAATAGCCAGTAAAAACAGTTCCTCTTCTCCATTGAAAGAATTATCAGGAAAACTAATGAAAAGTAAGTATATGATTTTCTTGCTTCTTTCTCTTTTTTTTTTTAACAAAGCAGAATTTATCTTTTTCTTTTAAGTGTTTACAAATTAGGGAGGAGTGCATAGAAAAGGAACCAGAGTCTACAGTGACTAGATCTAAGAAATGTGTTTGCAGAATTGACAAATGATGTAGGGTCAGATAACCTGCTTTTGTTTTTCCAAACTTGTAAATGAAGCCATTATCGGGGTGAGTTTTTTGGTTGATTGGTTTGTTTTAACCTTGATTTTTGTGGGGCATAGAAGTATGTAACTCAAATCCCAGTTATATGGGGGGATAAGGGCAAAAGGATCACAAGTTGGAGGTGAATCTGGGTAACATAGCACCTCATTTTTTTAAATTGTAGTTTTATTTTATATACTTTACTGATAAATTTTGTAATATAATTTTTATTCATTTTAATGAGAAAAAATGACAAAATAGCAGTGAAACAGCTTCAAAACAGCTAGTAGGACGTTCACAACAATCAATATGGGGCCAGAGAGATAGCTCAGTTGAATAAGCGCTTCCCTGGCAAGCGCAAGGGCCTGAGTTCAATCCCTGGCTCCACAAAAAAAAAAAAAAAGCAAAAACATTCAATACATTGCATATTGTTGTCTTCGCAGTAGTCACTCAGAGAACAAAATGCAGACGTGACATCTTGTCTAAACAATATTAGTATAAACTTATTCTCAGTGAACTAAGTAGCTGTATATGTACTCTAACTCTCCTGTGTATACATATATGTATTTTTTTATTTTTACTGATAAATTTTTAAAATTATTTTTTAATTGCTAGTAGCTGCTGCCAGTAGGTAATATTTATTGAGTTTTATGTTAACTGTATGTTTAGATTCTAATAGTTAACAATTATATGAGGTCTGTGTTATTATTCCTTTTACAATGAGAAAACTGTGACTTAGAAAAAAATAATTTGCTCCAGTTTGTAGAGCAAGTGATGGTGAATTAGATTATAGCTGAGACCTTTTGACAACAGCCCCTCTCTCTTTCCTTTCTCTCTTTTTTTTTTCTTTTTTCAGCACTGGGGATTGAACTCAGGACCTTGCACTTGCCAAGCAAGCGCTTATTTGATTGAGCTACCTCCCCAGCCCCTCTCTTTCCTTTCTCAAAGGATATCAGTTTAGAAATTACATATTCTTGTTCCTTATTTCTAGAATTCTAATTGAACAGCTTCTGTGGTGTTTTTCATTTATCTTACCTGTTCTCTGTGTATATGTGTGTGCACACAACACTGTGTGTTTCATCTCATATGTGCTTTGTCTCAAGGTGTTTTTTTAGATCTGTCTATTAACTCATTAATTCTTTGTAAATGTGATCAACTTTACTACTGAACCAACTTTAGCTTTTTTTTTTTTTTTTTGGATCAGGGTTTCGCTATGCAGTTCAGGCTGGCCTTGACTTCAAACTCTGAGTGATCTTCCTGCCTCAGCCTCCCGAGTACTAGGATATAAGTCTATCATATTACTTTCATTATAATGTTACTCAATTTTTCCTATTTTCTTTAAATTAACTTGATCATTTTTCATAGTTTATTTCTTTAAATTTGTTAAGTATATGTTCAGTGTCTAGTATACTCTACTATCTATAGTTTTGTGATTCTTGTTCACTGTTTCCTTATTTCTTCAGATCATACTCTTGTTTTCATTTTTTTAGTTGTATGTATTTGACACAGGGTTTCACTATGCAGTTTGGACTTGTAGTGATCTTCCTGTTTCAGCTTCCCCAGTGTAATCCCCAGGGATTACAGGAGTACCTGGTTTTGGTGGCTGGCTTGGCACCTGGGGCTGGCATGGCATGCGGTACTGGGGATAAAACCCAGGTCCTTGTGCTTGCCAGGCAGGCACTTAGATCACCGAATATCTCTGTAGCTCAACACACTCTTGTTGTGGTGTGTGATTTCACTGCTTTTTGGTTGTGAACATGTTCTGTGAAGTTTTACCATAACTCTGACTGAGCTTAACCAACCACTTGTTTCCTAAAGTTTTGTCTATAGGTGTTTAGCTCTGCTATTTAAGTAAGTTTTTTATTTTTATTTTTATTTTTTAAATGAGATTTCAAGTGTTGTTTACATTTGCTTTTGTCATGTACCTGGGACCTACCTCACTAGTCTACTAATACCACTTAAAACTCTCTCTCCCCTAAAAGTATGTTTGTTTGTGTTTGTATTTGTTTTGTTTTTTCATGTTCTAAATCCATGGGCACACAGTCATGGTCAGAAATTATTGAAGGAGACTTTTCTTACTGGTATCAAGACACTATTATTTGCCCATATGAGAGTTTCTTGGTTTAGTTTTTCTTTGTAGCTAACCCACCAGAGATAATACCTTTGGGATTCAGACCTAGGTATGGTTTTATCCTGATCTTTCTTGTTTGGGCCCTGGGCATCTGCCCTTTAATGAAAATACCAAGTTTCCAGAAGTTGGTGGGTTTTCTTTCAAGTGAATACCTCAGACTTTCAATTATTTTTTTCCCCTTGTTACTGGGAATTGAACTCATGACCTCACAGTTGGCCAGTCAGGCCCTGTGCCTTTCACTTTTATTTGTCTCAGTTTGCAGTGGTTCCCACACAACCCAAAAGCTTTGGCTAGCTAGAGTTATTTTTTTTAATGAATAAACTATGGCCTGACTTTTCTTTTCAGAATATTTTAACCTTTTAAAAAAATGTATTTGGTACAGGTTCTTACTAGGCAGCTCTGACTCATAGCGATCCTCCTCATTTCAGTCTCCCCAGTGCTAGGACTACAGGTGTGTGCCACCATGCCCAGTCGTGGTGGCTGGCTCAGCATGTTTAGGGGCAGGCTGGTGCCGAGGATTGAACCCTGGTCCCTGTGCTTGCCTGAGCAGGTGCTTAGTCTGCTGAGCTATCTCGCCAGCCCTTTTCTCCAGAATATTTTAACTTTTGAATTTTGTTTCTTTTATATGTATAGTACAGTTTATCAGTTTCTTCAGTTTTAGTAGTTTGTGGCTTTCAAGGAATTGTTTCATTGAATTGTCAAATTTATGATCATGTAATTATTTAAAGGATTCCCCTGCTATCTTTTAATCTGTGATTTGTAGTAGCATCCATCTTTCATTCCTGATGGTTGGTAGTTGTAGTGTTTTTCTATTTTCTTTGTCAGAAAGTACAGCGGTTTGCTGGTATTGTGGCATATGCCTGTAATCCCAGCACTCAGGAGGCTGACAGGAAGATCTTTGAGAGTTTGAGACCAGCCTGAGCTACAAAATGAATTCAAGACACCCTGAACTGCATAGCAAGACCCTGTCTCACAAAGACCAAAAGGAAAACTAGAGATGTTTGTTGTTGTTTTTTGAAGAAGAAGAAGAAGAAAAAAAGCAGCTTGTGATTTGATTTTCTTTTCTGTTGTCTTACTGTTTTCAATTTTATTATCTGTTCTTTATTTTTTACTGCTCATTTTGAGTTTGTTTATGTAAGAAGTGATCTCACTTGTCCGGAATAAAACAAAACAAAACTGGGTTCCAGAGGCAGCAAAAGTGAGGTTTTTAATCCAAACTCTTGCAATAGTGGTGCAATATGGAGACAGGTACACTCCCTTTGGGAAACTGTGTTGTTATTTTTAACCCACAGGAATTCCCTCTTGCCATGGCCTGTGGTCCAGGGTTCACAATGTACCCAGAACAATATTTCATCCCACACCTATTGTCCTACCTACATTACCTTTTTATCCCCTCCTCTTTATTTCTCTTCCATAGCACTTTTTTAGCTTATTGACTTCCTAGTATTGGAGAAGACTCTTAACTCTATCTAGCATGAGTCTTTGTATAGCCCGAGCATCTTTGTCTGCTAGTTGAATGAGCTAAGTCTTAAGAATGTATGTATGTATGTATGTGTGTATGTATTCATTTATTTGCTAACAGGGATTGAACTCATGACCTTGTGCCTGCCAGGCAGGTTCTCATTCAACTGAGCTATCTCCCCAGGCCTACGTCTTAAGAATAAGGGCTTATTAGAGCAGTTAATGAAATATTGTCTAATTACTATACTCTTGGTGGTTTCTTATGGTATGAATTTAGACGTGATTGGAGATGTTTCTAAGGAAAAACATGTAGAGCTATAAAATTTCTTTTAACCAGTGCTTTAGCAATATCCTACAAATTCTAATTTTTTTGTTCTTTTTTTTTAGTACAGCTGTGAAAC
>NW_004524842.1:2213639-2215149 GCF_000260255.1 Octodon degus
GTAGGTGACATGATACTTTACTTGGAAGACCCAAAAAACTCCACCAAGAAGCTACCAGAATTGATGCACAAATTCAGTAGCATAACAGTATACAAAGTCAATACCCAAAAGTCAATAGCATTCCTCTACACAGATAACAAACGCACTGAGAGGGAAATTAGAGAATCATTACCTTTTACAATAGTACCACGAAGAATGAAATACCCTGGAATTCATCTAACTAAAGAACAAGGCTATCAGAACATTTTTTTTTTTTTTTGTATCTATGTTTCTGAAAAGGGAATAGTTCAGCAGCTAAATGAGTAAGATCCAGGAGTTAAGCCAGCCACAGAAACAAGCTTCTGGATTGTAAAGCCAGTCTGATATTTTAATGAGACAATAAAAGATCTTTATTAAATAGAAAAAAAACAAATATTGTAGCTACATGAATTCCTAAAATAATCCTATATAGTCCAGTAGACCATAATACTACTGGGTTATCCACAGAACTGGCAATGTCAGAAGTTGTTGACTTGACCCTTTTATAGCTCAGCATATTAATATGGCTTTACTTTTTATACCTCTTTTCTGCTGGATGGTTAAAACCAAGATAAAGCAAGACCTATATAAGAAGAAATGTAGCTTGTAGTCAAGGTCAGTCAAATCCCCTCAGGATTTGCCCTGAAACCATGTAAAGCAGTTTGTAGATCTTTTGTCAGTGTCAGCCATATGGATGAATCACGGCCATTGCTTGACGAGTTTGGTCTCTTTGAAAGCCTGTGAGAATGTTTTCTCTCCATGTGACTGTCCTTAGGCACACTCTACATCATTGATCACTTTCCTCTGTGGCTCTCTAAATCTCCTTGATCAGAAAATTTGGGACATCACTGAGTTACAGGATGGTATGGTACAGGTTCTCTTATGTCCTGAGCCCTCACTGACCTTGAAGGGCTAGGGCCAAAGTGTTGGCTATCCTTGTAGCCCTTCTTTTTCTCTAATTTTTTGGTCTGCAACTAGTTAACTTAAGTTGTTAACCCTCCAGAAGAGAAGTTGAATGATATTATAACCCTATAACATAGACAGTTGAGCTTAACATCACTATATGTCTGAATATCAAATTTTGGAGCCCTAATGTTTTTTAGTTCTTTATAAATTCTAGAGAGAAGACCTTTGAGTGCTTATTACTTAAGATTTTTTTTCCCCCAATTTGTGGGTTGTTTTTTCATTCTGTTGGTGATTTCTTTGGACGTACAATAACTCCTCAATAAGAGGAGGTCTCAGTTGTTAATTCTTTTAAGTCTTTCCCATGCAGTTTGATTTTTCTTCATGAGCAGGTATTTTCCAATAATCGTTGATATGCTAAACTTTAAATCCCTATTGAATGTGAAGAAAAATAAAAAATATATAAAAATACACATTTTTACACAGAAATTTAGAAATCTAACCATATACAGCATTGTAGCAGGACAGTCCTATGACATTTTTTTTTCTTGTCTCTTGTTTTCTTTTATTAGTTGTTTTTTTTTTTTTT
>NW_004524842.1:2216629-2218402 GCF_000260255.1 Octodon degus
TTAGTGCATGGTGATAGACCTGGGTCAAGTTTTAGTTTTTGGCATGTAGAGAGCCAGTTTTTCCAGTACCATTTGTTAAAGAGGCTATCTTTCTTCCACTAAGCATGTTTGGCCTCTCTGATGAAGATAAGATGACTGAGTGTGTTTGTAGATGCTTCTGCATCTTCTAATCAATTCATTGATCCTCAGGTGTATTTTTTTTTTTTTTGCCAATGTCATGCTGATTTTATCACAGTAGCTTAGTAGTATAATTTCAAATCAGGTATTGTAATGCCTCTTGCCTTGTCTTTGTTGCCCAGGCTTGCCTTTGCTATTCTAGGTCTTTTCTGGTTCCAAGTAAATTTTAGGAGTGATTTCTCTAGTTCTATGAGGTATGTTGGTGGTATTTTGATAGGGATTGCATTAAATCTGTGTAACAATTTTGGGAGTATGGCTATCTTCACAGTGCTCCCTATCCAGGAATAGGGAATATCTTTCCATTTTCTGAAATCCTCTATGATCTCTTTTTTCAGAATACTGTAATTTTCATTGAATAGATCTTTTACTTCTTTAGTTAGATTAAATTCCTAAGTATTTCATTTTCCGTGGTGCTATTGTAAAAGGTATTGTTTCTCTAATTTCCCTTTAAGTTTGTTTGTTATCTTTGTAGAGGAATGCTATTGACTTTTGGGTATTGACTTTGTATCCTGCTATGCTACTGAATTTGTGTATTTATTCTAATTGTGTAGCTTCTTGGTGGAGCTTTTTGGGTCTTCAGGTATCATGTCATCTGCAAACAATGATAGTTTAACTTCTTTACCTATTCTTACTCCTTTTATTTTTCTCTTGTGTCTAATGGCCCTAGCTAATGATTCCAGAGCCATATTGAATAGGAGTGGTGATAGAGGACAGCCTTGTCTTCCAAATCTGAGAGTAAATGATTTCAGTTTTCCCCATTTAGAATTATGTTAGCCATTGGGTTGCCATTGATGGCTTTTATCAGATTGAGGTAGAGGCCATGTATTCCAATTTTCTGTAGGACTTTGAACATGAATTAGTATTGGACTTTGTCAAAAGCCTTTTCTGCATCAATTGAGATGATCATGTAGTTTTTGGATTTGTCTCTATTGATATAGTGTATTACATTTATAGATTTGCATATATTGAACCATCCTTGCATCCCTGGGATGAATCCTACCTAGTCATGGTGTATAAATTTCTTGATGATTTGCTATGTTCTATTTGCTAGGGTTTTATTGAGGATTTTTTTTTTTTCACTGAGAATAGTTTTATATATACAAGATAGATGCAATACACACACACAAGTATCATCAAGGAAAATATATCTGACTTGGAAGATAAACCACGAATAAATAAAAGCAATACAAATAGAAGCAGTTAAGTGACAGAGAGCTACTAAAATGAATTGACAGCTAAGTGGAGAATGACCCTCCTGAGCTAATTCTTAGTGTTTCAAGTAAAACACTTCCCTGCCCTTCTTCCAAAGTGAGCACAACCACACCCATGGCTTAGCTACCTTCCACTTATTTCTTTTAGTACAAAGACAAACACATCCATGGGTTAATTTTATATGAGACTCTTTGTCATAAAGTAACCTCCCTCATTTTTCTCATGTAGCTTTGCTCATTTTCTGCTATCTAAACAATTCAATTATAACTGCTATTTAATGTTTTTTGCTCCAATTTATATTCCTTGACAATGAGAGATCATTCTGGTTGGAATCTACCTCTAATCTCTATTTCTTTTTTAAATTTTTTTTATTTTATGTATTTA
>NW_004524842.1:2219907-2221430 GCF_000260255.1 Octodon degus
CTTTCCCCACAGCCTCTCCAATATTTGTTGTTGGTTGATTTCTTTATGATAGCCAATCTTTCTGGGGTGAGATGGTATCTCAGTGTTGTTTTAATTTGCATTTCATTATTGAGGATTTTTCATTTATATTCATGAGTGAGATTGGCCTATAGATTGGCCTTTTAGTTGCGTCTTTCCCTGGTTTTGGTATCAGTATAATACTTGCCTCCAGGAATGATTTTGGAGGGATTGTTTCCTTTTCAATTTCATTGACGATTTTGAGGAGTATTGGATTATATCGTCTGTAAATTTCTTGTAGAATTCAGCTGTGAATCCATCAGGACCTGGACTTTCTTTGTTGGTAGGTTTTTTATTACATTTTGTATTTCATTGGCTGTTACTGGGTTATTGAGAGTGTTATATCTTCTTGATTCAGTTTGGTAATTTGTACCTTTCTAGGAATTTGTCCATTTCTTCTGTGTCTTTATTCTGTGAGAGTAAAGTACTCAAAGTAGCTATTGATGATCTTCTGAATTTCCACAGGGTGTGTGGTAATTTCACTCTTTTCATTCCTTATTGCTTGTATTTGAGTTTTTTCTTTCCTCTTTTTGATGAGGTTAGGGGCTTATCAATTTTATTAAATCTTTGAAAGAACCAGCTTTTTGATTTGTTAATTCTTTTTATTTTCTTCATCTCAATTGAATTAATTTCTGCTTTAATCTTTATAATTTCTTCCCATCTTTGGGCTTTGGGTTTGGTTTGTTCTTCCTTTTCTACATGTTTGAGGTGCAGCATGAGGGTATTTATTTGTTCCCGTTCTGTTTTTCTAATGTGTGAGTTCGCAGCTATAAATTTCTCTCTAAGAACTGCTTTCATTGTATCACATAAATTCCAATAAGTTGTGCTTTAATTTTTATTGAATTGTGGATATTGTTTAATTTCTTGTTTAATTTCATCTGTAACCTATTGATTGCTGAGTAGGGTGTTGTTTAATTTCCATGTATTTATGGGGTTTTGTGGTTTCTTTTGTCATTTCCAGTTTCATTGCACTGTGGTCAGATAATGTGCATGCGATAATTTGTTTTCTTGCGTATACTTAAGCATGACCTGTGGTCTAGTATGTGGTCTATTTTAGAAAGTGTCCCATGTGCAGCTGAAAAAAAAATATATACAGCTGTGGTTGGGTGGAACACTCTGTATATGTCCACTAATTCCATTTGTTCCGAGTTCTGGTTCAGTTCTACTCCTTCTTTGCTAATTTTTTATATGCTTGACCTATCTTTTTGGGATAAGAGGGTGTTAGGTCTCATGTTAAGGTTGTTGTATTGGATACTAGATTTTTCATGTCAATTAAGATTTGTCTTATATAGTTGGATGCTCCCATGTTTGGTGTGTACATATTTGAGTGATACCTCTTCCTCTTGAATTTTCCCCTAACCAGTATGTAGTGGCCATCTTTATTTCATTTGATCATTCTTGGTTTGAAGTTGAGACTATCTGTGAAAGGGATTGGTACCTCTGCTTTTTCTGAGGTGCTATTGCAT
>NW_004524842.1:2222043-2224924 GCF_000260255.1 Octodon degus
TCTAGAGGCTTTTAGTATACTGTTCCTGTGCTGGATTTATGGGATCCTGACTATTGTATGTCTGGGTGTGTTTTTAGTTGGGTTGATGTTATTTGGAGTTCTATATGCTTTGGTTATCAGAATGTCTCATTGTTTCCCCATATTTGGGAAGTTTTCTGCTATTACCTCTGCCTAAATTCTTTTTATATCAATTGTATTGACTCCTTCATTCTCACTGATGCCTATTATTCTCACGTTGTTCATTTTTGCCTTGTCTTGCAAATGTTGAATTATTTTTTCTTGCATCCTAGTTGTTTTTAAGACATCTTTTCTTACCTTTTCACTGGCTGCAATGGTGTCAAGATCTGAAAGTCTATCTTCACTTTCATTCAAACGGTTTTACCCACTTGTGATTGAGATTTTAAGTTCCACTATATCTCTTTGACTCTGCTTCATGCGATCTATTTCTTTCCTGTATTATTCATTCAAGGATTTCATCGTTTTTCTATTCTCTATATTTCTATGTGTGTGTTCTTTAGAGGCAGTTATTCTTTCATTATAGCTATCCTTTCTTTTTTACCTCAGAGATTATTTCTGATCTGATTTCCTCTATACTTTTCTGCAGTTGTTTCTTCAGACACTATTCAGAGATTTCAGGTGTGTGATTCCCAGTTTCTTCTATGCTAATGTCTCCTGCATTTGTTCTGGATAGGCTTGAGGCCTGAGATTGCATTTTTCTCCTTCTTTTTGTCATTTTGTATAGCACTGTCCTCTGACCTTTGGTGTAGAGCTTTGGTATAGTTATAATCTTAACACCCACTGAAATTCTTACCCAAGAGAGATTGTATGGTTAAGGTAGTTATAGATTTGTATTTACAGAACTACAATTAGGGAAACTAATAATGGGTAGTGATATTTAGCAGTTAACAAACTTTTGTAATTAATGGGTTCGTATTCTGGACAGTAAGGGCTAGCATTATATCTGTATAACTAAGCAGATATTAAATTAAGAATTTGTATTTAAGTTAGATCCACTAAGTTCTGTCTGATCACATCCCCTTGATGTACCTGGGTCTTCCAGGCAGACTAGTTCACCCTGGTTACCTTTTGCCCCCTTTCTTGGTCAAGAGAGAAAGAGGGAGGGTGCTCTCATAGATCTGGGTCTAGCAAAGTGTCTCAGCTTACCAGGTCTGGATCTACAAAGTTTGAACTCATCCCAGTGTACCTGCTTGGGTTTGGCTGCTGTGCTCAGCTTCTTCCTGCTGCAACCCATGGAAGTGAACCTGCTGTGCCCTTCTGGCAAGATATTCTGCTCGTGAATTAGCTGGGTGGTTCTGGCCCCTATCCTCTCTGCAGGGACTTCAGCTGGTAAGTTTCACATCAGGCCTGTCTGTCAGGCCTGGGCTTGTTCTGGAGTGGTCTGGCAGGTGCAAAAGAGTAGAAGTTCTCCCACACACACGCCGGGCCTGGGCTGGGTCTGGAGGGGTCCCAAGAGCACGGCACAAGGTGTCACTCACATGCCGGGCCTGGGCTGGGTCTCTATTTGTGTATCTTTATCCCAGTTAGTGCCATATCGTTTAATTACTTTAGCTTTAGGATGTATTTTTGAAATTGGAAATTGGTGCCTCCAGCTGTGTTCTTTTATTGGTCTTTTTGAGACAGGGTCTCACTATGCAGTTCAGGCTGGTCTTGAACTCACTTTGTAACCCAGGCTGGCTTCCGACTTGCAATAATCCTCTAGCTTCAGCCTCCTGAGTGCTAGGATTAGGGGCATGTGCCAGCCACAGCTGGAGAGCTCTGTTCTTTTTCAGTCCCCTTTCTAGTTATAAGACTGTCCACATTTTCTATTAATTTATGATCATTGGTGATAGATTTTATGTTTTTAGAAATTTATCCATGTTTTAGATTATTTAATTTGTTGGTGTATAATTATTCATAGTATAATAGTCTCTTCTGTTCCTTTTTTTTTTTTTTAAAGAAAGGAAAAGTTTATTTAGCTCACAGTTTTTCAGTCCATATTCAGCTGGCTCCAAGGCAGAGGAGCACATGGCAGAGATCAACCTTTCATAATGGTGGCAAAAAGCAGAGAGCAAAATGGAAAAATAACAGCAACAATGGCAACAGAGAGGAAGTTTGTCTCCCTTAATTGCATTCAGGCTCTCTGTCCCAGTCTGGGAATAGTATTCACACTCATAATCCCAGCAGCACTCAGACCCTAATTCACTGTGCCAATCTATTTCTCTTAATTGGTGAATTGATTTACATTGATGGTTATAATTGAGATGTGTTGACTTACAATGGACATATTATTTACCTGCTGTTTTTTAACTTTTTTCACCTGTTTGTCCTATTTAGTGGGTTCCTTCTGTTCTCATTGGTGGAGTTCTGATTATTTTGGTCCCTTTCTAGAACATCTTTCAGTAGTCTGTGTAGGGTTGGCTTTGCCATCATGAAATTCTTTAGTTGTCATGAAAGTATTTCACTTGTCTATCAAACTTGAAGGAGAGTTTTGCAGGATATAGTAGTCTGAGCTGGAATTTGTTTTCATAGAGGACTTGAAGTACTCTGCTCCATGCTCTTTTTTTTTTTTTTTTTCTCAAGATAATCCTTTTAATGTGTTAGAAATATCAAAACCTATTAAGGAAATATTTGCATTCTTTTCCTTTTTTAGACAAAGTTTTTAAAACCTGATGTATATTTAATACAGCATATCTCAAGGTGGTCTCACCATTTTTTTACATTTTTAGGGTGTTATGGTTTTTTTTTTCAAAATTTTATTGATAACAGATAGCAATGAGACAGTTTCAAATCAAATTGGAAGTACAGTTTCAACAAATAATACACTGCATATATTCTTCTTAGTGGTTAATTGCTGTACAAGATGCGGACTTGAGATCCTATT
>NW_004524842.1:2230658-2232211 GCF_000260255.1 Octodon degus
AATTTAATTCTGCTCTGAGTTCTTCTATATCTTTCTGATGTTGTTTATTTACTTCCGACAGTATTGATTCGTATATTTCAGCTGAGCTAGTGTCCTCTGCACTTGTTATGGGTGGGCTCAAGGACTGAGATTGCATTTTGCTCCTTGTCTTTATCATTTCGTATAGCACTGACCTCTCACCTTTGGTGTAGAGCTTTGGTGCAGTTATATCCTTATCACCTAATGAAATTCAGGTACTGATATACCAAGTTCTAGTTCATGCAATTGTGCCTGGCTTGGGTCTGGCTACTGTGCTCGACTCCTTATTGCTGTTGCCCTTGGAGGTAGGCCTGCTTTACCCCTCTGGTAAGATGTTCTGTTCCTGGATTAGCTGTGTGGTTTTGACTCTAGTCTCACTGCACAGACTTTAGCTGCAGGGTTTCACCTCAAGCCTGTATGCCAGGCCTGGGCTGGGTCTGGAAGGGTATGAGGGGGGAGCAAGAGAGCGCAGAAGCTCACACACACACTCACCAGGGTTGTGCTTTGGTGGGTCTGCAGGTCTCCCAAGAGTGTGGTCGAAGTTCTCACTCACAGGATGGGCTGTGCTGGCTCTGTATGGGCGGGGGAGGTCTGGAGAACACAGGGAAAGGCCTCTCTCATGCAGAGGGCCTAGGCTTGGAGTGGCAGTCGCAGGAGGGCCTGGGGTTGGTTGGATATGGAGTGGGCCCAAGGCGCAGCGGAAGTTCTTATAGGATGGGCTGTGCTGGGTCAGGTGCGCTGTGCTTGGTCTGGACAACACCCAGTGGATCATAAATTAATCTCAAACTCCAGAAGTCTGTTTTGTGATTGCATGGGGTTTTGGGGGGACAACTAGACACAAACCATAACATTCCCCTCCTGGGCCTCCAAAGACTCATGCACATTCCTTTGTGAAAAAGAGTTGCCAAAGTCTCAACAGTTTCAGCATTACTGAAAAGTCCCGTCTCCTTGAAGATCCAAGGCAAACTTAGCTGTGAGCCCCTGTAAAAAAGAAAAGTTAAACACTTTTGACATTGAAAGGCAGAAGATAAACATCACTCCAAACAGTTACACATAAGAAGGTACCAAGCATTGGGACCAAAGCAAGTCCAAAATCCAGCAGTTCAAACATTAAGTCCTACAGTTCCATGTGGATTGTCTGAAGTGATCTGTGGCAAATTGTGAGTTCCATGTACCTCCGCCCCTATGACACTTCTGATGGTTATAGTTCCCATTGCTTCTCAGGCCAGCTTTGCTTCCTCGCAGTTTCCCTTAGATGATCCACATTCCTGGCTTTTCCAGACTTCTGGAGTTTCCACTGAATAGGCTTCTCACTCACAGCTTTACACATTGCTCTCCCATGGACACACTACCTGGCTTTCCAGGCCTTCTGAAATCTAGATGGAAGACTTCTTAACCTCAGAACTTCTGCATTCTACAAGCACCTAAAACCAATGTCATGTGGATGATGGCAAGCAGTAGCCAGGCCTCCTTCTCTCTTGTCCCTGGATCACTGAGGGCTGTGACCCTGATTCTGAGAAATAAATTCTCCTTGC
>NW_004524842.1:2234646-2235154 GCF_000260255.1 Octodon degus
ATTAACGTACTGTTTGTTTCTCTCCTCAATTCTGTTAATGTTTAAGTTAAATTTTTGAGCTAAAGAGCCAGCGATATAGCTCAGGGGACTAAGGGCTTACTTAAGTAAGCACAGGGGCCAGGGTTCGATTCCTGGCACTGCATGCTTTGCCGGCCCCGCTCCCGGGTGCGCTGAGCCTATAGTGGAGTCCGGGCATGGTGGTGCACACCTGTAATTCCAGCACTAGGGAGGCAGAAATCAGGAGAATCACTATGAGTCTGAGCTGCATAGTGAGACCCTGCATAAATAAATGAATAAATCGATAAATAAATAAATTTTTTGAATTAAAATCTGTTTTATGACTCTGTTTTGGTTGTCATTTGCATGGAATATCTTTTTCCATACATGTGGAGTACCTTCTTACATTCTTTTACTTCTTATTTTTTATTTTTTAATTTTTTTTGTACTTTTAGGGAAGGGTTTACAGGGTGTTCAGGGTCTTGCTACTAGATCGAATTCGTAGTGATCT
>NW_004524842.1:2235484-2255536 GCF_000260255.1 Octodon degus
AGTCTTCATTTAATGTACTATTGATAGACTAGGACTTAAATGCCAGTTTTTAGATCATTTTATGTCTTACATTTTTGACCCCTTTTTCTGTTTTTTTTTTTTGTGTGTGTGTGTGTTTTTTTGTGTGTGTGTGTGTATGTAGTACGTACTTTACTTTCTTACTCATCTTCCTGTGTGCATCTTCTCCAGGCATTTTCTTTGTGTATCCTATGTAGCCGACATAAATATCAGTGTATTTTACATAAAACCTGTATGTGTATATGCCTCACTTCCTTTTTTTTTTTTTGGAGACAGTCTCACTTTGTAGTATAAGCTGGCCTCAAACTCAGATATCCTCCTGCCTCAGCCTGCCAAGTATGGGGATTACAGGTGTGCGCCACCATGCCCAGCATACTTCCATACTTCTTGACTCAAGATTTTTACTTTTGTAAATTTTTTTTCCATAAAAATGGGGATGATTTATGCTGCTAACACAGGGATTCTTCAAATGTATATATACCTCTAGAAGGGCCTTGGGATTTTATCAAGGGAATCAATGAGGTAAAAGCTGCTTTTGTAGTAATTCTAGGATGTTATTTGTCTTTTCACTTGTTTTTGTTTTTGTTTTTATACCAGGAATCAAATATATACCAGGACCTTTTTTACCAGGACCTTGTGCTTGCCAGGCAGGTACTGAGCTGCTAAGCTATACCCCTGGCCTTTTTTCACTGTGCTGAAATTTGTAATAAAACTGCAAGAGTGCAGTGGTAGGGAAGATCTGCTGGCATTGGAACAGATTGTATGAGTAGTCATTGTTTTGGTTAAACTCACTGGTGATATTGAGGCTGGTATTTTACAATACTGTCTAATGCCCTGCACCAACATCTGAAAGATCTGTATATGTCAGAATACCAATATTTTTCTAGTTAGTCTAAAATGTATAATATAAAATCATTCATTCATGAATAAAGGACAGGGAGATAAGCCAGTAGATTTGGTTTTCAATTATTGAATCTTTCTTTCCTTCTTTTGGTTTTTTGAGGCACAGTCTCGCTATGTATTTTAGGCTGACCTCGAACTTGCAGTGATGATCTGCATGCCTCAGCCTCCCGGGTAGATTTTTGTTTAACATAGTATGAAAAATTACATTGACAAGAGGTTTCAGATGCCACATTCTAATGTGTAAGAAACTATCACTTGTTAAGTCTTGGTGTAACATCAAAGAATGTATCAACAGTTATCTCAAAAAGCTATTTAAATTCTGTATTTTCCAACTACATGTCTGTGAAGCCTATTTTTCCTAATGTATATTGATCTAGAATAACAGCATAAGTTAATGCCAGACAGATATGAGAATCCAACAGTTTGCTTTCAAAACAAACATGGAGTTGCAGAAATGTAAAATGTTTTCTTTCCATTCATTTTTTCTTTGAAAAATAGTTATCAAAATTTTTGTTGGACATCTGAAGATTTGATAGTGCTAAGTATTTTTTTCTCATATTCTCTTAATGCCTTAGTATCTCTAAATGAAATACATAAACAGAAGCTTTTTAAGATTATGTATTTATTTGTAATGTGGATGGGGGCCAGGCCTTCATACATTACCTCTTTCCTTGAAAATAAAAATCTAAGTGGAAAATAATCAGCCTTCAGAACTACAGATCGGGTTGGCTAGATAGCTCAGTGGATTAATGTGCCTGCTTAGGCAAACACAATGGCCAGGGTTCGATCCCTGGCCTCCCATGTTCCGGCCCCGTCCCTGGGGTGTGATGAGATGGCAATTGAGAGTGGGAGTGGTGGCGTGTGCCTGTAAGTCCCAGCGCTTGGGAGGCTGAAAAACAGGAAGGATCACTGAAAGTCCAGTCTGTGTAGTGAGACCCTGTAGACCCTGTAGACCCTGTAATAAATACATAAAGAAAAAAAGAAAGAAAACTATAGGTAAAAAATGCCAGTCTCATTACCTGCCATTATTATTTTCTTGCTTGGTGGACTCTATAAGACAGGTAAGGTAAGGATGGGCTGATTGGAGTGGCATTCTTTTTTATTTATTTTAATAATTTTATTGAGAAATAGCAATGAGACAGTTTCAAAACAGATTAGTAGGACAGTTTCAATAATTAATACATTGCAAATTATTGTTTTCTTAGTAGTTATTCATAGTACAAGATGCAGACATTGTATCCGGTCCACAAACACTGTTAGTACAAATCTGTTCATTGAATGAAGAGAAAGTAGCTGTATATCTATTCTATTTTGGATATACAGATACAAAATGGTCCTTCATTTGTATCCCCTTTTTTTGTTTAGTTTTGTCAGAGATGGGTATTCCATTGTCATCTAAATATTGTAGGTGCATGAATTCAGCAAAATATTCCAGTATAGTCCATAATAGTGGGTTTCCCATAAGACCGGCAATATCAGAAGTTGTTGACTTGAGGCTTTTACAGCTCAGCATATTAATATGGCTTTACTTTTTATACTTCGTTTTTATATTTCTATGTTGGATGGTTAAGACCAAGATAAAGCAAGACCTATATAACAAGAAATGTAACTTTTGTATCTGATAAGGTCAGTCAAATCCCCTCAGGATTTATCCTGAAACCCTGTACCGCAGTTTGCAGATCCTTTGTCAGTTTCAGCCATGTGGATGAGTCACGGGTATTGCTTGACCAATTTGGTCTCTTTGAAAGCCTGAGAGAGTGTTTTCTCTCCATGTGACTCTCCTTAGGCACACTCTACATCGTCAATCGCTTTCCTCTGTGGCCCCATAATCTCCTTGATCAGAAACTTTGGGACACAACTGAGTTATAGGATGTTACAGTACAGGTTCTCCTATGTCCTGAGTCCTCACTGACCTTGAAAGGCTAGGGCCAAAATGTTGGCTGTCCTTACAACCCTTCTTTTTCTCCAGTTTTTTGGTTTGCAAACTTAGGTTATTAACCCTCCAGAAGAGAAGCTTATTATTGTGGAGTGGCATTCTTAATCTGTAGTTTTCAAAGCTGATTATTTTTTAATCTGTCTTATTTTGGGGATATACATAGATAAATGGGCATTCTGTTAACTGAGCTGCACCTGAGCCCCCTTGATATTTAAGATTATAAAGAAATCCTGAGATTAAAAAGTTTGAAATTCATTGTTTAACCTTCCAGATTTTTTGAAGATTAAACAACTCCATTCATGTATGTAAAATAATTTGTAATATACTTTAATGTAGATTTATGAATGAATTTTGAGCTTTTGATGTTATTTTGCTGTGCAAGTCTTTCAGGTTAGGTCTTTGGAGAGGAGACATAGAAAGAGAACATACTTATATAAATAATAGCAGTTGTGAGATGGTACACATCTCCCAGTTACTTGAGAGTGTGAGGAAGTCAGGTAATAAGTTGTAGGCCAACCTGGACAACTGAGTGAAACCCTTTCGCAGGAATCTCCAGTGTTTGGGTACAAGGGTGCTGTTAATAATGAAATTTGTTAGCTTATAAGGAGACTAAATGAAACTCTTCTTCTGTAAACCAAACAACTTTATGATAGAAGCTTATTTTGTAACGGGCACATAGCAAAAAACAAACAAGCAAAAAACACAAAAACCCATGCTGTTCATGAATATACCCATTCCTGTAGTCCTCGCTGCTTTTTGATTTTGAAGTTGCCTCCTTCTTCCCTTGCAGGTATAGAACAAGATGCAGTAAATACTTTTACCAAATATATATCTCCAGATGCTGCTAAACCCATACCAATTACAGAAGCAATGAGAAATGACATCATAGGTAAGCAGTGCTTAAAATTATTGGAAAAATCTGCGTATTTTTTGGTTATTGACTAATAATTTTTTATGAACGTAGAATAAAACTTATTTTTTCAGTCTGTTTTCAGAGTAGTTTGTTGTACTGTATCTTACTGGAGTTCACTTTAAAATGTTCTCTCTTGTGTATGGGCCCAAATACCTAAACTTTAACTTGAAGAACAGCAATAACAAGAACAACAATAATACATATTTATTGAATATATACCACATCCCAGATGGTATTCAGAGGACTTTTCATGGATAAATTCATTTAAGCATCTATAGAACCTGTAGGATGAATGGAGTTACTACTATTTTGTAAATGAAGAAACTGAAGTAATGCAATGTTAAGCACTTTGTCCAGAGTAACAGCTCACCCATGGCAGAGTCAAAATTTGGGACTAGATACCCACACTTTAACCTCTGTGCTATAGTGGCAGTTGGCAGTATTTTCATATTGTAAATTGGTACCTGCTGTCTCTTCTGCCCTTATATTCCCTCTAAAGTAAGACTAGAGTAGAAAAATGTTTGACAGTAATAAAAACCACATTTCAGGAAATTTTTTCTAGCATGCATACATACATAAACGTATGCGTATACAATAATAGTCAACAAATACATTTCTCTGTAGGTCAAGTGAAAAAAGGACTTGAAAGTGTTTTTTGTGTTTCATGAGGAAGACCTAAGTTGGACCTATTATCCACAAGTAAAAGTGATGTATTCATTCAACAGATTCTCCCAAGTCCTGTTGCTAAGATTGATATTTTTATTCATCTAAAATTTATTGTTTGTGATTTATGAAATAAAACGTCGTTCTACCCCTAACAGACTCTTCTAGAACAAAGCTTCTTCAGTCTTGACTGAGAACATTGCACTCATTATGAAGAAAGCATGACTCTTTTTAGAACCAGCTTTGTTTCTTAAAAATTAGCTCACCATACTTTCCTACAAACACCTGTTGGTTGTTTTGGGGTCCATCAGATGCTGCCTGTATTTTCCTTCCTTTTTCTCATGCAGATGATATCCATGACACTTATCTTGTGGCTGTTGGTGTATTTTCTCCATCTGCTTGTGTTTTAGGGTTTGCAGAGTTCTATTTTCACCAAGTTTTTTTTTTTTTTTTTTTTTTTTTTTTTTTTTTTCCTTTTTTCAGGCCCCTTTTTTTTGGGAAGCATTTTTTCCACTAAGCCATCTCCCCAGTCCCTTTACATATTAATACTTATGTGAACTTTTTCTTTTTTTTTGGTACTGGGGATTGAACTTGACCTTGTGCTTGCCAGGCAAACACTTACTCTACTGAGCTATCTCCCTGGCCCCATCACTACACAATTTGGACTCATAGTGATCCTCCTGTTTTCAACTTCCTTAGTGCTGGGATTACAAGACTATACCACTATGCCTGTACTGTGTGGCTGGCTCAGCCTGCCCTGGGGGAAGGGCTGGTGTGGCATATGGTGCCATGATCGAACTGCAGTCCCTTGACTTGCATAAGCAGGCACTTCAATCACTCAGCTGTCTCACTGGCACCCCACCAAGGTTTATTGACAGATGTTAAGGAGTTTGTGTTTTTCTAGGTAGTCGCTCTATTTTTAGGTGTGAATTAGTTGCTACCATCTTCCAGACTTCCCAATTCTGTCTTTTCCTAGTACAGCTGAGGTCTTGTAACTGCTCAGAATTTGATTAGTTAAATAATTACTTGGCTAGTAATTCCTTTGGGAGTCTGTTTGTACAGATTGATAACTAAACTGGATAGGGTAGAGAAGAAAAAGAGGAAGAATTGAGCCAAATGAAACATTTGCAAATGAAAATTCCACAAAAATTGTCACTTAAATTAGTTATATAATCCCATGAGTGAAAGAAATCTAAAGAATCAGGTTAGTAACATTTAGTGATCAAGATATCTGAAAACTCTATCCCAGTGTCAATTACATGTTTTCTGATATTAATTACCTATATGGCTTAGACAAGTCACTTTTCCTCTTTGAACCTCATTCTTCTGAATTTTGTCCTGATTATCTGCCCCCAGTTACATTTTAACAAAGCCATGCTTAAAATAAGTTATTCAAAGGGTCATCCATTTTGGTAATTATTGTGTGTCAAGTTTTGTAATAGATATGATCCATGGAATTTTGGTGTTGCTGTATAATTGCTCTTGTTTTCATATTGGAATTTGGAATGATCCAGAAACCGTGTTTTCTCTACTTCTTCCATCTTCCACAAATCTTTGAGATAGTAGCGTTAAAAAAAAAAAAAACCTTTCAAAAAGTTTTAACAGCTGTCAAAAGTGAGAGGGCAAAAAAAAGAATGAAGTATGCCTCTTTAAAATATTATGGAATTGTCATTTTGGGTTCTCCCCCCCCATAATTTTATTGAGAAACAAATAGCAATGAGCTAGTTTCAAATCAGATTGGTAGGACAGGTTGTTTTTTGGTTTTTTTGGCGGAACCGGGGATTGAACTCAGGCCCTTGCACTTGCCAGGGAAGTGCTTATTCCACTGAGCCATCTTCTTGGCCCCGGAGTTGTCATTTTGAAGGATGAGAAGGTTTATTGGGAAAATCAGGGTTTGGCTTTACACTTCTAAATAGTTAATGTAAGTAGACAATTGTATGTCTGTGTTAACGCATATCAGAGATTCAGGTTGGGGATACATATTTTAAAGTTATCAGGATATAGATAGAGCCATAAGGTTGGATAGCTACCATAGATAGGAGATGTGAAGGCAAATGACAAGGTCTTTGATTTGGAGTGTTTTTTGTAGGAAAGGATTTTTAAACAATTTGTTGATATACTTTTGATATGTATAATGATCACATTCAACAATGAGAATTTGTATTTGTACATCTTGATTCTTTTCTTTCCCCCCATTCTCCTCACCTAGCTTCATCTCTTCTTTCCATTTATAAAAACTTGTTTCCATTTTTTTCCTCTTTTCTTTGATTTTGTTTTTAAGGTGAGATGTAAACATACTGAGCATAATATAGCATATAGACAGGCTGACATTCATGCTACCTCATTTGCATGTAGCTAATGAGATTGAGCCAGTCACACACACACAAAGTTGATGTAGAAGAGACACTTGACATCAGTATCAGTCAGGGTTTTACAACAGGTACAGATATAACACAAGATGTACAAGTGTATAAGAAATTACAAAATTGACTTATGGTCAGCTACAGAGTCAGATGAAGAAACATGCAGAGGGCATCTACACACTGGAGACGGAAGGGTTCAGTTCCAGGTCTGGAGCCCACTGCAGTATTCCGTACAAGTCTATATCAGGAGGCTGATGGATATGCAACAGAAGGCTGATGAGTACATCAGAAGACTGAAGGATCCAAGGCAGAAGCTGAGTCTGCACTTGAAGCCTGGAGAGGATGTCTGTCCAAGCTAGCAGGGAAGACTGGAGCTCCTCTCAGGAAAAATGGGACCCTCTGTCCTTCTTCATTTTCCTTTAAGTGATGAATCACTCTAGGGTGGGGCCTCCATACCCTAGGGTATGAAATTGCTGAGCCCATTTAGTTAAGCTCTTAGTTTCTTAGGTTGACACAGTAGATCAATCACTACAACATCTTTGGGCAAAAGAGAATGAATTCCATTACTCAAACTGAAGATTGCTCAGATAGGAACAAGAATACTCAGTCTGTAGTACAGGAAAAAATATACAACCCCTGGGTAGAGATTTGGGTGAGTTGGAAAATAGAAAGTTTTCCCATTGCTTCTACTGTCTCAGTGAAGTGCTAAGAAAAGTCCTCAGCAAAGAAAATAGATTTCCAAAAAGACAGAAATATCAGAAGTGAACCATTCACAGCACTTGGGAGGCTGAAGTCGAAGGATTGCTGTGAGTTTCAAGCCAGCCTGGGCTACAAAGTAAGTTCAAGGCCACCCTGAACTCAATAGTGAAACCCTGTCTCAAAAAGAAAAAGAAGTGAAACATACCTTTGAACAAATAGACCTAAACAAAATCTGCAGAGTGTTCCAACAACTGCAGAATACACATTTTTCTCAGCAACATGGAAATTTCTCCGAAGTAGACCACACAGTAGCCCATAAGGTAAGCTAAAATAAATTTTAAAAATGGAAATTATGCCATGCATATTATCAGGTTATAGTACATTGAAACTAGAAATCACTGACAAAAGAGAAAATGCAAACACAGGAAAATTAAACAGTACTTTTTTATTTTAAAGAAATTTTATGTATTTGGTATATGGTCTCACTGTGTAGCCCAGACTCGTAGTGATCCTCCTAGGTCAACCTTCCCTGCAATGGAATTACAGGCATGTGCCACCACCCCCAGTCTTGGTGACCTGCTTGGCTTGCCCAGGGCAGGACTGCCACTGTGGTCAAATCAGGGTCCTTGTGCTTGCTAAGGCAGGTGCTTAGACTGCTGAACTATCTCCAAGACCTTAAACAGTCCTCTTTAATAATCAGTTGGTTGTAGGAGAAATCAAGAAAGAAATTAGATAGTTCCTAGAATCAAATGACACTGTCAGTACAACATACCAGAACCTGTGGGACCCAATGAACGCAGTCCTGAGAATAAAGCATATAGCTGTGAATACCCACATCAGAAAACATACTGAGCCTAAGTAACCTGCAGGTGCACCTCAAAGTTCTGGAAAAATTAGAATGTTAAATGCAAACCTAGCACAAGGAATGATGTAATCGGATCGGAGCCAAAATTAATGAAGTAAGACTAAAAAAATCACGAATCAATCAGTTGTATAGTTCATTCTTTCAAAGAATAAAAAAAATAGACACAAAAAAAGATCCAAATCAATACAATTAGCAGTGAAAAACATGATGTTATGATTCCCCCAAACTTCATGCAATCATGGGAGCAAATGTCTATTTATGATTGATTCATGGTCCAGTGCTGGGATTATGGGTGCGCATACTATACCCACCATGGGGCAGGTAGGCTACATATAATGTAAGGGAGGGAAAGAGGCTTGCTCTCTCCACCCTTTTTGCTCTTGTTGTTTATCCTGTTTTCTACTGCCTTAACTGTTGCCCTCTGCCATGTGTCACCCTGCCTTGGAGCCAGTTGATTATGGACTGAAATCACCACAAACTGAGCTTAAGTAAATCTTTCCCTCTTTAATTTGCATGTGAAGTATTGCATTTCAGCAATGAGAGAAAAGTAAGACAAGTGAAATCACAAGAAACACTGCCAAAATCCAGATTATTACTATAATAGATCCTCTAGTATTTTGGACACTCTGGAAGAAATGGATAGATTCTTCAATAATACAGGCATTATCAAAGCTGAACAAGAAGATATGAAAATACAATATGAAAAGTCAGTAACAGGCAATGAAATTGAGGCAGCAATAAATAAAACCTTACCAACTAGCCAGGTATGGTGGCATTCACCTGTAATCCTTACACTTGGGAGGCTGAGGCAGGAGGATTGATGGTGTTTGAGCCCAGGTTGAGTTCAAGGCTAGCCTGAACTGCATAGTAAGACCTTACATAAACGAAACAAGACCACCAAGAAAAGCCCAGAGCCTTATGGAGTTACCCCTGAATTTTATAAGAATTTCAAGAAAAATTTGTTATCAGTTCTCCTCAAATTCTTCAATGGAATTAAAAAGAAATGGGTACTGCCAAACTCATTCCTGAAACCAGACAAGGGTCAAAAAAACAGATCAATCTCTTTAATGAACATAGACACAAAACTCAATAAGATACTGGCAAACAAAATGCAAAAAATAATAAAAAAGATACAAAATGACCAAGTTGTCTTCATCCTAGGGAAACAAGGATAGCTCAACATATGCAGATCAACAACTATAATAATATACCGCATAAACAGAAACAAGGACAAAAGTTACATGATCATCTCAACCGATAGAAAAAAGCCTTTGAGAAAATCCAGCATTCCTTCATGATAAAAGCCCTGAAAAAAACAGGTATAGAAGGATCTCATCTAAATTTAGTGAAAGATATTTATGAGAAACCTATTGCCAACATCATATTAAATGCGGAAAATGACTTTTCCTCCAAAAATCAGGAACAAGACAAGGATATTCACTGTCACCCTTTTAATTATAGTGCTCAAAATATCCAAAGCAATCAGGCAAGAGAAACAAATAAGAGGGTGTATGTATAGGAAATGAAGAAATCAAACAGCCAAACTGTCTTTACCATCAGATGTGATTCTTTACTTAGAAGAGCCAAAAAATTCTACTAGATGACTGTAAAGCAGCGGGATATAAAATCAATACACAAAAATCAGTAGCATTTCTGATGCACCAATAATGAACCTCCTAAGTGCTGGGATTACAGGTACGTGCCACCATGCCCAGTCTCAGCGTGCCCTGGGGGCAGGGCCTTCATGGCAGGCCTGGGGATTGAACCTCCAGCCCCAGTGCCTGCTTGCAGGTGCTTTAATCTGCTGAGCTATTTGGCTGGCCCACATCACTGAAATTTTATGTTCAGAAAAAATGACTGTCATCAAGAAATCAAACAGTAACAATGCTGGCAAGGCTGCAGGGAAGAAAGAACCCATTGGTGGGAGTTTATACTATTATAACTAGTATGGAAATCAATATGGATATTCTTAAAAAACTAAAACTAGAAATTTCATTTAACCCAGCTATTCTCCTTCTAGGTATCCCCTGAAAGAGCTAAAAATATATTCATAGCCATGTTTATAGCTGCAGAGCTTGAAATAGCTAAATCTTGGAAGCAGCCTATATGTCCATCCAGATGAATAGATAAAAAGTAGAATTTATACAAAATGGAGCACTACTCTGTTACAAGAAAGGATAAATGTGATTTGTAAAAAAATGAATACATCTTGAAACAATAATATTAAGTAAACCAGACACAGAAGTTTAAATATTGCATGGTTTCTTTTATATGAGAAACCCAAAGTATAAATAATTTAAAGAGCAAATAAAAGTTAATAGGCAACAGGGAGATAAATTTATTGGGGACCAAAAGGGAGAGAAGGGATGTGGGGGGAGCAAAAAGAATTAAGGTTGATTCTGTACATGTAGCAACTTCCTGAGATGTATGTGATCATATGAACTGCAAGTTTTATAATAATAAAAATTAAAATAATTAAAAAGACACAAGGATATAGACAAAAGAACTTCAGTTTCACTTACTGTACTTATATAACATAGAACACTTGCGACCACAAACGTGGAGGTTTTTACATTGCAGAGACCAATTCTGCAGTTAATTCTCCAGTAGACAATGGCTGAGTTTTATTTAATTTAGTTTAATTCTAGAGTGATAGCTTTAGATTCCATGGATCATGGACTTAGTCCCTAGGGCTACCCATAACTCTTCACAAGCACAACAGAGAAAAGAGGCTTGTGGCTTTTTGTTGCTTTTGTTTTTGGTCAGTGAGTTATAAATTGGGGTTCCCATGGCCCCTTCCCTGAGTTTGCTTAATTTCCTAAAGAACTCCGAAAAACACTTTACTTTTATGTTCCTATTGTAAAAGGTGTTAAAAGAATATAGATGAACAGCTAGATGGAATACGTATAAAGGGCAAAGTATGGGAGAAAAGAGGCATGAAGCTTCCATCAGATATACTGCTCTCCAGGAGCTTCAATGTGTGCAGTTTTCTAATGCCTTCCTTCACCATCCTTGTCCTTTTACGTTGTTGTAGAGGCTTTAATATATAGGCCTGATTGAGTAAATACTTGATCATTGGTGATCAGTCTTCAAGTTTCTCCCCAGAAGTTGAGAATTGAGGCTAACTGAAAGTCCCAGCCCTCTAATGGCTTTCTGATGACCAGTCTCCATCTTGAAGCTCTTTAGAGGCTCCCAGACACTAATTTTCTCATTTGCATAGAAAGATACTAATCACTAAGAAGAGTTCCAAGAATTTTAGGAGCTGTATGCTAAGAAGTAGACAAAGACCACATACATATTTCACAGTACTATCGCTGGCTATTGTCTGGAAGAATGTGAGAGTAAGGAACTAGTAGAACTAGAAAATAGGATTCTTGGGTTTCCATCTGTGGGTATGATTAAAGTCTCTTCAAAGTTATGAATTTGGAGTAAAACATCAGTTGTGTGGGGTTTTGTTTTTTTCCTCACAATGTTTAACAGCTAATTTAAAGTTTATTGGTTTGCTGCAATTTGTTTAGCCAATGTCTTGTTTTACCACATTTATGTTTTAAGTTTTCTATTTCTATGTGTGTGTGTGGGGGGGGGGGGTTGATGGTGCTGGGGCTGAACCCAGTGCCTCACTCTGACTGAGTACCTGGCTATGCCTTGGAGCTACACCACTAGCCCAAACAATAACATTGTAATTAACTTTTCTTTTCCTTTTTTTTTTTGGTGGAACTGGGGGTTGAACTCAGGCCCTTGCACTTGCCAGGGAAGCACTTACTCTACTGAGCCATCTCCCTGGCCCCTGTAATTAACCTTTTTTAACCAATAAATTTTTTCATAAGTTAATAATTCTTTAGTTCACAGTGCTTAAAGTAGAATAACCAAAAGATTATGTTCATTTTTAAAACTTTGTTAGAAATTGTCAAACTGCCCTACAGAGGAAAATATACCAGTTTATACTCTCAGCAACATTTGTGTCAGTTTCCCTATACCCTTACAAGAGTATGTATGTATTATGAAGTAATTATGCAAATGTATTAAGACAATTTTGTGCCAATTTACTACACAAAGACTATAGTGCTTCCTTATTTGAATTGTAACTTATTTCATTACTGGTAACCGTGTCTATCTTCATAATTTTTTTTTTTTTCTGGTACCAGGGATCAAATCGGGACCTTACACTTGCCAGGCAGGCACTTATGCTGCTGAGCTATCTCCTTGGCCTTCTATCTTCATATTTTGTTTGTTCTTTTGTGAGTTATCTGTCATGGCCATTGCTTATTTTTCTTGTGGGACATTTCTCATTAGTTTGTAAGAGTTTCTGATAAATCTTTTTAACTATGTGCTATTTTAACATAGATTTCCACATAGATTTGGTGAAACTGCCTCCAGAGTTTTTTAGATTACAGTTATCACTACATACTCTTAAACATGTACATATGTTTTCATTATCTATTTTTTTGGAATATTTTAATGAAATTAATTTTATGCTGTTATATCTTTCAGTTGCTTTCAGTTCATTTATCTGTCCTCCCTATTTTTTCCCCCTTTGAGTCACAAATGAGTAGTTTGGATTTAATAGAAACTTACCTATTTCCTGTCTTTTACAGCAAAGATTTGTGGAGAAGATGGACAGGTGGATCCCAATTGTTTTGTTTTGGCACAGGCCATAGTCTTTAATGCAATGGAGCAAGAGTAAGTGAGTTTTAACGTTTTCAAATTTTGCTTCTTGGAAGTTTGGGTTCAGTGTTAGGCCTGGACTTAACAAAAACCAATAATGTTTGAGGATCAAAGTAGTTTGTAGTTTATTTATAAAGTCATAAAAGCATATTCTGAGACTCTTGGTTAATAATTTCTTTTAAATATAGATTATGTAAATTGTATTAAAGATAAAATAGTTTTCATTTTTAATGTTAATAGTATCTAAGGTAAAAGAATTTTTTAGTTTTAAAGTCATTTGTGTGTAATTAAGACCTGAGTATCTGTTGGAAATAGTTTAAAAATGCATGTCTTCAAATGGATGTGCTTTTAGTTCATTGTATGCTATGTAACTAAATCCACATAGATTTGGTGAAACTGCCTCCAGAGTTTTTTAGATTACAGTTATCACTACATACTCTTAAACATGTACATATGTTTTCATTCAGTATTTATTAACTGTTTTGTGCAGGGCACAGTGTAATCCCTACCTTGAATTAAAGTGTTTTAAAAAATATATATGGCTTTTTTTTTTTTTTTTTTTTTTGGTTACATTACCATAAGGTAGCATGTGTTAAATAGTAGAGGAGAGCTACAAAATCATTAAGAAGTGGAAGAGATCACTTACATGAAGGAATCAGGGACATCAGAATGGGAAGTGAGGAAACCCTGACCTAGGTCTTGGGACAGTATGGAAAGAGTCTATTTTTCCCAGTTAAGCTCTTTCCTTGGTCTTCCCTCAAAATTTCCCTTTTGTCCATGTGCAGGCACTTTAGTGAGTTTCTGCGAAGTCACCATTTCTGTAAATACCAGATTGAAGTGCTGACCAGTGGAACTGTTTACCTGGCTGACATTCTCTTCTGTGAGTCAGCCCTCTTTTATTTCTCTGAGGTAAATTCTACATTTCCTTTTATATTTTGTCTACTAGAGCTTCCCAGCTTTCAAACTGTAAATGCTGGGGCCGGTGTTTTAAAAAACAAGAAGAGATGAATCATATCTAAAATGATTTATTGTTTTAAATTATTTCTAATGGCAAGAGTAATTTTATAGAATATTTCTCAGAGAGAACATGAACATTCAGTGTAAAATAACAATTTTAAAAACCTAATTAAGCTACTGCTTATAACAGAACATAGCTTTTTAATTACTTGGAAGTACTTTTGAACCATAGAATTTGATACTTAATTCCTGTGCACACATAATTGAGGACCAGACTTCTGAAGAGGAAAAAGAAAAGTAGTATTTTCCTACTCGGTTTTACTTTAGCTGCTTGATAGGATTATCTAATGAATCATTTGTGACAAACCAGTATACTAATCTCTTTGAGGCATATAGAATCTGTTAGGCTTCAGCAAATGAAATTATTTTGTTGCAAAACATTAACTATGAGAGAATTCCCAATCTCAAAGCATTAACCTACATACCTGGATCCTGTCTCTGTAAGAACAGTTATTTAGTTGACTTTCACTCCCTTTCTATACCGTGAGTTTAAATCAGGATTTGTTCAGGTTAATATGTCTTCACAGAATGATAGAAATGATCAGATATAAAAGATTTTTTTTTTTTTTTTTTGCGGAACCGGGGATTGAACTCAGGCCCTTGAGCTTGCCAGGCAAGCGCTTATTCCACTGAACCATCTCCGTGGCCCCATAAAAGATTTAGCTTATCCCTTATGTGTTTGCCAGCAAGGAACTACTAATCTTAGTTTTTTTTTTTTTTTTTTTTTTGGTGGCCGGCTCAGGGTGGGCTGAGACATGTGGAGCCAATGATCTAACCAAAGTCCCTAAGCTTGCCTAAGCAGGCGCTTTAGACTGCTGAGCTATCTTGCCTGCCAATCTTGGTATAATTTTTATTTATTTATTTATTTATTTAGGCAGAACCAGGGATTGAACTCAGGCCCTTGCGCTTGCCAGGGAAGCACTTATTCTACTGAGCCATCTCCCCAGCCCCTAATTTTTATTTTAGTACACTAAAGTTTACAACCAGCTCTGTGATATTTTTATTTTGTTCATTTTATGTTATATTTTTCTCTACTAAAAGAACGTTTTAAAACTTTTCTATTTCAAATGATTGTTGTTGATTAATATAGGTGAAGAAGTGAATCTTTTTTGCTTCTTGCCTTATTCTGTATTTTAGTACTTTGAATTTGTATATTAGAGCTGGTGAGAGTGATCCATTTGTAGTCTTATCCCTTTTGTATGTTTCCTTCCTAGTACATGGAAAAAGAAGATGCAGTGAATATTTTACAATTCTGGTTGGCAGCAGATAACTTTCAGTCTCAGCTTGCTGCAAAAAAGGGCCAGTATGATGGACAGGAGGCACAGAATGATGCCATGATCTTATATGACAAGTGAGTTTTATTGATAGATGACTTTAGCATGGTTTTTTTTTTTTTTTTTTTTTTTTTTGTATTTGCTATTATATAGATGAATAAATTCAGTCTCTGCTGTCAAAGAGCTCAGATGAAGAAACATAAAAGCTGCCTTTTGTGTGTGTATGAAACTTTGGGAGGAGATCTTTAGAAGAAAGAGGTGTTTTTTTAGGGGAGAGGTCTATGTTTGAAAAGCAGGATGACAATGTGGTGTTCAGGAAGGGTTTCCAAGAAGAAAGATTTTATTTGGATCCCAAAAAATGAGTTGAATTTTCCAGCTACAGAAGGTAGGAAAGAAGATTCTAGGCAAAGTGTATTAGCACGAGCAGAGTCCTAGAAACTTTTAGGAAAGTGACAGTTCTAAAGAAATTTGAGTGAGGCTGGGCATCGTGGTGCATGTCTGTAATCCCAGCATTTAGGAGGCTGAGGCAGAAAGATCCTTGCAAGTTGAGGCCAGCTGGGAACCTGAGGCCAACCTTAATTACATAGCAAGATTCTGTCTCAGAGAAAAAAGAAACAGCAATTAGAATGTGAGGGCAGAGTATAACTCAGCAAGAGAGCCTCTAATATGCCTATGACCTTGGATTTCAAACTAGGAAAAAGAAACAAAATGAAGCTTGAGTTTAGATAACCTAAAGGATGAGGCATATAAAAGGAACCTGACTGATTGAAATAGATTGCAAAGGGCCTTCATTATCTTTATTTGGACATGTCATACTCTGTGGTGCACATCTGCTCAGTCACATTTCTTGATGAGTAATTTTACTTTTTTGGCTTTGGGACTTAACCTAGGGTCTCACTAAGTATGTACTCTGCCTCTGAGCTAGTCAATTTCTCATTAATTTTCATTAATAAGAATTAAGTCATTTTTCTCATTTTCACTGAAAATGAGAGATTGGAATGAAAGCAAGCACTAATTGCATAATTTGAGGATACAGAGAAACAACTCTGAGAGGTGTTAAGGTTGGAAGAGAGCCAAGAATGTCTAGGTCAGTAGTTCCTGAACATCAATCTGCAGGCTTATACCGGACTGTCTGTGCAAGTCACCTGGGAGTGTGTTAGCAATAGGTTTCCAGTCCTCTAAGAGATTCTGATTCAGCAGGTTTGGGGTAAGACTCAGAGTCTTTTTTTTTTTTTTAATATGTATTTATTTATTTGATACAGGATCTCACTACGCAGTTCAGACTTGTAGTGATCCAACTGTCTTAGCCTTCCCAGCTCTGGGATTATAGGCATGCACTACCACGCCTAGTTTCAGGGCTGGCACAGTGTGCCTGGTGTTCTGGGGCCGGCATGGCATGTGTTACTGGGGACCAAACTTGAGACTTTGCACTTGCCAGGTGGGTACTTAGACCATTGAACTGTCTCCCCAGCCCCAGAACCTTTATTTTTAGACAGTATTCCAGGTAATTGTGATGAGTAGGCAGTTAGAGATTCAGTCTGATTTTCCTATTCTGCAAATAAGGAAATCAAGGCATTAGAGAGAGTATGATATTCTCAAAGTCAGAACATGTAAGTAAGTGACAGAACTTGGATAGGAATATAATTCTTAATCTCTCCAGAGTTCATTCTAGTGTAATACATTAATGGAAGATACTGTATAAAAAATCTTGTTAAATAGCTATTGAAATAGCAAGAGTTTAAAGTTAGAAGTAATGGGGTCCCTGAAAATTCATACCGTGAAGAAATATTTACCAAAAAAAAATATTTACCAACTTGTTAACAACATAGGAGACCTACTTTTTGTTACAAAAATGCTAAGTAGAAAAGGATTTTCTGTATACTAAAATAGTGGCACTAGCATATTAAGTTTCTGGCTAGACCTCAATGGAGCAGAGACCCTGTTTTTTACTGAATCCCATTTTCACCTTGGGAGATGCTTTTAAGTGAAGATGGCTGTATTATATACCACCACCACTGTCAATTTGTCAAATTCATGTCAGTTTTATCTGTGTACCACAATCATACATCATCAGCCTGTCTTTTTCTGTCATACATGGGTGTCATACATGGGAGATGCAAGTTGCTAGTGCTTGGAAGGCAAGTTTTTTATCTACTTTATAATCGTTTGCCAAAACACTCGCTGTTATATATTTCAAGTTAGAAATCTTTAAGTTAGCATTATTCATTCCTTTTACTTTCCACATCAGATCATCAGCTAATTCTAGTAGTTCTGTGCAAATATATGTCCTTTTTACTTTTGATGTCATTGTCATTTTGCTTTGATGCCCTGCAGATTTTTTGCTTGTGACTCATGTTTATGATGGTATGTTTCCATATCCAGTCAACAAATGCTTTCCACCCTTTTCAGAAGATATGTCTTTGTCTTACTCTCTTAAAATTCATTTCTACCTACTAAGTCCTGAACGTAGAATAGGTGTCATTAAATGTATGTGATGGATTGGTTTCTTTGCCTTGGTGGTAGCCTGAATCTCAGCTCTTAATCATCAGCAGAGTTGGCAAAGGAGGAACTAAGGATGGTTAAAAGGCAGAAAAGAAGCTAGCAAATTGGCCTGGATATCTTTGGGGAAGTAGGAGTAAATAAAGGTTCCATCAAGGCTGTTATCACCTAGCTCTTTGGTTCTCGATCTGCAGCTGTATCAACTATATAGCTCCATATTATAATTCTTTTATTGTAGATACCAAAAATTGCTTATGTTTGCTATGGAATTTGGGCTTACTCTTTATCTCTTTCTTCCGTAGGTACTTCTCCCTCCAAGCCACACATCCTCTTGGATTTGATGATGTTGTACGATTAGAAATTGAGTCCAATATCTGCAGGGAAGGTGGGCCACTCCCAAACTGTTTTATAACTCCATTACGTCAGGCCTGGACAACCATGGAGAAGGTAATCAAGATATTTAAACATTTTGAACTACAAGAAGTTTTACTAGTAAAGCCCAGACAATACGATCAAAACATAACACAACAGTGGAAAATTGAAGCAATACAACATAATGATTAAGAGTAGAGGCTTTAACTCTGGCTTGGTATATATGAATTTCACCTTCACAGGCTGAGTGACCAGACAGTTACTGAAATTCTATAATGCCATTTTCCTTATTTGTAAAGTAGGAATGATATCAAAAGTATTTCAGGGCCATCCAAATAGCTCAGTGGATTAAAGTGCCTGCAAGCAGGCACAGGGATCAGGGCTTTGATTCCCGGGCCTGCCACAGGGGGCGCTGAGACTAGGAGTGGTGGCGCACACCTGTAATCACAGCACTTGGGAGGCTGTAAACAGGAGCATCACTATGAGTCTGATCTAGTAGTGAGACCTTGAACACCCTGTAGACCCTTCCCTGAAATATAGGAGATAAGTAAATAAAATTTAAAAAAATATATTTTGAAGACTTAGATGTGGTAATATATATAAAATGCTTTCTAACATAGTACCCAATACTGGTTAGCATTAAAAAAATGTTAACTACTGTACTACTTTTGTTTTTATTATGTATTTTCAGATAGTTAAAATGGTAGTATGGGGCAAAGTTAGCTTAAGAAAGATCTAGAAGGTTGAAAAACTAGTTTTATGATCACTTAAAACGTATCACTAATTGCGTATTAAAGTATCACTAATAGATTAATAATAATAAAGTTAAACTTAGTGAATGATTTGTTCTTTTGATGAACTACAGCATATTTTGCCAGGAATTACACAGAACCCAGGATAAGCCCATGAGGTTAGGTTGCTAATACCTGTCATGTGTATTCAGATGTGAAAATATTAAAAATTTTTACTTAATGCTATACACAAATACTGAATTTTAAGAAGTATTTATATAAACATAATCATTAAAGATGTGGAGGTAACATAAAGAATATTAACTGTTACCTAGAGATAGTAATCTTTTATATGATTAAAACTTTTCTGCTAAATACTGTCATATAGACCTGTATTGCAACCATCCAGAGAGGCAGGAAGATTGCAAGATAAGTGACCTAAGTGAGACACTGTCTCTAAATAAATAAGTAAAATTAAAACTGTTTTTAAGCGGGAAGTTCAGATCTGTAACATATGAAGAACTTCTAGGTAATAAAATTAACATACAAAGAAAAATAAAATATAAAAACAGTTCTTACTGTTTATAGGTAAGGAACTTATACTAATTTTACTAGCAGGATCCTGTAAGATAAATGCGAAATGGATATGAAGACATGAATGATTCATGTAACAAATAATTTGAGTACTTCTGTGCTAATTATTCCTACTATAGTGATAAACAGAAGAAATATGGTTTCCTCAGTCCTTGAGCTTATTCTGTAAAGCAGATACACATTAAATACAGACATTGGGGCCTTGCCTCTTAGCTCAGTTGTTTAAAGCACTTGCTTGGGCAAATTCAGTCAGGCACAGAGGATCACGACTTGATCCCAGCTCCACATGCCACATCAGACCTGCCCTTAAAGGAGCCTGAACCAGCCCAAAAAAAAAAAAAAAAAAAAATCTAAATACAGACATAAATATTTATATTGTGCTAAATGCCATGAAGGAAAGCCTTATAATAAAAATGCAAATAATAAACTGGCCTTGGGGGGCTGGAGAGATGGCTCAGTGGTCTAAAGCACCTACTTAGAACAAGCTTAGCAAAGCATCGGGGACCGCGGTTCAATCCCCCAGCACCACATGCCAGCCAG
>NW_004524842.1:2255699-2262187 GCF_000260255.1 Octodon degus
TTGGGCAACTTAAAAAGACCTTGCCTCAAAATAAAAAAATAAAGGACTGAGATATAACACTATATGAAAACCTTGGCTGGATTCAATGCCCAGTACTGAGGCAGGGAGAAAAAATAATAAACATGGGAACTTGTTTATCATCATTAAAAAAATTTTTTTTTCTTTTATGTATTTGGTACAGGGTCTACAAGGTCTCACTATGTAGCTCCCACTTGTAGTGATTCTTGTTTTTCAGCCTCCTGAGCACTGGGATTACAGGCACGTGCTACCACGCCCAGTCTCAATCACTGGCTTGGTACACCTCGTTATCGGGGCTGGCATAGCACACAGGGTTCCATGGGGGATCGAACCCTAGCCACTGTGCTCTGTGTAAGCAGGTGTTTTAGTCCGCTGAGTTCTCTGACTGGCCCAAAAATTTCTAACGGCAAATAAAATCATTTAGGTACCATCTAGCATTTATTTAACAGTGGTTTGAGGAAAAATCTAGTTTTGGAATCCTTATGTGGAAACAAATACTTTGATATGTACAGTACTGTGGAGCAACAAATTCACAACATCCTTTTGAAGGATAAACTGACTATGTATATTAGTTAAGGTTAACGGTAATTACATGCTTGATAATTTATCTTAAGTCAGTTCAGAAGCAAAAATCAATATATTTACAAAGACTTTGGTATTTGTCACAAACCAGAAAAATCTATTTTCACATTATATCTACTTTGGACTGTTTTTTGCTCACAAGGAGTATTAATATCGTCTATATAATTTTCATGACCAGTGAGTGTATTAATGGAAAAACCCAACAATATTGTGTATATTGTAATTTTAGTTACAATGTAAAATGTACATAAAAGGATAATAACAATGTGATGAGAAGTGCAAACGTGTTTAAGATATGTTTACTTAAAACATTGATTTTTAACTTTCAAATAATGTCTTTTCTCTTTCAGGTCTTTTTGCCTGGCTTTTTGTCCAGTAATCTTTATTATAAGTATTTGAATGATCTCATTCATTCTGTTCGAGGAGATGAATTTCTGGGAGGGAGTGGTTCACTGACTGCCAACAGCTCTATTGGCCTTCCTGATGAGTCTCACCAAGGTGGTTCCGATAGTGCCACTTCTCAGGTACTGGCTGACTTACAGTTTACCATTATGAAGAAAGGGATATAAATCCTTTCCTTCCAATACCATTAATAGATCTGATTTATGAATTTTAAATTTTAGACATAAAAGAGAAATAAAATTATGCTACCTACTATGTATTCTAATAAAAGCATTTTTGGTGAATAACCATTGTACTGTATTGTAAAATGTCATGCTGTTTTATTCAGGCCATTACTCTTAACACTTGGCCATTCTTTTTAATGGTCAAATATTATGAAATAAATTTATATCTTTTGAAGAACTCTGTGTAATTATTTGAAAATTTTTTTCCTTTAAGTTTGGTTTTTTGAGACTTGATCTTACTATACAGGCCAGGCTGGTCTTGAACTCACAGTGATCCTCCTTAGTCTTGTGAGTGCTGTAAGTGCTGGGATTACAGATGTGTGTCATTATACCCAGAGTAAGAAATTCTAATGACTAAATTTAGGATACTTTTAAAATTGAATAATTGAGGTCTTTTTTTCCTTTGAAAAACTGTTTTTTTTTTTTAAAGATGGGATCTTACTAAGTTGTCCAGGCTGATCTCAAACTCAAGATCCTCTTGCCTTAGCCTGCCAAGTAGCTGGTATTTCAAGCAGGTGTCACCCACCATGTTTGAGTCTTAAGTTTCCTAATATTGTATTTCTCTCAAGACCCATTGGGTTTATCTTAAACTAAAAGACTACAATGTATATTGCCTTCACTTTTTAATATTGCTATTTTATATCAAACTTTACCTACTTCTCCCCAAATCACATGAAGTAGTATATTCTCACGACAGAAAATGTAAAGGAGGCATTAGGAATTAACTGTTTTGGGGGTGGGAAGTACAGAGTATGTTGACTCACTTGTGAGGCTCTGGATTCAATCCTCAGTACCAAGAAAAAAAAATTATTGAAGTTATATAGAAAGTGATAGGGCCAGAAATAATCCCTGTCTAGTGTTCTTCATTATAAGTTCATTAGTATGACTTATTTTCTCATCACTATTAACAAATAACACTCTGAAGTTTTGATACTAGGCCTTGAATTAATTAATTTTTCCTTTTCCTTTCCCTTTGTTTTTTTCCTTCCTCCCTCTTTTCCTCCCTACTTTCCCCCTTCTCTCCTCCCCTTTCCTTTCCTCCCTTTCCTTCCTGCCTGCTCCCTCCTTCCATTTCTCTCTTTCTCTCCTTCTTTTCTTTTATTTTGTACTAACGATTGAATCTAGGGTTTTAGTACTGAGCTGCATCCCCAGCCTTTTAAAATTATTTATTGTGAGACAGGTTCTTGATAAATGGCTAAGTTGCCTAGGCTGGGCTCAAACTTGAGAATGAAATTCTGGGCTTCACGCTTACCAGGCAAGTGCTGTGCTGCTGAGCTCCATCCCTGACCTAAGCTTTTTTAATTTATAAGACAGTACTATTTCATTGCTGTGAACAAGGCTCTCCTGAGTATATTTTCCCCTAATCAAGTTACTCATGACCTGCTGGATATTGGGTATCACTTTTATTTTTTGAGTTAGGTTAGAATGGTTGGTCAGTCGGTTTTTCTTTCTTCTTTTCTTTTCTTTCGGGGTGGGGGTAGCAGGAATCAAACTCAGGTTCTCATGCTTGCCAGGCAGGCACTGTGCCACTAAGCCAAATCCCTGGTCCCAGAATGGCTGGTTTTTCATTTAGACATTTAAAAAGTCTAGATGTTAGCCATACAGTAGATATATGCATGGTATATTGGTGTGTACATATATATTTGTTTTTAGTACTGGTAATTTAACCCAGGGCTTTGCACATACTAAGTACATTCTGTGCTACTGAGCTGTACACGCAAGTCCCATAAAATTTTGTTGAAACATAGCATTTATTTTAAAAATCACATATGACAACTATGTATCTTGAAGAATCTTCACAAACATCCATCTAAAATCAAGAAAAAAAAAAAAAATCTTTGCATCTAGAGGGCCAGGGAGATGGCTCAGTAGAATAAGTGCTTCTCTGGCAAGCGCAAGGGCCTGAGTTCAATCCCTGGTTCTGCCCCACCCCCACCCCCACCCCCCCCAAAAAAGAGAAAAAAATAGAACATTGTCAGCCAGAAGCCCTTTTGAGCTTCCTTCTAGTCATATCCTGATAGATGAAATCATCCTGTATATTTTATATTGTGTAACTTTATGGTGATAACTCACACATTGTATAATTTGGTGGTTTTTACTATACTTTTAGTAGTTTTTGGTATACAGAGTTGTATATGCGTTTCTACAATAATTTTAGAACACTTTTTCATCCTCTCAATCCTTCTTTCTACCACCCTGGGCAATCATTAATCTTCTTTTGTTTCTATAGAAATACACTGTTGCCTATTTTGGACACTTCATATAAATGAAAACATACCATGTGATCTTTTTCAGGAATTGCTAGACTGTTTTCTCTAGGGGCAGCACCATTTTGCAAGCCCAACACTGTACAAAATAGCCAGTTTCTGCACATCTCACAGAAGTTTCTTGTATTGTTTTGTTCATAGTCATGAATATCAGTAGGTGTAAAGTTGTAGCTCACTGTGGTTTTTATTTGCATTTCCCTGGTAATTAAATGTCAAGCATCTCTGTGTGTTTACCGACTTTTTTTTCCTTGTCTTTGGAGAAAGTTTATTTATTTTATTTGGTACAGAGTCTCACTATGAAGGTTGGGCTCATAGCAATTCTCCTGTCTCAGCTTCCCTAACACTGAGATTAAAGCCATGTACCACCACACCTGGCTTTTGTGGCAGGCCAGCAAGCCATACAATACTGAGGATTGAACCTAGGTCTGTCACTTTCGAGGCAGGCACTTAGACTACTGAGTTGTCTCCCTAGCTTTTGTCTATATTTTAATTGGAAGTATTTTTTTTCCACTTCCATAACTGTAGGTTGTCTTTTCACTTTTTTGTGTCTTTTGAAATTTAACATTTTAAATTGTGAGGAAGTCCATTTTGACAGTATTTTATTTTTGTTTCATGTATTTTGAGTATTGGGTATAAGAACCATTGTGAAATTTAATATAATGAAGACTTACAAATTCCTGTTTTCCTCTTAAGAGCTTTGATCTGTTTTAAGTTTTTTGATCCATTTAAGTTAGTTTTGCTTATGATTTAAAGTAGTAATCCAGTTTCATTGTTTGTCATATGGATATCTTGTTGTTTTAGCAATACTTATTTAAAAATCTATTCTGATAAGTGAACATGATGGTATACACCTGTCATTAATCCCAACACTCTCGGAGGCTGAGGCAGGAGGCAAATTCAAGGCTAGCCTGGGCAAGTTAGCAAGACATTGTCTTTAAAAAGAATTAAAAAAAAAACAAAAAACCTCAGGCTGGGTATGTAGTTTAGTGCAATGGCTCTGAGTTCAATCCCTAGTACTACCCCAAAAAGCCAAAAGAACTGCTCTTATACTGTTGAATGATCTTGGTAATCTTGTTAAAAATCAGCTCAGTATTTATGTTTTTATGTGTTTATTTCTGAACACTCAGTTCTGTTCCATTATTCTATGTGTCTGTCCCTATGCCAGTACCACCATGTTTGTGTACAGTAGCTTTGTAGTAAGTTTTGAAATCACAAAGTGTATATAAACAACTTTTTTTTTTTTTTTTTTTACATTCACTATTTTGTCTAAGTCTCAAATTATGTATCAACTGTAGGGTCAGTTTTTCCATTTTGATTAGAATTATATGGAATATATAGATTTGCTTTGAAGCAATTGCTATTTATAAGCAGTATTAAATTTTCTAATCCATGAACATAGGGTATATTTTCATTTATTCTTTAATTTCTTTATTCTTTTTATTTATTTTGTTTTTGAGAAAGGGTAGTTCACTGTGTAGTTTAGGCTGGCCTCAAACTTGCTGAGAGCCTCCTGGCTCAGCCTCCAAAGTGCTGGGATTCAGGTGTGCCCACCATGCCTAGCATGTTAATTTCTCTCAGCATAGTTTTCAGTATATAAATCTCATAGTTTTTTGGATCATTTATTCCCGAGGTTTTCTTTTTTGGCAGTACTTGGGGATTGTACCCAGGGTCTCGTGCATGCTGAGGCAAGTGCCAGTCAGTCAGTCTATCTGTCTGTCCTTTCATCCATTCATCCATACATCTGTCCATCCATGTCTTTCTAATTTCAGTGCTAAGGATCACATCCAAGAGCATGGTACCACTGAGCTGCGTTGATACCAGTTTCTTTTAATTTTGGAGACCATGTGTTGCTAATTTGCCTATGCAGGACTTGAACTTTTGACCCCCTTGTCTCAGCCTCCCTTAGTACTCGGATTGCAGGTGTGTGCCACTGTGCACAGCTAAGTTTTTATCTTTGGTGTAATTATAAATAAGGTTTTAAAATTTCATTTGTGGTTTGCTTATTGGTAATATATAGAAATACAGTGGTTTTTATGAGTTGATTTTATCCTTTGCTACATCTTTTAGCTCTAATAGTTTTCTTAGGATTCGTTATAGTTTTCTATACACAGTAATGTTATCTGGAAATAGTTTTCTTTCCCATCTACTTCGGAGGCTTTTATTTCCTTTTCTTGACTAATTACTCTCAGTAGACCTTCTAGTACAGTATGATGTAGAGTAAGAATGGTAAAAGAAGGTATCTTTATCTTATTCATGATCTGACAAGGAAAGCTTCCAGTTTTTCACCATTTAACTTGTTACACAAGAGTTTCTTTTCTTTTTCTGTCTTTTTGAGACAGCCTCACTATGCAGTTTAGGCAGACCTTAAGCTCACTTTGTATCTCAGGCTGGTCTCAAACTCCCAAAGATCCTCTTGCCTCAGCCTCTTGAGTGCTGGGGTTACAGGCATGCGCCATCACACCTGGCCTAAGAGTTTTCTTTTTCATTTTTAGATTTTTATAAGGCTGTTTATCTGGGTGAGGAAATATCCCTTCAATCTTACATTGTTTTGTTGTATTAATTAATTGGTTTTCAGACGATAAGCCAACTTGTCACTCCTAGGACAGATTCCATTTGGCTATGGTTTGTGATCTTTTTGTCATGCTAACAGATTCAGTTTGTTAATTTTATATCTATACCTATCATATAATACTTGTAGTACATAAGCCATAATAATTTTGTTTTCTTCTGTTGTCTGGTTTTGGTTCCTGAGTAACAGTGGCCTCCTACAGTTGGGATATACTCCTTATGTATTCTGCTGCTGCTTTCTTTTGAGTTTAAAGTGTTCTATAAATGTTCAGTTATTTTGTTTATTTACTGTATCCCTCAGTTAACAGAACTTAGGCTTGTTTTTCCCTTTTGCTATTGTAACTAATACTATAATGAATAATGTATGTATATCATGTTTTACATAAGTGTGAATTTGTCTATAATTGACTTGGCTAGAGCTAGAATT
>NW_004524842.1:2263315-2264834 GCF_000260255.1 Octodon degus
GCTTTGTTAGGATAGCACATTTGTTAAAACAAGTCATTAAGAAAATAGAGTTGGCATATAAAAGCATAGTTACATATTTTACTCTTGTGCTTTCCCCCCATAGATGTAGTTTGAAGGTGTATTTCATACCAGGTGTATGCCTTTAATCCCAGCATTTGGGAGGCTGAGGCAGGAGGATTTCTGCAAGTTCAAGGCCAGCATGGGATACGTAGTGAATTCAAGGCCAGCCTGACCCTGTCTATAAGTAAATAAATAAACATTTTATTGCTGTTAACCTCAGCAGTGAAAGTCTTGATTGAAAATTATGCTATCTTGAACACTGAAGAAAATAAGTGCAAGTCTGTCATATTCCAGACCAAGGACTGGTTTGTTTTTAGACTAACCTGCTACTAATTTTGTAATTTCTGTTATAGTCCAGTGTGAAAAAAGCCAGTATTAAAATTTTGAAAAATTTTGATGAAGCGATCATCGTGGATACTGCAAGTCTGGATCCAGAATCTTTATATCAGCGGACATATGCAGGGTAAGCTTAGCTCATATTTACAATTTTTAGAAGTGTAAAGAATTTGGCAACTTTAAAATTTTTTAATAAATTTCAATTTTTTTTCATTTCTTAATACACCCAGCTCTTTCATATACACTGTACATGTTACATGGTATTAAAGTGAAGGCTCTGGAATGAGGTCTTGAGTTTAGCTTTGCTACTGATTGGTAAGCTGCTTAACCTCCAGTTGTCTCTTTTTCATCTATGAAATTGAAACAATGCATTGAGTTGTTGGAATTAAATGAGACAATACATGGAAAGCACTTATAATGTTGCCTGACTTCTAGTAAGCCCTCCATAAGCCATCATTATTCTACCACCGTATGCCAGGTCAATGAGTGTCATGTAAGAGGTATTTCTTGCACATTTCATTTGATTTGCATGTTAGGTATTTCAAAGTCTTGACCTTAAAACAATTACAAAGATGCCAACATTTTGGCTGAGGAGATAACTCGGCAGTCTAAGTGCCTGCCTGGCAAGTGCAAGGTCCCAAGTTTGATCTCTGATACCACATGTTGTGCTGGTCCCAGAACCCTGGGTGTGCTATGCTGGCCCCAGAACCAGGCATGGTGATGCACATCTGTAATCCCAGCACTAGGGAGGTTGAAACAAGAGGATCTTCATAGTGACTCGGACTATGAGTCTGAGCTGCATAGTGAAACCCTATATCAAGTAATTAAAAAGAAAAATACCAACCTTTATTGTGGGCTGCATACTAATACTTGAGAAAGAAATGAAATTATTCCTTTGTAGTTCAGAATTAAATTGGTTGTTCCTTTTAGTTGGGAACAGAAAGACACATAATATATGTCACTTACAATCACTATAGATAAATAATAAAATTTTTTCCCCGTGGAAGGCTTAATTGTCATTTAAATCAGTGTAGACTTAATTATTCCACCTAGTGCCCTGCTCAAATCTCAGCAGTACCATGAAAGAGGCTTTCTTTTTTTTTTTTTTTTAATTTATTTATTT
>NW_004524842.1:2265099-2279987 GCF_000260255.1 Octodon degus
TTGCCAGGCAAGTGCTTATTCTACTAAGCTATCTCCCCAGCCCTATGTAGTAATCTTTTAGAAAAAGAGTGCAGTGGCATACATCTATAATTCTAGTACTTTGAGAGGCTGAGGTAGAAGGATTGCAAATAGGGTTCATTTGGGGACATTTTAACTACTTAGTGAGACCCAGTCTCAGAATAAAAATAAGTAGAAGAGATTGACTGGTTAAGTGAAAAGTCCTTTGTTTCAGTTTGCAAAAATTATACTGCAAACGTAAAGAAGGGTCTAGGGAGATAGTTTGGCAGTTTAAGCACCTGCCTGGCAAGCGCAAGGACCCAAGTTCAATCCCCAGTACCACATGCTGTGCCAGCCCCAGAACCCCAGGCACACTGTGCAGGCTTGGTGGCTCATACCTATAATCCCAGTGCTGGAGAGGCTGAGACAGGAGGATCAGTATGAATCAATCTGAGTAGTGAGACCCTGTACCAAATAAATAAAGCAGAGGGGGGCAAGCAAATTGTAGATGGTATATAAATTAATTCCCTAAGGTGATATTTGTCCTTTTTTTTTTTTTTGGCGGTACTGAGGATTGAACTCAGACCCTTGCGCTTGCCAAGGAAACACTTATTCCACTAAGCCATCTCCCCGGCCCCAATATTTGTCCTTTAATAATGATTTATTAAAAGTTTACGTAAGAAAGCCTGTCAATTGCAAAACATTTATTTCTGTTATATTTTTCTATGTATAAGTATTTTTTAAAGATGTATAATCAAAAAGAAAATTTTTCATCATTTTAAAGATAGTTTTCACTATTTGAGTTTCATAGTTTTAGCATCTTTCTAAAGCTTTTCTCAAAGCAATTTAATTTATATAATTTGTATATTGGTGTATAGGAAGTGAGAATTCATAGGATGAATAGCTCTAAATTAAGATCTTTTTTGCTTCAAATAATATAGATGCCACAAGATATTTTATTTTTTATTGTATTTTATTTTTTCATGTATTTAGTACAGGGTCTATGGGGTCTACAGGGTCTCACTACGTAGATCAGACTCAGTGATTCTCCTGTTTTCAGCCTCCCAAGAGCTGAGATTACAAGAGTTTGCCTCTACGCCCAGTCTCAATCACCGGCTCAATGTGCCTCCGGGGCAGGCCAGATATCAAACCCTAAGCAGGCACTTTAATCCATTGAGCTATCTGGCCAGCCCTAAGATTTTTGTTTGTTTAAGCTAACTTTTAATTAGAAATAGACTATTTGTAGCTAAAGTTTTTTTTATTTTTATTTATTTATTTGTGTGTGTGTGTGTGTGTTTGTGTGTGTGACCAGCTCAGCCCACCAGTGGGTGGGGCTGACTGGCATGTGGTGCTGGGGGATTGAACTGCGGTCCCTATGCTTTGCTAAGCTTGTTCTAAGTAGGTGCTTTAGACCACTGAGCCATCTCACCAGCCCTAGCTAAGTTTAATTCATTCTTTTAATCATACACCACATCTGGAGATTATTTTGCTTTCCCATTGGTTGACCATGGGAATTACAAGAGTTTTGTAATGGTTGACCATTACAAACAAACAAAAATCTTAGGGCTGACCAGATAGCTCATTGGATTAAAGTGCCTGCTTAGGGTTTGATACCCAGCCCTCCCCTTTATAGAGGAAGGTCCATTTCAAATAAATTCCATTTTTAATAACATGGAATAGTCATAAAATTTGTTGTTAGCTTTATAGATCTGTTTTAATTTTTGATACCTGGAATCAAACTCAGAACCTTGAGTTTGCAGGTGCTGTGCTGCTGAGCTGTATGCCTGGCCAAGCTTTCTAAAATTTTTTTTTGATTGTTAGAATTATTATCTTTCTTTTTATCTTTATTTAGGAAAATGACATTTGGAAGAGTCAGCGACTTGGGACAATTTATCCGAGAATCTGAGCCTGAACCTGATGTAAAGAAATCAAAAGGTTTGTGATGTTCACTTAGTGAAAAGGCCAAGAAGTGATGTGTTCTTTTGTTTCTTTTTTTTTATGAGCAAAATATATTTATTGAGGGAAAGAAAACTCCTGTCCAAGAGAAGGACAGGAGGGGGGCCCAAGTGGGTAGTTCCCCGGGAAGCTGTCTCTTCCAGGGACTTTTATAGGGTAAAACCATGCAGGGCTAAGGTGGAGAAAGGGGTAACTTGCTTAGGAGGATGTGGGGTGGGACAAAACTGTGGCCAACCAATGGGATTGCAAGCACCATTGCTCAGGTAAAGTTGATTAAGTCCAGGACCAAATGGGGAAGCAAGTCACAGAGTAAGTGGGCATGAATACAGGACAAGGTTTCTTCCTGTTGGGGTTTGGAATACTGGACAGGGTCTCTTCCTTTTTTTTGTTTGGCAGAACCAGGGATTGAACTCAGGCCCTTGGTCTCTTCCTAATGGGGCTTGGACTAGTGACTCACTTGGGTCTTTCCAGGTGATGGATACCTATTTAGAATATTAGTCCCAGGTATTACTCTTTTAGCATTTGTTTGGCCTTTAGGTCTTTAAGTCTGGTTCACAGCAGGAGCATCTGTCCCTCCCACAGTTGTAAGGTATCTTGTCTTTTGTGCTGTCTTCTTCAAGGGCCTGGCCCTATCTGACTGCCTATAATGGTTCTTTCTAACTCAGCTGCCTGCAATATTCCCCCCTCTGAAGAAGTAACCTGAACTGCCGTGAAGGGAAATATGGGCAATGACCACTCTGGCTTCTTCAGGCTGAAAGGGGTCATAGTTGTTGACAGGCAGTCAGATATATTTTTTTAGAAGTTCTATCTAAAGGCCCTCAATAGATGACAGGCATTTTCCCCTTGGGTAGATGTGTAGCTTTGAGTATGCATGGGCCAAATAATCACAACAGGATAATTATGAAAAAGATGAGTTAGAACTTTTTGTAGGTCTATTAGCAGATATCTCTTTTTTTTTTTTTTTTTTTCGGAACCAGGGATTGAACTCAGGGCCTTGTGCTTGCCAGGCAAGCAGTTATTCTACTGAGCCATCTCCCTGGCCCCTAGCAGATGTCTCTTAAATGTGAGGTTTAATCTCATTTTTATCTTTCATGGCCATTGTATATTGTCTCAAACAATTGAGGCTTTTATGTCTCATCAGTTTTTATTATTACTTGGGGCACATGAATTGTCAGAAATAGGGAAAACACCAGGTACTCTCCAGTTTGCAAGCAGGGCCACTGGCTGGGTAACTACCAACAAATCTGTATGATCTTCTATCAAACGTCTAACAGGCTTTTTTCTTATATTAGCAGTTAACATGGGTTCCTTTAGGCTGAGAGGTGAAGACCATGATCTTATCAATCTGAAACTTTCTCTGACTCCATCATGAACACTTTTTTTTTTTTTTTTTTTTCCTCTAGCAGCTTTGGACATTTTTCTTGAAATGTCCCTTTTCTCTGTCTGGATCCAGGGAAGCATAACTTTTTCTATTTCCTGACTGGCCTTCGTTCCTGTAGGATGCTAGTATCACTATTTTTATTTTTGTCTATAATTCCATTCTGTATCCTTTTTATCTCAACTCAGACAAATTTATTTCTGTTAACCCTTCTAACTTCTGCAGCTTGTGTCAGACATCTGGGACTCACTGAGCAAGATATAACTTTTTGGTTTTAGATTTTACCTGCATGATTACCTGGGTTTTGGTATCCTCTAGGAAAGAACAAATTATCTGAGAGATTAGAGCATACATGATCAAAGCATGAACATTCGAGCTCACAGGTACATTTATAAACCTTTTTCAACCTAGCAATCATAACTCACTAGCTTAGACCCCTTTATTCATGGAGTCTAACAGTTTTGTATAAGTCCGTTTAGCTTTAGTGAAGAGGTCACACCTGTATTAACTATGAGCATGAAATACCTGAGTTAATTAAAATCAACCAGATTAACTTATACACTTATCATGAAATACACAGCATTCAGTCAGATTAAACCAATGAAATACCTTTTTAAGTCCTTGTACATGAACAACAATATATATCACATTTGTAAAACCTAGTCAGCATAATTTTGATTAGTTAGCAACCTGAATATATTGTAATACCTCAGTTACAGCTAAAGCAAGATGTCTTCTAAAGTCTGTTTCTATTGAGGTACGATGACTGGAAGGAAAGTCAGGGTTGGAGAAGGACAAAGAGACCTGTGCCAATGTCCAGCAGTAGACTGGGTTTCTTTTCTTTTAGTTGTGATTACTCAGGGCTCCTCCATGGAGATGGCAGGTAGAGATAACAGTCTGGCCAGAGAGAGGAGGCTGGCCCGGGCTCTTCAGTCCTACTGGACCATCTGGAAAGCTGAGTCTAAGCTCTGGATCCTCTGCTTCAGAGTGCAGTCTCACTTCTAGTGGCTGCCTTGGAAGTCAGGGCATGGCTTGTGGGCCTCTTAAGGCAGTCCCTCTTATGCTGGCCTGGCTTTTGACAGCAGTAGCAGATGAACCCCATTGCCACTGAGCTCTTCTTGGAGCCCAGAGAATCAGACTTAGGATCTGTTTTGAGGCTGCAACAAAGGCAGCCATTTTTTATCTTTTTGCTTTCTCTCCCTGGTTTTCTCCCAGTTCTAATTATAAGACACTTAAACAATTTTTACCAAAGTATCAAATGAGTTGTCTAGAGCAAAAGCTATCTTTTGTAGCTCCTGAACTTATCTGTAAGAGTAATCTGTCCCACTGTTCAGCATCTCAGGAAGTATGTCTTACCAGTGCCTCTATTAAAACATTATAAAAAATCAGAGGGGTGTTCATCTTTCTCCTGGTAAATATCTAAAATTTAAAATAACTAGAAGGCTTGGTTCTGGTTTTTAGACCTTTAAGAATACACACTTGAAAAGAAAATGTCTTTTCTAGTTTTCCTGCCTGGCTATTAGGCCACCAGGGATCTGACTATTTGGGCTCCAGTGGGAACTGGAAGTTCCATTGGTTGTCTATCTTTTGACTCTTTAAAATTAACAATACGATATTTCTCTCCAAACACAGTAGTAGCTTGTAAGGCTACCTTGGTTTAAGATTAGCATTCATAAGTCTGAATAAGTCCTCTAAAAACACCAGTGTACTTATCAGGGTCATCTAAGGCGAAGTTCCAAATTGCTTATTTACTTCTTTAAAAAGGTATTGTCCTTGAAAAGCTTGCATACAACTAAACAAGATTTAACCTTGGAGCTCACAGGTGAAACTCTTATTTCATATCATCTAGCATCACATTTTACATATTGGTAAAAACATAATACAGCCAGCAGAAATTTCTTACTTTGTTAACATGTAAGGCACGGAGGTAAACTTCCCCTGATAACCACTATTGCAAGCTGTCTCAGCCTTATTTCTCAAAGAGTGACTCATTAACTTGTTCTACTGAAAAGCTCAGGTAAAATTCCTAGTTTACTAGCAGAAAGAGAGAAAAAGTACAATAGGTAAGTGGAGATCTTTCAGTGGTCAGGAGCCATTTTCCACCAAGGACCCTTTAGGTATCCGTCAGAGAGTAGCCCTGGCCATGACCCCTCAGGTGTTCTCAGTTTCTATTGGCTCACACAACCAGAGATGTCTCAGAAAGGAATCCAGCAGTTTCTCTGGTCACCATTCCATCAGCCATAGGCTTCAATGGGGATTCACTAAAGAACAGCTGGGGAAAACTGTCCTCTGCTTCAAAGAGTGGCAGCTGCTCTAAGAGCATTTACTAGCTGGCAGAGTAACCACTTTTTGTCCGAGTTCTATAAGGGATAGTTAAAAGCCTGAACAATATATACTGGCACTTTACACTAAAGATTTAAAGTCCACAACTTATCTCGTATACACCTAAATGATAACTAGACCTAGGAGAAAAGATTGAATCCTCCTTCACACTAAATGTGTTTTGGTCCTATAAGTGTGCTGCTTTTGGAGATAGCACTTTCTGGTGTCACCCAGAAGTCGGTTCTCTCCACTGTGTCTCAGGTTTAGCCTCCCGAAGGAGAGGAGACCTGCCGAGAACACTAAGCTGGGACATGGCTTTTATATGTGTTCTCCAGGACGGGCATAGTTCTTCTTTGTTTCATCTGATCTAGAGACGGAGTATGTGCCCTTTTTCTAAAATGACTTCCCTAGTGGTTAGATAGATATATAGTTACATTCTCTTAATGAATAGAGGGATTTGTTCTAATGGTGTTTGTAAATAGGATATCATGTCCGCATCTTGTGCCGCAATTAACCACTAGGAAGAATGTATGCAATCTGCCTTACCAATTTGGTTTGAAACTGTCTCCTTGCTATTTGTTTCTTAATAAAATTATGGAAAAAAAAAGAAAAACAAAAAAAGGTAAAAAAAATAAAAATAAATAAATAGATAGATAAAATGACTTCCCTGTCTTTAGCGTTAACAAACGCTCATTTTCTAAGAGTTTCACTTAGTTGGAACAGTCTGTATCATTCTCCTAATTTTACATGTCTCTAAAAGGGAACATACAAAGAGGTGGGAAAATTAGGAGTAAAGTCAAAGGAAGGAAACTGAAACAGATCAGGTCTGACATTCCCTCTAGCATGTAGAGCGGGATCAGAACCAGTCTATCCCAGTGAAACCTGTCCTCCAAGTCTTTAAGAACGGTTGCCAAGGGGCCGGGGAGATGGCTCAGTGGAATAAGCGCTTACCTGGCAAGCGCAAGGGCCTGAGTTCAATCCCCGGTTCCGCCAAAAAAAAAAAAAAAAAAAGAACGGTTGACTACCTAATGTCATTTAACTGGCAAAAGGAGTCCCGTGTTTCATATGTAGGCATGTATATTTCCTAAGTCTGAGCTAGCTAAAAGTTCCATTTTACAGAAGTTTACATAAAATCCACCAGGAGGCTTTATAACTTTACTCTCTAGCACTATTGTCTAAAGTCAAGCAAGGAATACCAGTACATTTAGCCATCTAGTTCAAATGCAACATATACAAGTACAAAATAGTCATAAAATATCCTATAAAAAAAAATCATAACCTTATAACATTTTCATACTTTAACTTAGATTTATCAACAACATTTCAACCAATCTACATAAAGACAAAGCATAAGCAATTGTGAACAATTTTAACAGTACTATGAGACAAAACTGTATGAGACAAAGTATGAATAATTAATTATGAACAGTGGGGAAATAACATTTGAAGCTAAAAATTTCTTACCTAAGCAAGTCCCAATCCAGAATTTATGAAAGAAAAACAAACTCATACCTCTGTCCAATGAGGTGGAAGCCTCCAAATGATACAGGGAGAAAAACTGATCTCAGTTGGGTGACCTCCAAACCATACAGGGAACCTACAAATGACATAGAGAAAAATCATCTCCCGACCTGACCTGTACGAGTTCATGTTCTCTAAAACCGAAGAACGAATTTTAGGAACAAATGGAGGTTATGAGCAGACTGTATTTATTGAGAGAAAGAAAGCTCCTGTCCGAGAGAGGGACAAGAGGGGGGCCTGAGCAGGTAGTTACCCCACGATGTGTTTTTATAGTTCATATTTAAGCCTTGGGTCACATCAGTCACTAACAGAAGGGAAAGACCATTTAAGGTTTAGATGGTTATAGCTATGATACCTTTCACCTTGGATGATAGTCACAAGTAAGTACAAAAGTGTCATGTAACCACATCTCTATAAAATTTCTGAATGAAAAATTTCTGCTGAGCTTACTTTACCATAATAGAAAGTGCAGTAGGATATGACAGTACTGTTTACCTTTTTGTTTAATGGCTGAATACATAATCCAGGTTAGACTTCAGATTTATCTTTTGATCCTTTTATTCTACCAAAATCACTAAAAGTTATTATGAAATATGTGGAAGATATTAATAGGTTGAAGTTTAATTCTTCTTTTTTGTTTTTTTTCCCCCCCGGAACTGAGGATTGAACTCAGGCTCTTGCACTTGCCAGGGAAGTGCTTTATTCTACTGAGCCATCTCCCAGCCCCTTAAATTTTTGTTTATAGCATAAGAGCAGCTTAATCAAGTTTAAGGTGGACTTGAATCTACCAATGATGGGTCTGGTATGACATCGTTGTCATCTCCGTTGATGTATGTGTGTCCTGTTGTCCCAGTCCCTCCCTGTCCCTGCCTATCCCTCCCATCGTGTCCCTCTTCCCTATTTTTGGAATGCTGGGAATCAAACCTGGGCCTTCAAAATACTAAGAGCTCTACTGACTGAGCTACATCCCCAGCCTTCTAATCTTTTTTGACAGTTACATTCTTTGCAGTTAAACACAGCTGATGTATGTTTGTATACTTATATATGAATATAAAAGGCAGAAATTAAAAAAATGACAGAGCAGTGGGGAATGGAATTTAAAAGGTAGCCATCAGGAGAGGCCTCACTCTGAGAAGGAAGCATTTTGAGTAGGGAGACAGGGAGAGAGCTGAGTCAGTATTTAGAAAAGTAATGTTCTTGGCTGAAGGAACAAGAACAGAGCCCTGAGCTAGAGAGTAATCATGATCAGTGAACACAGGACCAATATGGCTAGAGTGGCATGGGCAAAAGGTTGAGGTGATAGAAGATGAATGAAAGACCAGGACAAGGACTGGAAAGTGTAGGAACATAATGGAAATTACAGCAGGGAACAATGTGATTTGACTTGTGCACTTAAAGGGATTGATCTGGCAGCTGTGTGGATAGAATGTAAGGTTTTAAGAGAACAGAAAACATTCTAATCAGAGTCTAAGGGATAATGTTGGCTGTGGGTTAAGCTACTATTTAAAAAACATTATATTTGAAGATAGGAGCAACAAGGATTATATATATATTGCCAAGCCTATCTATCAAGTTACTTCCATTACTGATTTCATTGAGACATGGCTATATAAAATGATGAATAGAAATTTCTGAAATTTGTTTGAGCACATCCATTCATTCTGTAGTTTCCTTCAGCTTTCTAGATCTTTGAGTCAGGTTATCTTTTTGTAGTACAAGAAAGCATAGAGATTACATTCTTTTGCTCAGAAGGCATGTAAATGATTTCTGTGAGGCAGGATTTGTGCTAGATGCTGAAATATAAACAAGATGGTATAGTTTTCATCTGTTGTACTCTGACCTTAACTTCTTAAACACATAAGGCTACCTCATGGAATTGTTCAGTCTTACAGATTTTTCTGATTGTATTATTTAGCTTATTGCTGTCTCCCCAGAAATTCTTACATTGAAAGTTATACCTAAAGTCTTAATGATTTAAGTTACACATAAGTGCTTTGCATATATTTTTGAAAAACTTTCATTATTGGTATGTGCATTAAAAATCACCTAAAAGGGCCAGCCAAATAGCTCAGCAGATTAAAGTGCCTGCAAGCAGTCGCAGAGGCCAGGGGTTCTCTCCCAGGCGTGCCTGTAATTCCAGCACTTGGGAGGCTGTAAACAGGAGAATCACTACAAGTCTGATCTAGTAGTCAGACCCTAAACACCCTGTAGACCCTTCCCTAAAAATACAGAATAAATAAATAAATGAATAAATACATTTAAAAAATAAACTAAAACATACACAAAAAGTTTAACAGTGATTACTTTAGCAATCAGAAGAGATAGAAAGTATCTTTTACTTTTCATTATGCTCTCCCTCTACTTTTTAAAATTTTACTGCCTTTTTCTTCCCCAATTCTTTACTGTTTCACCATCTACCTCATCTCTGTGTCGTATGGCTTCCTATTGTACTTGAAATAAAAATCTGTCCTCTTTACTGTGACCTGTAAATGCCCCCGTGACCTTACCTTCAGCCAGCCGCTCTTCCTATCACAAATTAAGCTCTAATTGGACTCTCCTTTATTCATTTTCTGAGATTTCTTCTCTGTTAGGGCCTCCATACTTGCCTTTTCCTCTACGATGGCTTCCGTGTAATGTCTGGCACCTCCTCCACATTTCAATATTACCTTTTCAGAGAGGCCTTTCCAGCCCACATGATCTAAAATAATTTGTACCATCAGCATACCACATCTTTGTCTTCTTAACTCTCTGAATAGCTACTTGGTAGCTATTCAGTAAACATTTGTTGATCAAATTAATTCATCTTTAAGAATTTCATTAGAATTTCAGCATTAGAGCCCTTACCTAGCATGGTTGTGGGCCTGGGTTTGGTTCCCAGCAGCAGCAGCACCACCACCACTACTAGCAAAAAAAGAAAGTGATGCTAATAATGATTCTTTGGAGATTGGGATGGTAAGACTGTGGACAGTATTTGTTTTATTTAAGAAAAAAATATCCTGTCCCATATAGATAGCCTATTCCTGTTTTGGATGAAATAACACTAGAAAAGAACATGCATATCTAACAGTAAAAGATTCTAAGAGCATTTTTTAAATATAAAATTGTGTATGAAATCTGCATTCAATTTTGGCTCTTTTTACTAGGTTCCATGTTCTCACAAGCAATGAAGAAGTGGGTACAAGGAAATACTGATGAGGTAAATTCTGATTTTTAGCACTAGGAGATAATTGCTTATGAGTGCCAACTTTGCTTATAAGTGCTATTGAAGTTTTAGGTTTTTTCTTTTTAGTTTCCATGTTAAAGCCTTAAGACAAATCAGTGCTTCCTTATCCAGGTTGTAACAAGAAAAGGAGGGCTGTTAGTATTTGCCTGGTGATGACAGCAAATGCATCTTCAGAGACTATGGATGCTAAATAGTATCTGTACACAACTTTTTATCAAGTAGCAGACGTCAACCATCAGTGCAGAAATAAAAGCTCAAATGCTTCCTTTCCCATCCTTACTTTTACTTTTAGAAGTGGGAGCTTGCTTTTGGGGATAATTAATTTTATTGAAATGTGAGAGTGGAAAAGAAAAGTATTATATTCCACATGGCTGCACTGACAAAGGTTCTACAATCTGAGGTACAGGATCTCAGGATAAATCCTGAGGGCATTTCACTGACCTTCTCAGACCAAAAAGCTACAACTCTTGTTGCTCAGGTCCTGCTTTACCTAGGTCTTAACCATCCAGTAGAAAAGTATGAAGACGAAATAAAGGAAGTAAAGCCATGTTGTTATGTTGAGCTGTGGGGGACTCAGGTCAATAATTTCTGACATTGCCAGTTGAACAGAAGACCCAATGCTATTATGGGCTACTGGACTCTTTTAGAATATTTTGCTGAGTTTACACACATATAATATTCAATAACGGAACTTAGAAAAAATGGGGTATACCAATGAATGTCCATTTTGTATCTGTGTATTCAAAGTGGTTAGGATAGATATATAGTTGCATTCTCTTAATGAATAGAATGATTTGTTCTAATGGTGTTTGTAAATAGGATCTCAAGTCCACATCTTATATAGCAATTAACCACTAAGAAGAATATATGCAGTGTATTATTTGTTGAAACTCTACTTCCGATTTGATTTGAAACTGTCTCATTGCTGTTTATCAATAAAATTTTGAAAAAAAAAAGTGTTATATTGTTTTGACTATTTAACATGAAAGTAATTGTTAGTGCTATTAGTAGACCCTAGCAGTTGATCCTGGGAAACAGTAAGTGACATGTTAATATATCATAGAGGGTGGCCCAGATTCTTTTATACATGGAAAGTAATTCTTATCTAAATGATAAGTATATACATTTGTGTTTAGAGCTCTGATTATATGCATCCAGATCTTTCTAATGAATAATCATTATTAACAGTTTGAAATGCTTCCTTTAGGCCCAAGAAGAGCTAGCTTGGAAGATTGCTAAAATGATAGTAAGTGACGTCATGCAGCAAGCACAGTATGACCAACCGTTAGAAAAATCTACAAAGGTAAGGATGACTTTTGTTCTGACCTAGTTTGTATAAAGCTGAAAAAAAAAAATTCTATATATATAAAATCAAAAATAGGCTATTTCTCTAGCAACTGTTTCTAGATATTGAACAAGAAACGGGATAGGGCTGTGATCCTTTTTTTTTTTTTTTTTTAATGTATTTACTACAGGGTCTACAGGGTCTTATTACACAGATCTGACTCATAGTGAGCCTCCTGTTCTTAGCCTCCCAAGCGCTGGGATTACAGGTACTCACCACCATGCCCAATCTCAGTTATGCCAGGGGTGGGGCCAGCATGACACACCAGGAATCAAACCCTGGTCCCTGCAACTGCCTAAGCAGGTGCTTTAATCTGCTGAGCTATCTGGCCAGCCCTTATAATCCTTGAAAGAATAACATTGAAGCAATCTTTAGTTCATTGCCTAGAAACAACTTCCAAAGTGCAGAGAGAGAGAGAGAGAGAGAGAGAGAGAGAGAGAGAGAGAGAAACCAAATAGAACCCAGTACACCTACAGCTGCTAAAGAATCAGAAATCACAGTTGGAAGAACTTGATATAACTAAAAATTATAGGACAAGGTACCAAAAAGAAGCAGCTACTTGGAAGGAGCTCTGCAGGAGCATTTGAAGAGATTCTCTTGAGTCTTCGGCAAAAAAAAAACCATATATATATATATAATGTCCAGAGAAGAACTCCAACGCTGAATGATTCTTGGAACAGTGGGGCTGAGAAGAGTGTGTATTTGTGCTTGCTTTGGCAGCACATATACTAAAGAATAGTATATGTTCTTTTTTGCCAGAATAATATACAAAGCATTTGATAGTGTCTTAAGACATGTTTTGTCCTGTTGGAATTAAATTAGCCCCAAAGAGCATCTCAACCAAGTTTATAAGTTTTGAAATGATTAGACTGATCTGTAAATAACAATTACATGTCAAAACAAAGGTCAACCCTCTTTAAATAAATACAGCAAGATTCATTATAGTGTAATAAAAAGTTGTGCATGCAGAAAACTTGAGCAGTAATCAGAAGAAAACTCAGTAGGAGAAATAGACCAAAAGAGAAATGAGAGGATGATGAAATTATTAAACCTGTAGAAGAGCTATTTTTAAAAATATATTCAAGAGGGCCTGGGGATGTAGCTAAGTGGTAGAGCACTTGCATAGTGTGCACAAGCCCACTATGGAGGTGTGGGTGTAGTTGGGTGTGGAGATATATGTCTATACTTTCAGCAAGCACTCTGGGAGGCTGAGGTAGCTGCATCACATGTTTAAGTTGAGCCAGCACAATTTTGTGATTTAGCAAGACCCTGTCTCAAAATTTTAAAAAGAAAGGGCTAGGGAGATGGCTCCGTGGAATAAGCGCTTCCCTGACAAGTGCAAGGGCCTGAGTTCAATCCCCGGTTCCGCAAAAAAAAAAAAAAAAATTAAAAAGAAGATGAAGCTCAGTGCAAAGGCTCCGGGTTCTCACCCCAGTACTACCAGGGAAAAAAAAGGAGGGGACACTGTATATATAGGTATATATGTATGTTCAAGAATATCGAGGCATGCATAAATATAATAAGAGAAATAGAAAATTGTTTTAGAAGACTTAAGTGAAACCAAGTATAGTAGTTGTCACTTATAAGCTTAGCTACCTGGGAGGCTGAGAAAGGAGAATTGAAAGTTTGAGACCAGCCTAATCTTAAGAGACCTTCTCTGTATTAGTCAGTTTTCTGTTGCTATAACAGAGTACCTGTGAAATCAAGCTAAAGAAAGGAAAAAGATTTATTTTGACTCTTGGTTTCAAAGATTTCAGTCCATAGCTGGCTCTACTGCTCTTAGGCCTATAGTGAAGTAGAAACATCATGGCAGAAGAGCATAGGGGAGGAAAGCTGCTTACCTCGTGGCAGCCAGGAAGCAGAAAGAGAATGAGAACCAGGGAATAAGAGGTCAGGGACTAGACTGAATCTCAAAATCACCTTTTCATGACCTACTGTCATCAAGTAGGCCCTACCTTTTTTCATCAGCTTTCAGTAATGCCATCAGAGTCATTTTATTTGTGGCCTAATCCACTGATGAAGTTAAACTATTCATGATCCAGTCATCCCTTTAGCGTGAGGATCAAGTCCTTATACCTGACACTTTGGGAGACACTTATATTTAAACCATAACTCTGTATAAATTTAAAAAAAAAAAAAAACAAAGATTGAAAAGTAGCTATATGTTGCAACATCTGCCAAACGTATGAGGCCTTGAGAAGCTGAGGCAAGAGTATCACTGCATATTCAAGGCTTTCATGGGCAATATGGTGAGTTTAAGACCAGCCTGTACTACGTAGTGAGACACAGGTTTGACAAAAATATTAAAAATATATAAATATGGATGGATGGAAACTTTTTACATGCAAAAACAAGAACAGTAGTATTTTTGTTAAATTTTAAGTGTCTGACAGCTGAGCCAACATCTTTAAAATACTGTAGAAAAAACCTGAGCCTAAAGAGTGAAGATTTTTTTTTTTTACACAGAGAAAGTGTACTTTTTTGAATAAGGGAATAAAATAGACACTTAGAGAGGAATGGAACAGAAACTATTCAACCTGGTTAGGAGAGCTGCTGTCTTACAAGTTTGAACTTTGATTCTTTTTTTTTTTATGAGCAGAATATATTATATTGAGAGAAAGAAAGCTCCTGTCCCGACAGAGGGACAGGAGGGGGGCCTGAGCGGGTGGTTCCCCGGGAAGCTGTCTCTTCCAGGGACTTTTATAGTGTAAAACCATGTGAGGCTAAGGTAGAAAGAATGGGAACTCGCTTAGGTGGGCAGGAGGTGGGACAAAACTATGGTCAACCAATGGGATTACATATGGGACAGGGTCTTTTCCTGTTGGGGGTTGGAATGCAGGATAGGGTCTCTTTCTTGAACTTTGATTCTTTTATTTATTTATTTTTTAACAATTTTTGTATTTTTATTAGCACGTTTGCAGTACATAATGATTACATTTATCATAGGGATTTAGCACATGTATATGACACCATAACTCTTTACATTCCCTTTCTTTCTTTTTTTTTTTTTTTCCATAATTTTATTGAGAGACAAATAGCAATGAGACAGTTTCAAACCAAATTTGGTAGAATAGTTTCAATAATTAACACATTGCATACTCTCTTCCTAGTGGTTATGTGCTGTACGAGATGCAGACATGATATCC
>NW_004524842.1:2281148-2311659 GCF_000260255.1 Octodon degus
AAAAAATACTACATCATTATAAGTAGCAGCTATTCCAGAAAGGGAAGGTGGCTTTGATGTTTGAAAAGGAATTATTGTGATTTACCATATTAATATACTGAAAAATCAAATATGATTATAGATGTGATCATCTAAGCAGAAAAAGAATTTAGTAAAATTCAACAAGCTGGGCGTGGTTGAGTACACCTGTAATCCCAGCACTTGGGAGGCAGAGGCAGGAGAATTGTGAGTTGAGGCCAGCCTCAGATACAAAGTGAGTTCAAAGCCAGCCTGAATTGTATAATGAGACTATTATAATATACTAGTATATTATATTATAAAATAAAATTCAACAACCACTGCTAACAAACGCTATCAAGAAACTAGGAACAGAACTTACTGTACCTTGTAAAATCTAATAGCAGTTACCAGGTTTAACGGGGGAAAAAGCCTGATGATCAGAGCAGTGTGGTATTAGCATAAGTGTAGCTATATAAATTGTTTTTTGGGTTGTTTGTTTGTTTGTTTGTTTGGGTGGAACCAGGGATTGAACTCAGGCCCTTGCACTTGCCAGGCAAGCGCTTATTCTACTGAGCTATTTCCTCGGCCCCTATAAATTGTTGGAGAAAAAAATAGAATGTCAAAGTAGACCTACATCTGTAATCAAATGACTTAAAAAATATATGCCAAGATAATTCAATGAAGGAAAAACTATCTTCTAAAAATGGTGCTGGAGCAACTGTTTATATGTTTATAGATAAAATATAAACCTTGGTGCTTACAGAATTAAAAAAATGAAATTTGTTATAGCCTGGATTTTCAGAGCTTAAGTTATAATACTTACAATGGAAAAATCTTTGTTTTTGGCTTAGCAAAGATTTCTTAGATCACACCCAGTATGAGCCAGCTATTTAAAAAAAAAAAAAAAGTGCGGGACTGTCCAGCTACAAGGTTGTATATGGTTAGATTTCTGGACTTATGTGTGAACATCAGAATTATATAATTCTTTATGCCTATTTTTTAAATATATTTTAATTTTTAAATGTTTTTTCATGGGCTGGGGAGATGGCTCAGTGGAATAAGCACTTCCCTGGCAAGCGCAAGGGCCTGAGTTCAATCCCCGGTTCCACCAAAAAAAATAAAATAAAATAAATAAATGTTTTTTCATGATATTCTGTAGGGACTTAAAGTTCAACATAACAATACTTGATGAAAAATACCTGTTCCATGATATGCCTAAGATGTTTGATATGCAGACAGATAGTGAGCTTAAGCTTAACAGTCTAGGTTGTATGGTAATAACAATAAGCTTCTCTTCTGGAGGGTTAACAACCTAAGTTTGCAGACCAAAATTAGAGAAAAAGGAGGGCCTCAAGGAAAGCCAACATTTTGGCCCTAGCCTTCCAAGGTCAATTAAGAATCAGAACATGTGAGAACTTGTACTGTAACGTCATGGAACTTGGTAGTGTCCCAAATTTTCTGATCAAGGAGATTCTGGGGCCAAAGAGGAAAGTGATCGATGATGTAGAGTGTGCCTAAAGAGAGTCACATGGAGAGAAAACATTCTCTCAGGCTTTCACAGACAGCACATTGGCCAAGCAATGGCCGTGACTCATCCACGTGGCTGACACTGACAAAGGATCTACAATCTGAGGTACAGGGTCTCAGGATAAATCCTGAGGGGATTTCACTGACCTTATCAGACCCAAAAGCTACAACTCTTGTTGCATAGGTCCTGCTTTACCTTGGTCTTAACCATCCAGCAGAAAAGTATGAAAACGAAGTATAAGAAGTAAAGCCATGGTGTTATGTGGAGCTGTGGGGGACTCAGGTCAACAATATCTGGCACTGCCAGTGAAGCGGAAGACGCAATACTGTTATGGACTACTGGACTCTTAGAATATTTTGCTGAGTTAACACACCTATAATATTCAAGTGACGGAACTAAACAAAAAAGGGCATACAGATGAATGTCCATTTTGTATCTGTGTATTCAAAATGCTAAGAAAAAAAAAAAAGTAAAATCTCTTCATGAATAGAGGGATTTATTTGTTCTAATGGTGTTTGTAAATAGGATATCATGTCTGCATCTTGTACAGCAAATAACCTCTAGGAAGACAGTATGCAGTGTGTTATTGAAACTGTCCTACCAATTTAATATGAAACTGTCTCATTGCTATTTGTCTCTCAATAAAATTATGGAAAATAAAAAAATAGGTGTTAATTTACTTTAAAAAAAGATATATTGAGCTTAATGTTAGGAAAATGAAAATGCACATCACAAATGGGATAATAGAAATACAAAATGTGTTCATGGAGTCCTAAGAGTGGCACTTTGGTTTTATTTTTGTGACCAAAAGAATATGTTCAGACACTGCACAAAGTTCTAGAGGTGGCAGATACTCACATGCAAAGATGCTTAATTACTCTTTAGGGAAATGCAAATCACAGTGATACTGTCTGACATTTTACCCAAAGAGTGGATAAAATTTAAAAGATTGCCAGTCCATGTATTGGCTAGGCTGTGGAGCAGCTAATTACTAGTGGAAATGTTAATTGCTAGTGGAAATGAAAAATGGCAACAGCTATTTTGAAAAACAGTTTGGCACTTTGGCATATAGTTAGACACAAACTGGCCAGATGTTTCTTTGGGGAATCTGATGTGTCAGTTTCATTTCTTAGACTTCACATTCTCCAGAGAAGACTCTATTGATCTCCTGCCTACAATACAAGATAAAGGCCAAATTGCTGGTTTTCTAGCCCCAACTAGGACAAAACTAGAGGAAGCTCTGTATTTGTTATATTTAGTCCCTCCCTGAGCTCCCTGTTTTCAGTATGACATCCTTGACCTCAGGTATGCCTAGTGTACCTTATCCCAGAGGTACTTTATTTTACCCATAGATCTTTGACTTTTCTACTGGCATTGGGTTTTAGACAGGGCCAATCACCTTAGTTGTAGAATAATCACTATAGATTTAAGTGCTCTGGGCCAGGCATGGTGGCTCACACCTATAATCCCAGTACTGGAGAGACTAAGGCAGCAAGATCACCCCCCAAACCCCCCAAAATGTTTTAGTTGCTTCTAAACATGGCTTTTTAATAAGTCCTTGTGTTTGTACCCACCCCCAGATCCATTTGCCAGATGTCCTGGTGCCATCAATTCCTTGGGATTTGAGAGATTCTGGATTATAAACCATGTTGTTCTCTCTAGTTTTAGGATAGAACTTTTTTTTAAGTCTGTTAAATTATCTACCATTCACCCATTTATTTCTAGATTTCTTAAAAATTTTATTATTTGTTTATTTATTTAAGGACAGGGTGTACGGGGTCTCACTGCATACATTGGGCTCATAGTGATCCTTCTGTTTACATCCTCCCAAGTGCTGGGATTACAGGCCAGTCTTAGGCGGCATGACAGGCCCAGGGATCGAACTCCGTGCCCCTGTGTCTGCCTAAGCAGGCGCTTTAATCTGCTGAGCTGTTTGGCTGACCCTGGAATTTGGTTGTTCCCACTTCTTTTTCACACGTACAAGTTTATTTCCAAAAAGAAAAAAGTGCTCATTTAAGGAGTGAGTTGAGTGAGTATAAGATCAATCTATTTTGTCCTAGAAGTCAGATGACTATTGTTAGGAAATTCTGACTTCCTGAAAGCTATTATTAACAGTCACTCCCCCAGTCTTTAATCCAAATGTTTCTACACCTCTTTCCTTCCTGAGTCAGTTCATGAAGACTTGATATGAATGTGATAGAATTTGTGCTCATATCCTTTAAGGCAGTAAACCATTTATATTAAGTTAAATTAGTTCTCATAAAAATATATGTAAGAAATTTTTTGTTTTTGTTGTGGTGCTGGGGAGTCAAACCCAGGGTCTCAAGCATACTAGGTGAGCATTCTACCACTGTACCGCGCACCCACACACATCTTTGCTCCAAGAAGGTATATACTGTTATGTCTGTGTAACCTGAAGCAGTTTGGAGAGCCTGAATGTGCTCTAAGTCTGGCATTACTCTCCCTGCCAACTGCCTGTTTTTTTCTTTGAGAACTGTCATTATCAGAGCTTGGTTTAATTTTCAACTTTTCACTGAGCTGTTTTATTCCAAAGCCTTGTTCATTTTTGCAGACTCTTCTCTTTTTGGTATAAGGGTGATAATTTGTGCCTATATTTATCTTCTGGCTCCATCAAACCTAAAATAGTAAAGAGTAAGCTAAATATATGTGAGGAAGTATAAGAGTAGTTATTTTTTGATTCCTCATTACCATGTTGATATTCAAATGTTTGACAATAAGAAAATCTTCAGAAACCATTTTTGAAAATCAAATGTTTATCTTGTCACCTCTGTGCAGTTAGGGTTACATCTTCAGAAGGGGACTATTACAGATAGCCAAGTTAGGTAGAAATATTGTAGGCAGTTAGATCGGTCTGGGCCCTCAAGAGATGAGTACAGAAGACAACTGTAGCTGGAGGTATATTCACTGAAGGCCAAGCTTCTACTCACCCATAAGTTCCCCTAGGTATCAATCATTTTGGAATGGAGGACCAAACCTCCTTAACCCACCCATTCCAGGGAAGTGTTTGTCTGGCCCATGTGCACTTGCTACTTGACTTGTTTCCCCATTTGATCCCCATTTAGTCAATATTACCCAAGCAACTATACTTGTTGTGTACTTATTGGTTGACTATAGTTTTGTCCCACCTCACACCCATCCCATGATTTGCCATTGGATCAATATTACCTAAGTAACTATGCTTATAATCTTACTGATTTAGTTCTGTCCCACCTTAAGTCTGCCTTAATTTGTGGCTTTGCTCATAGGAAACCCACTCTCTATGCCCCCTTCTGTCCCTCTCAGACAGAAACTTTTCTTCAATAAATTCTTCTTACTCTTTAAAAAAAAAAAAAAAAAAAAAAAAAAAAGGAGGGCTGGGGAGATAGCTCAGTTAGAATAAGTACTTGCCTGGCAAGCACAGGGTTCTGAGTTCAATCCCCAGTACTGGGGGAAAAAAAATTGAATAAAAAAGGGGGGGGCAGTCAAATAGCTCAGGCAGACACAGGGACTGGGATTCGACACTCCCACGCACACCCCCCTCTGTACCCTACTTGCCCTGCCCCCAGGACATGCTGAGCCTATGATTGAGACTGGGCTTGGTGTTGCACGCCTATAATCCCAGTACTTGAGAGACTAAAAACAGGAGGATTACTATGAGTCTGATCTGTGTAGTAAAACCCTGTAGACCCTGTACTAAATACATTAAAATAATAATAATAGTAATAATAGTAGGTTTTTTTTAAAGGAAGAAGGTAAGGACAGAAAGAAAAGCAGATGTTTAAAATTCAGACTTTTCATTTTGAGTTGTATGTTCAGATTTTATTGCTGTGTGCTTTCATTTTTAGGATATACCAGATATGTTGTTATATTTTGGTTTTTAAGCATGCTAGGCATTGTCTTGGTGTTCTTAAGGCATCTGTCTTGTCTGTCTCTCAAGGATCAGTGGCATATTGATACTGAAAAGCACTAGTAAAACTATCTAAACTCTATTTTTAATATTTGTTTGTTTATTTATCTTTAGTGGTAGGGATTGAAACAGGGCCTTGTCAGTGGTCGGTAAGTGTTTTGCCACTGGGGCTGAACTGGACCCCTCAGCCCTTGAGTCCATTTTTAGATATCTGTGACCTTTTGCAATTGGCTTTCTTTCTCAGATACCTAGTTTTCTCATCAGTAGATCAGAGAAATTGGATAAGGAAACTTAGAATGATTGTCCTTCTAATTTTTATTCCATGACTTTATGAATGAGCAGTCATAGGCCCATGAAGGATCACTTGTCTGTCTAGCCCATGTTGCTACCTCTGTGCTTTAAACCTTCAATTACACTTGCCCATAGAGTATACTTAGACATACAGTAAATTAGCTCAAATTCTTACGGGCTTGTTTCATGAACATGTCTCAGCTCACAAATTGTAGTCTGTCTTCTGCAGTGTTTGTGTCTCACCATCACTACCCCCACCCTGGTTGGAGTAAAGGAGGGACTTAGCCTCCTGGGCTCAGTCTAAGGAGCCTAACCAATTAAAGTTCTTTTTTCCTTTGTAAAGACTGTAAAGGCACATTATGGTTTTTTCGTTCATTAATCTCTATAAATAATTTAGAATAATTTAGGATGTTGAGTTTTTTCCCGTTACAAACAGTGTTTTTGTAGATGCATATGTATCTTTATCCTCGCTTATGAATGTGCTATAGGGTTAATTTTCAGAAGAATTACTCTTTCAGAAAGTGGGAATATTTTTCATTCTAATATGTATTGCCAAAATAAAGATAAAAAGCAAGTACTTAACCTTTTTAAGCCTCAGTTCATTCATATATAAATGAGGATAATTATATTTTACCCCACAAGATTGTAGTCAGTTTCTGGCTGTCAAAAGTTCTGATATATAGGGCCGGGGATATAGCTCAGCAGCATGGTGCCTGCCAAGCAAGCATGATGTCCTGAGTTCAAATCACATTTAAAAAAAAAAAAAAAATTGATCAAAAGCTCTGGTATATAGTAAGCACTAAGTAAATGTCAGTTGGTTTCTTAATCTGTGGTGATGTCACTTGTTATAGAAATGTGCCTTCCTTTATGTTTATCTTTTTTTTTTTTTCCAGCTATGACTCAAGGCCTGAGATAAAGGAAGTCTTCTTTTGAAAAATAAGAGAACTTTGTTCTTTGGTTGGATTCTTCAACACAGCCAGCAGAAACAGAGCACTGTTTTTCTTTTCACTGATGCATCACTGTTGTTTCCAAGAAAGAATGGGAGACAATCCTAGACCATAATACAGAGTAACATGTAGACATAAATGATGCACATGATGTTCACACAGTGAGTCACAAAGATACAAAATGGTATTGTTTACATGGCTAGCGCATTATTTTCCAATGGCAATAACTCACGTATGAGAGAGTTAGTCCACTGGATAGACAGGGACCACATCCTGTGTCAGCCAGATAAATGTAGAGTTGATATTTGATATACATTCTTGTAGTGGGAGTCCATCCCTAGCAGCATCATAGAGCATGTGGCAGAGGTGCTTTGCTTTATCCTCCTAAAATTAACATGAGTCAGCCCCACTGCGAGCCAGGCAGCTCCAAGTGAATGTGGGGCTAGAAGCATATAGAATAGATTGAGGATCCCTTATGTAGTCTTCCTTCACAGAAGCATTAATTTAGAAGGAAGCCAACAAGTTACTGGTCAATCCTGAGTGATGTGGACCTTCTAGTGGCAGAATACAATTTTCACATTTTACTTGTTCCTGAGATGCACTATCCTTAAAACCATTCTCTTTCCTGCTAACAAAAGAGGAATCTAGTTTATGTTGAACACTAAGATTTATTCTTCTGGAATTCTGTGCTTCGGTTACTAAACTTCCCCTTCAGAATACATGTGGGAAGAATGAAAAAGTAAAGACCACTCCATTTCTTCACTTGTAGTACCTTGAGCAAAATGGTTATTCTGAGATTTTTTTTTTTTTTTTTTTTCTCCTCACTCAATAATGTGGGGGAAGAAGGACTTAAACTTTGACTGCTTTCTCCATTCTTTTGAACGTTTGCAGTTGGTGGCTGTCTGTTTTTTCTTTCTGTCTTCAGGGCAGTAAGAGATTTGCTTGCTGCACTTCTGCTCAGTCAATGTTGTGTTGGGTCTGCACAGCCAACCACAGGGCCACCCAGTTGGTAAGCACACTCCACTGGCCTTGCTGTGCCCAACTTTCCTTGATGGATGTGACTATGAAGAAAGAAAGTTCTATTAGGTGTTACTGCTTTTGCTCAGACTTTGAAAAACAAAAAGAGTTAATATATCTATCTATCTATATATATATATATATATAATTATTAATCACCTCTGTCCTTGAGAAAATCTTGAATGAATAGAGAATTTATTCCATTGCAATCCAATTGTGTAGAGGCACGCTGTTTGAAGAGAAGAAGCAAAAAGGCTGTGTATAAATTTTTGGTACTGTGTACCATCTCTGTTATCCTTCAAAAGCTGAAGTATTCATGTACTTAAACCATATTCTATTTAATTGTGTTTGATTTTAAATATACATATATATATAAAAATTATATTTAAAATTGTGTCAACTTTCTGCTTTCAGGGCATTGATGGTTCTTTATATATTGACCCTTCCTAATATATCCATACCCAGAACATGAGCCACTGTTGGATTTAACCTTGTGTTAGCAGTATAGGCATAAACCAGAGGTTAAAAAAATAATATATATGTGCATATATATGTGTACATACATATATAGTATATGTGATTAACTTGTTTTGTTCTTTTAACAACATATTTCCATCCATTTCACATTGCTTCAAACTTTGAACAAGAGAAAAGCAATATAAAGGTCATAGAATAAAATGTGGTTTTAGTGATTTTTGCTGCCTCTGCATGTTTTGAAATAACAATTTCTGTAAGACTCTAGGCTAAAAACTAGTTTCCATTGAGATAATTTCTAGTCATTTCTTACTGTACATTTTGTGCTTCTGAGTTAATGGATATCAGTAATTGTAATCTTATAAAAAGAAAAACAGCAGGTTGAGAATCAGTCTGCTGTGACCTGCTATGAGTGATAAGGGCAGTGTGGCCTGAAATCATTAGTTGGATTTAATATATGATCTAAATTAGATCCTTGTACTCATTTGAAAATTGGAATTGGGTCCATCTAACATCGAGCATTCACTTGTGTTCCAGGTGCCATGCAGTGTACCCACAAAATGTGATCCTCTAGTGAGTTTTTATAAGGCCAAGGGACTATTTGAACATTCTTCATCCTTACCATGCCATTCACATCAACATAAATTGTTTAAAAAGTAAAATATTAGTGAGAAACTGATACTTTTGTAGTTTGGTGTGTCTTCAGTCCTTTAAGTTTTAATGAGTATAAAGCAAATGTCAACCAAATCCAGTATTGAACAGTAAAACAGGGAACAAGTTTTTGTAACTTTTTCCATTTGGGTTTCAATATTCAGCAGGGCTTTATGAAATTTAAGTCATTAAATCAATTTAAGTATTAGAGCTTTGACTAGTTCAATTGAAATTTAGAGTGGACTATCATTCTGAATTGAGGAAATTAAAAACATTGTTATTTTATTTAAGTAACAAGAGCTAAGATCCTGATAAGACAGCTGATTTCTCTAACACAGTTTGGGAACCTGCGTGACTCAAAATTTATTCAGTTCACACAGTGGTTTGTAGTGAGGGTCATTTCTGCCCAGCAGCCTTTTTTCTCTTGGCCATCTACCCTACCTTCCAGTTGATGAGACCAAAGTAGAACTGATCTAAAAAGGGAGGCAGTTCTTTATCTGACCAATTTTGCATGTGAATGCAAAGCTTCCAGTCACAGTCTTAAGATGATGACTGTGGACAAGCACTAGAGAGCAGCTGCCTTGGTAACCCTCAGGACTCCCTTGGTCTTGGCATCTGGTCCTGCATCGTTGCCTTAGCCTACACTCAACCCTCAGGTCTCTGTGTCCAGTTCTGCATCTTTGCCTTGGCCTGTGCTTATTCCTCAGGTATGCATAGAATGAATCTTGATTTTTAAAAATCAACCTGAAATTAATTTTATTACATACAACCAAAAAGACCTTGACTAACAGGCTGCTGTACTGGTCTGATTCTTCATGATTATATGTGCTCAATACATGTGCAAAGTACTGCTAAATTCTGGAGATGAATTTTTGTCCAGTAAACCCTCTTGTTATTTTGTGTGTTCTTTCAAAACGGAATCCCACCTAATGGAACTAAAAGATACTTCCCTCCGGCCTTCAGGAGGCTGAGACAAGAGGTCAGTTTAAAGTCAACCTAGGGACGTTATTGAGACCCTGTCTCAAAATTTAAAAGTATAGAACCAGCCAAATAGCTCAGTGGATTAAAGCACCTGCAAGCTTGCCCAAGGGCCAGGAGTTCAATCCCCAGGCCTACAGTGCCAGTCCCACCACTGGGGCACACTGAGATGGCAGTTGAGACTGGGTATGGTGGCGTGCACCCATAACCCCAGCTCTTGAGAGGCTGTAAACAGGCAGATCACTACGAGTCTGATCTAGTAGTGGGACCCTGAGCACCCTGTAGATTCTTACCTAAAATACAAAAAAACCCAAAAGATTTAAAAGTATAATAAGGCCTAAGGGGGCCGGGGAGATGGCTCAGTGTAATAAGCTCTTCCCTGGCAAGCACTAAGAGCCTGAGTTTAATCCCTGGTTCCGCCAAAAAATAAAAAAATAAAATAAAATCCACATATTTATACCTTACCACTAAGAAGAATGTATGCAGTGTGTTGATTATTGAAACTGTCCTACTGATTTGATTTGAAACTGTCTCATTGCTATTTGTTTATCAATAAAATTATGGCCAAAAAAATAATAATAATAAGGGCTAAGGATATAGCTCAGGGTTTCTTGGGTCAATTTCCAATATGGGATAGGAGTAGAGAGAGAAGACCCATTAATTACTCAGGTCCTTTTTATGCTTCCTACTTCCTACTGAAGGATAAATGTGATTCCCATTCTCTTAGCAGTATATCAATCTCAGAAAGTTTTAATTGTTGAGTAGCCAAAGTTTAAAATGGCAGTAGATGTGTAACTACTGTAATATCTGTAAATGCTGACCACTTCTATATACTAAGCCAGATCCCTGGCCTTTGGTTGGAGTCACAAAATATATAGAGTAAACCTCAGTAAATCCTTCAAGATTAAAAACTTGGCAGTGGGGTTGTGGGGTACTCACATTAGTAGGTAACCTCTGAGAAACTTCTCTCTACTTGAGCAAAATTGAGAATGTTTCAGAGTAGGGGAAAGGACACTAGATTCTGGACAGGTGAGGATGCCCAAGAAGGGCTTTGGAGGGGACTGGTGTGAACAGAGACCCTGAGGACATTCATGTTCAGGAAGGGTTTCTGCTGTTTGCTTACCTCCTGTGCTGTCCCAGCCTCAGCCCCACAAGGACCAGTTGCTATGTCACTCCATTTACTTGCTACAAGACTGGAGGTTTTGACACTTAGGCGTTGATCAAGGTATCAGTATCTTGATGTCAAACTATCAAGGCTAATCTCTGTCAGAATAACACAAGTCATAGAAAGTCACAGCATCAGTCCTAGCTCTTTGCAGAGTTTTGGTGCATGTTAATTTTAGGGCAAAAAAAAACATGGTCATGTTGTGCATGTGTGTTATAAAATCATGCCTTAGAAGTCTACAGGATGTTCAGGGTCTCACTACTAGTTAGCAGGTTGTAAGCTAACTCCATGAAGTGATGGGTTTCTTGTAAGTTCTACTTTAATGATAATAGCCAGAAAAATTGAGTACTTACCATGTGTTAGGCACTATCTCATCTGATCCTTATAACAATCTTAAAGGTTAGGTGCTTGTTTTATCCTTTCTTATAAATGAGAATGCTGAGGGTTCATAGGAAAAGAAATGTCTCCAGGATTTCATAGCTAAGAATCAAACCCAAGCAGCAAGGCTACTGCTTACTCACTATTTTGTGAGACTGCAAATAGTTGTTTGCTCCTCTTGTTTTCATTTTGCCACTAGCAAATATTTACTACAGACTAGTACAGTATTTACTATAGAATAGCAGAGCAGATGTCAGAGACTTAAATAATTAGGGAGTTGTGGCTTCAAAATGGAAAATATGGGCCAGTGAGATAGCTCAGCAGTCCAGAGCACTTGCCTAAGCAGGTGCAGGGACTGCAGTTCACTCCCTGGCAGCACATGCTATGCCAACCCAGCCGACCACAATAAAATAAATAAATAAATAAATAAATAAATAAATAAATAAATAAATGGAAAATACTCCATCCATTACTTTAAGCCAATAATTCTTTAACTTTCATACACATCTGGATCCTTTGAAAGGCTTATTAAAACAGAGTTCTTGATTTAGTAAATCTGAGGTAGCATCAAAATTTGCACTTTTATGTATTTTTTAAAGAATACGAAATAGTGATTAAAAAAATAGCATTTGAAACGATATAAAATTTCACTTAAAGTAATAGAAATTTAACAATGATTATTGTTTGCATAATGTTATCTTCAAATCAATTGTTCAGATTATCAGATATACATGTGCTGTGTAAAATTGGTTTTCTTTTTTTTTAAATATTTTTAAACAAGAGTCTACAGGGTGTTTAGGGTCTCACTACTAGATTAGATTCGTAGTGTTTCTCCTGTTTACAGCCTCACAAGAGCTGGGATTACAGGCTTGTGCCACCATGCCCAGTCTCAATGCCCTCTCACTGTGCCCCAGGGGCAGGGCTGATATGGCAGGCCCAGGGATCGAACCCCCAGCCTTTGCGCCTGCTTGCAGATGCTTTAATCCACTGAGCTATTTGGCCAGCCTTCAAAATTGGATTTAAAAACAACAAAAAAGTTAAAAGAAATTAAAAGAAAAAGAGGAATAAAAAGTTAAATATTTTAAATATTTGCTTCTTTCCAAAGACCAGCAGAAATCAGCAGTACAATTACTCAAATTATCTTGCATATGTACATTAAATATATCTTTTTCCCCTTCTTTTTGTTGCCCTTTTCCTCATCCCAGTTTTTCCTTCCCATTCTTTCCATTTCACAATATCTATTGTTCCTTTCAAATTTTATTTACTCTTTCAAGGTCTCACACTAGTGAGACAATATGATGTTTGCACATATAGATATCATTTATTTCACTTACCAGTATAGTCTCTAGTTGCATTCATTTATCTACAAAAACCTCAAATTTATCTTTTTTGTAGCTGAGCATTATTCCATAGTGTAAAAATACCATATCTTTTTTTTTAATCTATTCTTCAGTTGATGGGCATTTGGGTTAGGTTGTTTCCAAGATTTAGCTATGACAAATTGAGCTGCTATAAAGATGAGTGGATGCACATATCGCTGTGGTATGATTTCAGTTCTTTTCAAAAAATACCTAGAAGGGGAAAAGCTGGCTTGAATGGGACCTTCAATCCCAGGTTTCTGAGGAATCTTCATAATGATTTCCATAATGGTTTTACAAGTTTGCACTCCCAGCAGCAGTGGAGAAGGGGTCCTTTTTCCCCACAGCCTCTCCAGCATTTGTTATTGGTTGACTTCTTGAAGATAGCCATTCTTTCTGGTGTAAGATGTTGTCTCAGTGTTGTTTTAATTTGCATCTCTTGATCAAGGATGTTGAACATTTCTTCATATATTTGCCATTTGTATCTCTTCCATTTGTGACGTATACATTCATTCATCTCAGTTGCCCATTTTTGATTGGGTCTTTGAATTTTGGAGGCCTGAGTTTTTTTAATTCTTTATATGTTCTAGATAGGAGTCTTTGTCTGAAAGACAGCCTGCTATAATTTTTTCCTAATTTATAGGTTTTCTTTTTACTCTGTTGTTGATTTCTTTTGATGTGCAGAAATGTTTCAAAAAGATGAGATTCCCAAGTATTTCCTGTGCAATTTGATTTTTGTTCATGAACTGTCTACTCATATCCTTAAGATTTTTACCTATTTTCCAGAACATTTAGTATTTCAGTGTGAATATTTAAATCTTTGATCTATTTTGACTGTAGTAGTTTTGTGCATGGTGGTAGGCATGTATGTATTTTTAGCCTTCAGCACATGAAAAGCCAGTTTTTCCAGCAGCATTTATTAAAGAAGCTGTTTTTCTTCCAGTGAACATGTTTGGCCCCTTTATCAAAGATACAGTGGTCAAAAAAAAAAAAAAAAGATACAGTGGCTGAGTGTGTTTGTATTTATGTCTATATCTTCTAATCTGTCCCATTGATCCTTAGGTCTGTTTTTTTGTTTTGTTTTGTTTCATTTTGTTTTGTTTTGCCAGTACCATGCTGATTTTATCACAATAGCTTTGTAGTATAATTTCAAGTTGGGTTGTGATGCCTCCTGCCTTTCCTTTGTTGCCCAGGATTGCTTTTGAGAATTTGAATTCCCAGATGACGATGTCAGTGACATAGTCATCAGTACTGGTTGTTTTCCCAGCCTTTGCTGGAGACAGGATGCATGACATACTCTTCCTGGGCTGAGATTTCGGGCTTTTAGGATGATACCCAAAGTCCCCGTGAAACCCGTTGTATAATCCTGTCTGGTACACTTCCATTTGTCTCCCAGATCCTTGATATCATTTGCCCTCTGAGATCTTGACCCTTCCTTTCTTGATCTCTTTCTCCTTTGCTGTTCAACTTTCCAAGTCTTTCCCATCGGATGCTCTTAATATATTCTCCTTATCTTTTCCTTCTTCATTTTGCCCTTGGATCCTTCCTGCACCTGTTTCCTGAGGCCTCTTATATACCTGTTCTAACTACTAGGGAATACAGTAATGTCCAGGGCAAATATACTGCTTACTTTCCATGCAGTCTTGAAAATGTAGTAACAATTCACTGTGATCAGTAGTGTGAGAGAAAGCTTGTTGAGGGCAATTTAGTGGGATTTACCCTCTTACCCTTCCTGGCCACCCCTGTCTTTCTCCAGGACTTACCCATTCTGCACATCTCTTTTTTTTTTTTTTTTTCTTCATGATACCATTTCTTCTTATACCTGGCACATGCAGGAGTCTCCAACCCCCAACCAGACAAGGACTCTGTGTCAGCATTGTACACAAGGTCCTGGGTAGGACATTTGTCCACTTCCTCACTCAAATCCTTGTTACCTTGGGAGGCTGTCTCCTCCCATGGTTTTCTTCACTCCATTCCCACCCCAGGAAACATTACTGGCCATGATGATCTGCCCAAAACCTAGTGTCTGTTTTGGGTTCTTGCTATTTTACTCCTCCCCCTCCTCCCCCCATAACTGGTTGGTTGTCATTCTTGCAACTGTTCTACCTCTGGCTTCTCCTCACACGTTAGTCTGCCATCCTCAAGCAAGGCAAATTTTTTAGTGACTATAGTTTCTCCTACTGGATTGAGTTAGAAGAAGGAACAAACATAGTCATTAGTCTAGAAAAATACTCTCATACTTCAAGAGTAAGCTTTTGCAAACTAGCCTTTCAAAAGCAATAAGCACACAGTTCTATCGTAAGGATTAGAAACATACCTACATGATAAACTGGGGCTGAAGGAAGGTGATCCTGACATGACAGTTTGGATCAAGCTTTCTAGTAAGAATGTCAGGCATATATTTTGAAAGTGCTGCATTTCAGGTTGTGGGTATAGTTTAGTGGGACAGTGCTTGCCTGGCATATGTAAGGCTCTGCATTTGATCCCAGCATTACCAAAAAAGAAAGTGCTGCCTCTCAATTAGATGGAGATGAAGGAGATACACTTCAAGAAAGTCTGGCTCTAGATATCATGAAGATACTGATACACAAGATTCTTGTGGAGAATTCAAATAAAAGTGTTACTTGAAATGTGCAAATGGGGGAAAAAAGCAATATTTTGTATTACTGTACTGTATATATGTTATTTTAAATAAGCATGTGTAACTAAATAAATTAGATATTATAAATATACATCTGACTATTTGATCAACCTTCCCAAAAGTTTAAATACTCAGATTGATACCTTAATTTAAAAGCAAAAATGTACATTTTTTTTCCTTCTGAAACATGGGCTTGCTATATTCCCCAGACTGGTCTTGAATTTCTGGGCTCAAACAATCTTCCTGCCTCAGTCTGCCAAATGGAGGGACCATCGGTACATACCACCATTTCTTGCTCAGGAAAATTTTTTTCATTAGGAAATAGGGATTTGCTTACCTGTATATGTGATGAACTCCCTGTTATCTGGTGAGCGAAGTCCAAATTCTTTTTGAGCATTCAAAAATTTTATAGACTTAATCTCCTCAGTGGTAAACTGCATGTCTCTAGTTCTCTCTCAGTTCTCAGAGCTGCTGCCTTTGCTTAAGCAGTACTCACAATTTAAAATGTCCTCCCACACACAAGGCCTAAAGAAATCCTGGTCATCACTTCTCTTCTGCCTTCTCATTCCAGCCCTTTCCCTGATGCTCAGCCTGGCTGAGTTTGTGTACTCCTTGCAGTGTCCCATTTAGAATCCTCCCAAGTTAATTTGGGGGCTGTTACAGGTTTAAATATAAAGTGCCCCTCAAAGACTGCAGTGCAGCAGTGTTCAAAGGTGGAGGAGGGTGTGATTGGATCATGAGGGTGCTAACCTTATCAGTAGACAATCCGTTGACAAATTCTTAGCTAAACAAACCATTAGAAGTAGGGCCAGTTTTAAGAAATAGGTTCCTGGAGGTGTCCCCTTCCTGTTGATCCTTCTCATACTCTGTGCTTTCTGACTTCCATGAGATGAGCAACTCTCTTTCATACACCCTTCTGCTGTGATGTTTCTGCATTACAAGGCCTAAAAGCAATGGAACTAGCTGACTATGGACTGAAATCTCTGAAACCATGGTCCAAAATAAGCCTTTCCTCTAAAGATGATTTTCTCATGTATTTGTTACAGCAGCTGAAAGCTGAATAACACTGAGCTCACCTACCCAGGCTCTAAACTAAGCCTTCCTATAGCTCAGAAGCATAGTCTATTCCTACCAATAGGAAGATGGTGACATGTCCTTTTATGCTAGTGCAGCAAAACATGACATTGATAGCTATACAAGTTTCCTTGAGATTTTATGTTCTGTGAAGCCAAAAACTTAAAATGTAATTTTTTTTTTTTTTAAATCACTAAATGTTTGGACAGCAGCAGTTGTGGTTGAAATTTCTGACAGCTTAGTGGGAATCTTGACTGTGACATTAAACTGTAACCGATCATCATTGTATTTTTCAGCACCATACACTTACCAAGAAAAAAAAAAAATAAAGCAAGTTTCCCTAAAAATATCCTTCCCTTGGAGCTGGGGAGATAGCTCAATAGAATAAGTGTTTGCCTGGAAAGCACAAGGTCCCGAGTTCAATCCCCGGTTCTGAAAAAAAAAAAAAAAAAAAAAATCCTTCCTATACCAGTAATAATTACTAGTTTTGTGAAAGTACATTTTTTTAATATATGACAAAACAGGAAGTTTTTATACAGCATTCCTTCATACTGAAGAATGATTGTTGTATAGACACTTTCTTGAAAAGAAATGAATTGAGTATCAAGAAAAATACTGACATATTACAAAGATAAAAATTTGAGCTTTCAAGCAAAATTTATTAGAAAGCTTTTCTTCACTGTGAAGTTGATAGTTCTGTAAGGCTTAAAGATACTTCTGCTGAGATCTGATTAAAAATGATTTTTTTCAAGACCTATAAAATATGTCAACATTTAAAAGATCTGCATAACCCAAGAAACTAATGTCTTCCAAATAAATGACCCATGAGTAGTGTACAAAACCATATATAGGAAAGTGTTCCTTTCAAAGTGCAAGGTCCACTAATAGATTTTGATATAATACAGTGTGAAAAGTATTGCTCAGGTTCAGATCCTACATTAACTAGCTTTTAAGAAATAACTATTTACCAGGCATAGTAGTACACACCTGTGATCCTAGCTACTTGGGAGGCTGAGGATGGCAAGTTTGAGACAACCTGAGCAACTTAACCAGACCTTACCTCAAAATTTAAAAATAGAAACAATTGCTTGTCAACTTTTAGGGTATTAACCACACTGTAGCCACAATATCTGAGTGAGTTACAGAGTTAATTCATTCTTTTTCCAGTTATAAATCTGTGAAGTCCAATTTTTGTTAGTCTGAAATGGCCTATCATAAAAATACAGTACAAAACAGGAGAATTCAGCTGTCTTAGTAGGTCAGGCATTAAACATTTTAAATTTTAAAATGCCATTTTCTCACTGAGTTACATTGATTATTAAATGTCTTTTGTGTTTATAATGAACCTTTAATAGTATCCTCACTGAGACTTTATATTAAGAGAGGGGTCATTTCATTTTTAAAACTAATAATAGGTTTTTAATTTTCAGCTACACATTTGAGGAGCTTCCCCCACCATATTTTTCTCAGCAACTGATTTGTTTCCAGGATGTTCCCCCAAGAAGATATTTTTCCATGCATACTATTCCACATCTGCTTCAGTTTTTTTTTCCTTTTCCATTCTTCAGTTTTCTGATGTACACAATTTAAAGAAAAATATTATGTTGTAATTATTGAAACTGTCCTATTAATCACTTTTGAAACTGTCTCATTGCTATTTGTTTCTCAATAAAATAAAAAATATTATTTTGGTTCACAGTTGCAGAGGTTTCAGGCCATGTTCAGCTCTAAAACAAAAACATCATGGCAGAAGGGTATGGCAGAGGAAAGATGCCCCATATCACTCCAGGAAGCAGAACCATTGGAAAGCATTGTTACCTGTTAATAAATTAAGAATATTTTTGTAATTTCTTACTTTGGGTTGGGAATGTAGCTCAGTGGTAGAGCATTTCCCTTGCATATGCAAGACTCTAGGTACAATATTCAGTATCACTAAAATAATTTTTTTCTAAGTTTTAGTTTTGAGTACAGTAAGTATGTCAAAAGTCTTTGAGACTAAAAAATTTGAGAATTGCTGAGTTGAGCAAATGATGAAAGTGATTAAATGTATAAAACTAAGGGAAATTTTTTGAATTTTAATATAGTTTTTTATTATTTTTATTTTTTATTCTCTTTGGTTTTAATTTGAAGAGTGAAAATAAGCAAAAACAAATACAAACAGAAGAAATGACAGAAACAGGGTAACATACAACAATACATACAGGTTTTCAAAGCTGGGATAGCTCATTAACAATGAAGTAGAAGAAAAAATTGAGTTTGGGCTGCAGAGATAGCTCAGTGGTTTAATCACCTGCCTAGGCAAGCACAAGGACCCAGCGTTCAATCCTAGGTACTGCATGCTGTGCCAAGCTGGCCACTGGGCACACAAAACTGGTCCCTGGGCATGGTGGTGCACAAACGTAATCCCAGAGCTGGGTAGGCTGGAACAGGATCACTACAAGTCTGAGCTGCATAGTGAAACCCTACACCAAATATATAAAATTAAAAAAAAAAATTGAGGGCCAGGAATATAGCTTAGCTGTATAAGTGCCTACCTGGCAAGCACAAGGTCCTGAGTTCAATCCCCGGTACCAAACAACAACAAAGGATGGATAGATAGATAGATAGATAGATAGATAGATAGATAGATAGATAGATAGATAGATGGAGATTCTGTATATAATATAAGCTACTTCATGAGCAGTCTATTTTGTTGGCAGGGATGCAGAGCTTCATGCATGATAAGCACATGTTCCATTACTGAGCTGCATCCTCAGCCCTGTTTGTTTCATTTATTGGCACAGTTTCGCTAGGTCTCTGAGTTGCTCAGGCAAGGCTTAAACTTTTGATCTTCCTACCTCAGCCCCTCAGTGTGTTGGATTTATAGGCATAAACTACCACATCCTTCAAAGAACCTTCATTTAATGAGAGCCACATCAGATAAATGATGACCCATCAATTTTGAAATACTAACAAATCATTTAGGAATTATGAAAACAATTTATGATGTGCTAATTTATTCCAAGAATAAAATAGAATTTTATTTTATTCTCTAAATAACCTAGCATGCTTAAGTTTATATTATTTTTTTCCTTTTTCTTTCTCTCTCTCTCTTTTTTTTTTTTTTTTTTAGCTTTTTGAGACAACATCTTTTCTGTAGTTCAGGTTGGCCTTCAACTCACTATGTAACCCAGGCTATCCTCTAGCTACAGCAGTCCTGCCTCAACATCCCAAGTGCTGGGATTATAGAGCATATGATACTTTTATATGTTATCTATATTGTTTAAATTAAATATCATTGGGGCCATGGAGATGGCTTAGTGGAATAAGCGCTTCCCTGGCAAGCACAAGGGCCTAAGTTCAATCTCCGGTTCCACAAAATTATTTAATTAAATATCATTGTTTTTAGTCTTGGGTTTTTGAAAAAGGGTCTTGCTATTTAGTCCAGGCTACTCTTGCGCTCGCTATGTAATCCAAACTGTCCTGGAACTCATAATACCCTGCCTTAGCCTCAAGTGCTGTGATTTGTATATAGATGTCCCCATACAGCCTCATGCAGTTTTAGATGGTTTTGGTTTGAGTGGATGGTTGTTTGAAGTAGCTGAATCTAGAGTTTGTGATTGATTTGTAGCAGCAATGCTAGGATTAAGGGTGCTGGAATTAAGGGTAGATGATTGCTGAGTCAGTCCACTGATTGGAATGGCACCACCCAAATCTGAGCAGTCTAAATAAGATAAAAGGGGGAGAGAGAGTGTCTGTCTGTGTTGAATTGTTGTACCTCTGCCATATGCCACCCTGCCTTGGAGCCAGCTGATTATGGACTGAAACCTCTACGAGCTGTGAGCCAGATAAACCTTTTCACCTTTAGCTTTGGGCACTGGGTGTTTTTTCTCAGCAGTGAATGAAAAGGAACCAAGCAATAGGTATCCACCATCATACCTGCTTGTTGTTAAATTGTCAAGAATCAATGAAAAGAGGCTGGGGAGATAGCTCGGCAATCTAAGCACCTGTCTGGCAAGGGCAAGGACCCAGGTTCAATCTCAGGTACTGCACGCCCTGCTGGCCCTGCACTGAGCCAGCCACTGAAACAGGCATGGTGGCACACTCCTGTAATCCTAGCACTGGGGGCGCTGAGACAGGAGAATCACTACAAGTCTGAGCTGTGTAGCGAGACCCTGCACCAAATAAGCAAAAGATTAAAATGAAAAGAATCCATGAAGACCCACTGGGGATAGCTCATCTCTGCTGTACATGGTACTACCTCTGGTAGCTCTGGTGGGGCTGGAGGGTACAAGACAACCTCACTGAAACACTGTAGCTTCTCCCCAGTCATGCTTGAACAGTTAGGGTTAGTTAGGAGCATCCAGTCTCTTCTTGTAGGGTGGGCTAAATTCAATCATTTTTCTGGAAATTGTTGTCCCTTGTCATAAGTCTTTGTACCACTTCCCCCCACGTGTCACATCTCAAATTGCAATTTGATCTTGTTTAGGTCTCAGGCTTGTTTTACTCAGTGTTGTGTATGTAAGAGTAACCCCTGTAGTATTTCTTAGTTTCCTTCACTGAATTCCTTGCTGTTCAGTATCATGTGGGAAGCTTAAGGCACAATTTGACCATTCCACTTTTATTTAGGTAGTGCTAAGTTTATGTCCGTTTCTAACAGTGCTGCTGTGAACACTCAGACAGTAATAGGAAGCTTTTTCAGAGTTTTCAATGATACAGAGAGCCCATTGTGGGACACATGTGAAACGTTTGCCACTACTGTGCTAGTACATGAATTATAGTGAACATAAGTAGGTGTACATTTGTTTGGTATGTTCGTAGCAATGGAATTGCTGGGTTGTAGACAGTACAGAAGCGTGACATTGAGAGACACTAATAATTGTTTTTTGCAGTGTTTGCCCCAATTTACATCCCTGCCAGCAGAGTATGAAGGTTCTAGTTGCTCTAATACAGTAAGTCCCTGAGTTATGAACATTTGAGCTTCAAACTTTCGCAGGTGTGCTATGTGAGACTCACTTTGTCAGATTACAGACAAATCCAATTTATGAATATTTTTGGAGCAGAACTCATAAGTTGAGGACTTAGGATTGTCACTCTTTTTATGCATTTGGTGAGTGTAACAGTACAGTCTTAACCTCCAGCTGGCAAGCTGTACACTGCTGTGTAGCCCAGGGAGAGTCCCAGGGCCTAATGTCAGGGGAAGAGCAGCCACCTTACCCTTGAAGCTGTAAGGAAGAGCCTTCAGGTATTGCAACTTTCTGATGGTTGACTAGTCAGAAGTGAGCTGAAAATCAGTTATTGTGGGCAAGCGGTGGTAGTTTTGTTCTCTTGGTTCCCGTGGAGCATCATCCTCTCGGCGTATCACCGGACCTAGAAGTAGGATCCTTATCCTGATCACTGCAGTTTCTTCCTGTTTCCTTTCTCCCTTAAGCTCATCCTCATGTGCCCTATGCATTCAGATCTACGCACTCCACATAGCAGTTATTTCCAGAGTACACCAGCCCCTTCACACCTTTCAAGATTTTGTTACTGTTAATAATCCTTCTCAATGTGATGCCCTGTGCTGCTGCCTTAGGACTATTTGTCAGCAAGAAGGCTGTCACCAGATGCAGGACCTTAAGCCTGAGCCAAAAATGTAAGCCAAAATAAACTTCTGTATAAGAAATAATAATAATAATAATAATAATAATAATAATAATAATAATCCTTCTCCCTGCATGAATATTCCATAAAAACCCTTCATATACTCAAAGATCCAACACAAATGTCTCTTTCTCTATAAAGATCTCCCAGGCCCGAGATATAGCTCGGTGTTACAAGTGCCTTTCTGGGAAGTGCAAGGTCCTGAGTTTTGATTCCTGGTAGCCACCCCCCACTCCCAAAAGAAGCCATCTCCTTCAGTGTGCAGTTCTCCCTAAATCTTGCCATGTTATTTGTATTTTGCGTTAGGGCCTTTGTGTCGGTCTGCATCTGCTGCCTCATGTGCCTGGCTGAAACCTTTTCCTTCCATGTGCCTTGAGCTTTGGCTCTGTCCTTCCTCTTCCCCCCTCATCTTTTCCTCCTCCTCCATTTTTTCCACTGCTCTCTAGTCCCTGGCTCTTCCCACTGGAAGGTAAGGTCTGTGCCAGCAATGATTTGTGTCTGTTTCATTTGTTATCTTATCCCATGGCTAGAAAATGCCTCAGTTTGTTGAATAAGTAAATTTGACTGTTTATCTTGCCACTCAGCCCTGGTATAGCAGCTATTTCCTCTTGTCTTTTTCCATCAGGTGATGCAGTTCTTGGTCCCAAGGATCATGTTTCAGGCAACTCTGTTCTCATACCCAGACTGACCTGTCATGTAGGAACTGGAGAACACAACAAGTCAGGGTGATCCCTCAAAAACAACTACAAGTAACTAGTTGGATCTGAATAGAAGGACAAGAGACAAGATTTTAGACAAATCTGAAAAGTGAGAGAAGTGTACACCAGGAAGAAAGGGCTCTCAGGCAAGTTAACAGCTTGTGACAGATACAACTCTATAACCCAAGAAGGCTGGAGAACTGTTGGCTAGGGATCAAGTAGGGGTGAAGAAGATGGAAGGTAGTGAAAAATGAGCACAACATTTGTTCATTCTATAAATGTTTGTGTAGTAGCTAGACAAGTGAGAGACTTGGGACTTATCAGTGAATATTTAGAAGGGAAAAACACACTTCTAAATTGTTGAGACCACAGAGACAAGAGGAGAAATAGAGATGAACCTTGAGAAAACCAAAGGAGATGATCTTACTTACTTTTTTGTTAAGACAAAATATTCAAAACCCACAAATTCAGGGTGGAGGGGTTTATTGTGGCTCATAGTTTGTAGAGGCTTCAGTCCATAGTTGGCAGGTTCCAAGGCAGGCAGGGTGGCATAGCAGAGGACAAACAGTTTCCAGTATGGCGGCAAGAAACAGAAAAACATCAAGGGAGGAGCAGAAACATATGTACTTCCAGGCCATGCCCACAGGGAATCACCTCTTCCTGCCAATCTTCACTTCCCAGCATCACACCCAACTATAAATCTATGACTAAGGCTGTGATGAGTACCACACACCCATGATCCAGTCACCTCCTGAGAGCCCCACCTAAAAACACATGAGGCTTTGGTGGACATTAAATATAATCATCATGGAGGCCCATCATGGAGGCTTTAAAGAATTAGGAGTTGCTGAATTATCTAAGGCCAGAATATTAAGAAATCTTCTTTGGACTGGGACTGTAGTTCAGTAGATACCCAGTACAACAACAATAACAAAAAAAAAATCTTCCCTGAATTTTTGTTTATAATAATGTCATTACTTATAAGATCAGTAGGAATTCATTGTAAACATTTTGCAAATGCAAAGGGCTAGCTGGTCTTGGCATAGAAACTCAGTTTCTTCTTCTTCCTCTTCTTCTTCTTCTTCTTCTTCTTCTTCTTCTTATTAAAGAGAATATAAGAAATTCAGTTTCTTGCCCTATATGCTTAAAAGGTATCTAAGTACCTCTATTTTTTTTTTGACAAAGTCTTTGTATGTAGTTCAGACCAACCTTAAAGTTATAGCAATCCTCCTGCCTCAGCCTCCAAGTGCTAGGATTATAGTTTGAATTTTCAAAAAAGATGTAAATATTCATGCCAGGGGTTTGTTTCCATTGTCTTTTAATTTTTTTTTTGTCATTTATTTGACCTCACCTTTCACTTCTTCTAGGAGACACATGTTAATAGTCTACTGAGGTTTTTCCCCATGGAAATAAAGTCACAGGAACAGATATAAAGAGATGCTCAGTAATATGTATGCAGATAATACCTTTCCCATTTATGTCACAGTTGTACAAACACAGTACCATATGATACATACTTTTATGCATTTTTCTATTTACACTCATTACCTGATTCTTTCCAGATAAAATTCCTCCTAACCCCCCCCCCTTTTTAAATGTATTTAGTCTAGGGTCTACAGGGTCTCACTACACAGCTCAGACCCATAGTGATCCTCCTGTTTTTAGCCTCCCAAGTGCTGGGATTACAGGCATGTGCCACCATGCCCAGTCTCAATCTCTGTCTCAGTGCATCCCGGGGGTTGGGGCTGGCACGGCATGCCAGGGCTCAAGCCCCAGTCCCTGTGCCTGCCTAAGCAGGCACTTTAGTCTGCTGAGCTATCTGGCCAGCCCATTCTAACTCTTATTAATGGCTTCATACACGTAGCTGCACCAAAATACATTCAATTCTTTCCTACTTTGGTAACTCACTGGTGGTGGTGGTGGTATGTGTTTGCCACTGTGAACTATGCTACATTACTTTTATCCTTTACACATTGATCATTTCTTTTCTTTTTTCTTTTTTCTTTTTTTTTTTTTTCGGACCCGAGGATTGAACTCAGGCCCCTGCGTTTGCCAGGCAAGTGCATATTCTACTGAGCCATTTCCCCAGCCCCTAGAAGGATTTTTTTTTTTCTCCGAATGCCTTCAGGGCAGATTTGGCTGGCTTGAGTTGTAGGGATCGAACCACAGCACCCTGAGCCTGACTGCTTTATGGAAGCAGCCACTTAAAGAACTGAGCTAAGGGGCAGGCCCCCCATTTCATTTCTTGGGATAGTTTCCTGAGTGGGATTTGCTAGGCCTAGGAGTAAGTGCACTTTTAAATGTAATAGATTTTTCTAGATTCCTAAGATCCTAGTTCCCATTTTAGTTCCCATTTCTGCCTATTTAATTTTGCCTATTTAATGTCAATGAAATGATACTTGTTCTTCTGTGTAAATTTCCTTAGGAACTAAGGAGTATGCACATCTTTTCATATATTTGAGAGCTTGTTTGACAGTTCCAGCAGGAAAGCACAGCTACTCGTATACCCTTGACTGAGGAACCATCCTCCTCAATTGGGGGTGCCTATCCTTTTTGGCCACACTAACAGCTTTGGGAGGGACACACATGGAGCAGTGAGGGAAGAAGGGGATACCCACTACCAGCCAGATCAGCCAAATCCACCCTGGCAATCAGTGGGGTGACAGATGTATATCCTATATTTGAATGTGCTCTTTTTTGATTTGTCTATTTAAATATTTGGCCATATGTCAGAGCACGTTGTCAAAATATTTAAAATATATAACATCTACATATACACAGAGCTATGTATACACACATTTATTCATTTGACTTGTAAATACCTTTTAAAAATTATAATTTTCCATTGGTTTTATAAAATCCTTCATGATGCATTTTCAGTTTCAAATATGGCTTTCTGTTTTTAAAAAGTTTTATTTTTGTTCATCATCTGGGTTTCCTGTCTTAGAGGGAGAATTATTTTTTTTCTCTCTCTTTTTACATTTAATTTTTGAGTCTACTAAAATTGAGCTTTTCCTATAGTATAGAAATGAAAGTCTAGGGTTAGGGTTGTAGCTCAGTGGCAGCACCTGCCTGGCAAGCACAAGGCCTTGAGTTCAATTCCCAGAACCAAAAAAGTCTACTTTTAACAGTTGCTCTCTAGTTTTCCCAAGATAGCTTCTTAAATAAGGCATGTTTATTTTCTGAAATTCACTCCGCACACATTAGTTGTGGTGGGCACATGATCAGGCAGGGGACCATGACAGTGGAGGTACAGATGACATATGTTTCATAGCAGGGCTACATGGAGGGAGGGTTGGCCCTGAGAAAGTTCAGAAACAAGCAATGAGCCAGATGTAGTGACATATACATGTAATTCTAGCACTTGAAGAGGCTGAGGCAGGAGGATCACAGGTTTGTGTCTAGCCCAAGCAACTTAACAAATTGGTAAGACCCTATCTCAAAATTAAAAATAAAAAGTTCTGAAAATATAGTTGAGTGAAGGCCTTAGGTTCAACCCTCAGCATTGCTAGAACAGCGTAAATGGCTTATAGCACAGGAAATGGGAAAGGTTTAGAGAAATAATATGCATTCAAGTCAGCACCACCTTTAAGCTGAGCAAGAATAAAGCAGTGAAGCCAAAGAGACAGTCTTGAAGAAAACTATATTCATTAAGTCTTAACTTGCCTTGACCTGTGTGAGGTTTCCCAAAACACTACCTCACGTCTGCAGACATCCTTGGCACTGATTCTGGCTCATTTAGTACCCTGGAAGTTTTGCTTCCCATGTAGCTTTGCAAACCTGAGGATATATAATGTTCTACTGTTGCCAGAATGCAAGCCCACAAGACAGTCATTTACTCACTCAGTTGGCAAGCATTTAGGGTCACAATACCTGACAACGTCCTGCTTTGGAAGGAGCTTGTTCTCTAGTGAAGGAAGCAGAGCATATACAGGAAAAAAGAGAAAAACAGGTAGGATATCAGCTAGTGATAGGCAGTAAAGATAAAACTAAATATGGAAAGGGAACCAGAAAGTATCAAGGTGGGGGTGCAACTTTAGAACAGGTGAGTAGGGGTGGCCTCATTGAGAAAGCAACTTCTGAGTATTGTGGCAAGTGCAAGGACCCTGAGAAGGAAGATGCCTATTGGTAGCTCAGTGATGTTGGGGCCAAGCATACCAGGAGGATGGTGACTGGAGACAACATCACAGAGAAAACAGGCCAGATACTATAGGGGCTTGTGGATCATTATAAGGACTTGGGATTTGTCCCTGGGCCAGATGAAAAGCCTTGTGAGGCTTTTAACAGAAGAAATATAACATGACTTACTTCAAGGGGGAGGGGCTCTTCATGTTTAAAAGCAGTTTTATGTTTAGAGCAAAATTGAGCAGAAAGTGCAAAGAATTGTGGTGGGAAGCCTGGCTCAGTGGTAGAAGGCTTGCCTAGCATGCATGAGGCCCAAGGTACTGTCCTAACACTTAAAAGGCACAGAGAATTTCCATATACTGTCTGTCCCTTTTTGCCACAGACACAGCCTCCCCAACTATCTACTTTTCTCCATTAGAGAAGAGACCTACTTTCTTGCTAGTTGTTAGAATTACATTAGCTCAACTTGATCACCTGAAGTCCATAGTTTACATTCTTGATGTTATATATTCTATAGATTTTGATGAATGTTGAAATTGAGAGATGTCCCCTTCTAGTTTGCTAAGAAATTTTATCATGAATGGGTATTGGACTTTGTTAAATGCCTTTTCTGGTTTATTTTTTTTTTTAATAGTTGCATTTTTCCTCATAAATCTATAAAGGCCCTCTGGAGCATCTGTGTTTGTCAGAATCTCTGGGAATGTGGCTAATGTGAATTGCTCCCAACAGAAGTCTGCTGTCTGCAGATGCCCATGAAATCATACATGACTTGTCAGGCAGGGTCTTACATCCTGAACTGTCATAGGTTCTCCAGAGCAGGAACTCCATTGTGAAGCCTTAGGCAGCCAACTTCTCCTGTAACTCCCTCACTACCAGCACACAGTGCTGCAGGATAACCTTACTGCAGGGTGCAAGTTGAGTTCTGCCCCCACCCCCAGGCCAGAAGATGCCTTAGGGCATTTCTGGTTTGCTGTTAGTATCTGGGTTCGAACCACAGCAGCTTGAGCTTGAGTGCTTTGTTTAAGCAGGCACTTAAACAACTGAGCTAATGGGCAGGCCCCCCTCAAGTTGATTTTTTAATCTATTTTGTTTTTTTCTTTTTTCAAGTTCTAGGGATGGAACCCAGGGCCTTGTGTATGCTAGGCAAGCCTTCCACCACTAAGCTACAACCTTACCCTGCCACCTCCCCCCAATTTCTGCACTGAAACCACACATACAGTTTTAGTTCTTGTTGCCAATGGGTTTTACTTCTTCCTTCATTTGAAAAAGACCCACAAGTCTCCATGAGCTTCCTCCCAAGAGGTGTGGCTTGTCGGCTATGCAATATGTGGCTGACCTCAGGCAGGGATCCAAGCCAGGGCCCAATGAGGCAGAGGAGGTGGCTTTGAGGCCTGTGGTTGAGACAGAGCAGAGAGACACTTCCTCTTCAGTCACATAAAGATATCAAATCAGCAGTTCTCACCACAGTGGAGAGAAAAATAGGAAATCTCAGTTTCCCAGTGTTGGCAATTACAAATGTATAAATAAATCTTCATGATTAGAGACTTCTCTAACGAAAAACTAAGAACCACTAGATTTGTACTAGGAGACAAATTATGTTAGCTTTTTTTTCTTTTCTTGAGACAGGGTTTTGCCATGAAGCCCAGGCTGGTCTCAAACTCGGGGCAATCTTCCTGCCTCAGCCTCCCGAGTACTGGGATTACTACCCAGCACTACCATGCCTGGCTATGCAACAAATCCGGGAATGAAATTGTTCAGCAGAGACCATTCAGAGGATGGTCTCCAGTCACCATCCTCCTGGTACGCTTGGCCCCAACATCACTGAGCTACCAATAGGCATCTTCCTTCTCAGGGTCCTTGCACTTGCCACAATACTCAGAAGTTGCTTTCTCAATGAGGCCACCCCTACTCACCTGTTCTAAAGTTGCACCCCCACCTTGATACTTTCTGGTTCCCGTTCCATATTTAGTTTTATCTTTACTACCTATCACTAGCTGATATCCTACCTGTTTTTCTCTTTTTTCCTGTATATGCTCTGCTTCCTTCACTAGAGAACAAGTTCCTTCCAGAGCAGGACTTTGTCAGGTACTGTGCCCTCACCCTGCTCATCATAATAATAATGCATCATTAGGACCTCTGAATTCTGCCACCAAAAGCTTCTCAACTTAGTGAACTTCTTTCTCTGCTTCCACCAGCAGCTGAATATAATTTCTGTAGAGAACAGAAAGGCCTACAGAGGAAAGGGAGATGCCAAAGATCCCACAGTGAGAGACCCACTTTCCTGTAAGCAACACAATACTGAAAAAGGTCTGGCCTCCTCAGTTTGGATCACAAAATTTGGGCATGTACTTAGTTGCCTAAGCCTGAACTACTAGAATACTCTCAAACTCTTTTTGTCACAAACCTTTCAAACTCTGAAATTTTTGTTGTGACTGTATTGTTTTCTGAATGTGTGGCACTGGGGACTGAACCCAGGGCCTTGTGAATGCTAGCCAAGTGACTTATTACTGAACTACATCTTCATCCATCTGTCTTCCTGTATTTATTTATTTAGACAGATTGGCCTCAAGATCCTGATGGGCTGAAGTGATCCTTCTTCCTCAGCCTTCTGGATACCCATGACTGTAGGCACACAGCACTGCTCCCGGTTATTATGAAGATAAATGTTCCTTTATGTCACTTCTATCTATTCTAAATGGTATCAGAAAGTAGAATGGAGAAACTACTTTTAATCTTTTATTTATTTATGTATTTGTTACAGGGTCTCACTACACAGCTCAGACATGTTCCTCCTATCTCAGCCTCCCCAGTACTGGGATTACAGGAGTGTGCCACCACACCACGTTTTGGTGGCTGGCATGGTGTGGGGGCCAGTGCGGCATGCAGTACTGGGGATCGAATCTGGGTCCTTGTGCTTGCCAGGCAGGCATTTAGACCACTGAGCTATCGCCCCGGCCCTAGAATGGAGTAATTTGTAAAGATATTTATTTTATAATGTACTTTAGGATAACAAACCCAGTAGTATTAATATGAATGATATATTATGAAAAATAACCATACTATTTTTAAAAATGAGTGAGTGTTGCTTATAAATTTTTTGACATCTACCTGGCTAATAGAAGATATCTATATTTGCATTACATCTGTTTTGAATATGTTATTTTGGTTGGAGTATATGAAGAAAATCTGATCTCATGAATATATTGCTGGAAAAGAAGGAATTTTCATACTCCTGTGGATATTTTTTTCTGATAATGCATCCAAATTTGGCAAGTGTTTCTTTTCTCAAAAACTAGTTAGTGTAGGATCTGAACCACATCAATGAACTTTTCATACTCTAGATTAAAATTTGTTGGTGGACCTTGCACTTCGAATGAGACATTTGCCTACATGTGGTTTTATACATCATACAATGGTCACTTGGAAAATATTGAGTCACTGAGTTATGCAGATCCTTCAAATATTGACACATTTTATTGCACAATTCATTTCTATTTTTCTTCTTTTCTTTCTTTCTTTTTTCTTTCTTTCTTTCTTTTTTTTTTTTCTTTTTTTTTTTTTTGAACCGGGGATTGAACTCAGGCCCTTGTGCTTGCCAGGGAAGCGCTTATTCCACTGAGCCATCTCCCCAGCCCAAATTGAGGTGAACTTTTTTTT
>NW_004524842.1:2311759-2318045 GCF_000260255.1 Octodon degus
TTTTTTTTTTGTGGAACCGGGGATTGAACTCAGGCCCTTGTGCTTGCCAGGGAAGCGCTTATTCCACTGAGCCATCTCCCCAGCCCAAATTGAGGTGAACTTTTTTTTTTTTTTTGGCAGAACCGGGAATTGAACTCAGGCCCTTGCGCTTGCCAGGGAAGTGCTTATTCCACTGAGCCATCTCCCCACTTATTGCACAATTGAATAATCACATTTGTTAACCAAATCCTGGAAGAAATTTCTTGAAGTATTTAGGGTCACAGTAGTGAATAACAGTTTTCTAAAATAATGATGTTTGCTTGAAAGCTCACATTTTTCTCATTGGAATAAATACCAGTATTGTTTTCCTTGATGTGATAGACTCACTTCCTTCATTTTCAAGAAAATGTCTTTTAAATACCAAATCTGAATAACAGATTTTCAAGCAAAATGGAATTTTGTGAAAATATAATAAGTGCTGTTCCTGGATATAGCAATCATGCTTCAGTATACAGGAATGCTTTATGTAGACCTTCCTGTTTTGGCACACATGGCATTAAAAATAATGTACTTGAAGGTAGAGAGTTCATAAAATTAATAATTGTTAATTGTATGCCAAGAACATTTTTATGGAAAATTCATTATTTTATCTTAACAGTGCTAATATAGTAAAGTATATGATGATTAGTTCAGTTTTTTAAAATTTTATTTTAAATAAGGGAAAAAAACTCAGTAAGCCAAGGATATGACCCAGCAGCACAGAGCCTACCTGGCAAGCATGAGGTCCATGGTACCCAAAAAAGAAAAATTATTAAAACAAAATGTTAAAACAAGATAATAGGACAGTAATAATGGTTAATACATTGCATATTATTATCTTCAAGAGTACAAGATATAGACTGGTTCCCTTTACTGTCACTGTAGATTCCTGTGAGGATGCCAGAACTTTGATCCATCAGAGTTTAGTGACCTGAGTTCAGATATTGACACAGTGAAAAAGGCAATTCATGTGTATTATTATGAAAATAGTTTTGACCTCACAAAAAATATGAAGATATCTTGGAGACCTCCAGAAATCCACAAAGTCCGTGAAAACCATTGAAAGGAGCCCTCAACTTAACTCTGTGTGTGTGTGTGTGTGTGTGTGTGTGTGTGTGTGTGTGTAGTAGTAGTAGTAGTAGTAGTAGTAGTAGTAGTAGCAGTAGTGCTGGTGAATTTTATTGTATCATTTATTAAATCCAAATTCTGAAAAAGAATTGATTTGCTACTGTTTAAGCACTCATATTTTAAAATGTTATTTAAAAATTTTCTTAGTATATGTTTGCAATATATAATGAATGTATTCATGTATAGGTATTGCTACCCATCCATATGATATTTTTGCTTTCTACTTGCCCTCCTCCTCCTCCTGTCGCTCTCATTCTCGGATCCCTTTCCAGTCTCCACAAAGTTTATCTCCTTGTTTTCTATTATCTTTCTTTTTATAATTTTTATTAAACTTCATAAATGATGACTGACCACAAATTTATCTGGTTTGTCATTCCAGGAAGAAATGCTGTCTATCAAGGTTCGAGTCCTCATCCAGTTGTCATAATTTCCGTTCCAGCTTTCAGATACTTTATCTCATTCTTCCTTCAGTTTATTTGATATATGTCAGTAAATGTACAGTTTATCAAGAAAAGTATGGGTTTTTTTTTCTGTAATGGAAGTTTTGTTTGTTTGTTTGTTTTGCGGAACTGGGGATTGAACTCAGGCCTTGCACTTGCCAGGCAAGCACTTATTCCACTGAGCTATCTCCCGGGTCCCCAGTACTGGGAGTTGAGCCCAGGTATGTTCTACCACTGAACTACACCACCAACCTTATTTATTTATTCTGGTACTGGAAGCTGAAACCAAAACCTTTTCACTGAGCTACATCCCCGGCCCTTTTAAATGATTTTAAAATTTAAAAAAATTTAAAACAGCATTTTGCTAAGTTGTTAAATTCTCCAGACTGGGCTTGAACTTACAGTTTTCCTACCTCAGCCTCCCAGAATGGTGGGATTACAGGCATGCACTACTGTTCTGGGTTCTTTTTATTTTTTATTTTGAGACAGGGACTCCCTAAGTTGCCCAAGCAACCCCCAAATTTGTCATCTTCATGCCTTGGCTTCCCTAGTGGCTGAGATTCAAGGAAAGATTAAAAGTGGTTTCTTTGGTGGTGTCATTCAAAGATTTAATAAGATGACTCAATGCCAAATTAAAATGCCTGAAAATCCTCTTTAAACATTTTATTGAAATGTTAAACTTTCTTCCTGAGCATTACATTGGCACTGTCTCTATAAAGTCCAATACAGTTTTGTTGCTCCTGGTGGTGGCGGCAGTGTTGGGGATCCAGCTGAGGACCTTTTGCACACTAAGCACATGCTGTACTACTGAACTATATCCCTAACTCTTATAAATAATGTTTTTGTATGCATCTTTCTCATTTAAACCATATTTCTTTTCTTTTTTGGTACCAGGAATTGAACGCAGAATTTTGTACTTGCTAGGCAGGCGCCATGCTGCTGAGCTGTGGCCTTGGCCTTGCAACCGTTTTTCTTGAGTACTAACAATCAAATTTAATATCTGCTTTCAGTTGTTCCTGCTAATTTCACAAGACCTGCAAGAGTCACTAAACATTGATCCCCAGCCCACAAGCCCCACCGGCCCTGACCCTGGGCGCACTGAGCTGGTGCCTGAGACCTGGTGTGGTGGTGCACGCCTGTAATCCCAGCACTCGGGAGGCTGAAAACAGGAGGACTGCTATGAGTCCAAGCTGTGTAGTGAGACCCTGTACCAAATACGTTAAAAGAAAAAAAAGATTCATTAAACAATCAACAGTCTTTAAGATTTTCATTTTTTAAATTTAATTTTATTGAGAAATAGCAATGAGAGAGTTTCAAAACAGGTTAGTAGGACAGTTACAATAATTAATACATTGCATATTGTTATGTTCATAGTAGTTATTCAGAGTACAAGATGCAGACATGATATCTTGTCTAAACACTATTAATACAAATCTTTCTTCTCATTGAACTAAGAAAAAGTAGCTGTATATCTATCCTATTTTGTATATACAGATATATTTTTTTTTTCACTAAAAAATGGTCCTTCATTTATATCCCCTTTTTTGTTTAGTTTTTTCAGAGATGGGAATATTTTCATTTTAAGTATGTCAGAATACTTCAAAAAGTTACAGCTGCCTTGGAGATGGACTGCCCAGATTCTCCTTGGTGGAAAGCAGTGCTGTCCAACTGGAGAAGCACGACCTTTAGCTGTCCGTTCCTTTGAGACCTCAGCAGCAGACAGCAGGCTCTCTCTGCTAGGAGGTGGCATGAGGCAGGGCACTTTGGCTCAATTGTGGACCAGGCTGATGTTTTGTTCCCAATTTTCTATTGGGGAAGCCTGGGAAGCCCTGGTGTGGTCGGGCTTGCACCATATTCTCTACCATTCTGCTTCTGCCATTTTCTCTGGTGTTAAATCTCTAGCAGTCATCTTGCACCTACTCTGTACTGGGATCTGCTTCTAGGGAACCCAACTGTGAATAGCTGCTTGCTCATTTTAGTGTTTTTTGTTTTGTTTTTTACCAGGAATTGCGCTCAGGACTTTACACTTGCCAGGCGGGCATTTATGCCACTGAGCCATGTCCCTGACCCTTGGGTCTTCATTTTATGGGTTGAAGTGTAAGTGTATATACATCTATATGGGTCACTATTTTTTTTTTTTTTTGTACTTGGAATTGAACTCAGGACCTCATGCTTGCAAGGCAGGTGCTGTGCCACTGAGCTATATCTCTGGCTGTATGTGAGTTATTCTATTTTGAAGTTCTAGCTAATCCATCATGGCTAAGAATGTTATATTCTCTTAAAACCACAAAGTAGATTTTGTTAATTTTTTTAAAAAAATCTTTTTATTTATTTGGTACAGGGTATCACTACACAGCTCAAACTTGTAGGGATCTTCCTGTCTCAGCCTCCAGGTTCTTGCGCTTGCCAGGCGGACACTTAGACCACTGAGCTATCTCCCTGGCCCCTGTTTAATATTTTTTAAAGTGTGGTTTGACTCCAGTGGGTTTGATCCCATGTGGGTTTGACCCACATGCTTGGCAAAGGCTCTCCCACTAAACTAATACCCCTGCCCCTTGTTTCAGTTTTTCATTTTTTAAATTTTTTTTTCAGTTTTTCATTTATTTGATATTTAAAACGTTTTTTAAGGTTAGGGAGATAGCTCGTAGAATAAGTGCTTGCCTGGCAAGCGTCCTGAGTTCAATCCCAGGTACTGCAAAAACAAACAAACAAAAAAAAAAAAAAAACCCTGTTTTTTATTTTCTTTATTGTATCATCAATAAAGTATTTCTTTTAGGAGTCTGAGGTGAATTTTTTGGGAAGCAGACTCATGATATTCTTTGAAATGTATCAGTGATATTTGCAAATATTATTTCCTGTTAGCATTATTGTTGATTCCTATGAAATATATAAGTTTTTGAGGTACTGTCATGATAGCAAAAATAACATTGTGACCCAATATTTTTTATATTATTATTATTATTTTGAAATAATCTTAAAGTGTACATATATATTTTTTTCAAAGTGTACATTTTAAAAATACAAATTTTAGAATGACTTTGCACAATATTAAAAGCTGTTCACCTGCCATATTCACTTTTTTTTTTAAATTTTATTTATTTATTTATGTGTGTGTGTGTGGCCAGCTCAGCCCACCAGGGGGCAGGGCTGTCTAGCATGTGGTGCTGGGGGATTGAACCGCTGTCCCTGTGCTTTGCTAAGCTTGTTCTAAGTAGGTGCTTTAGACCACTGAGCCATCTCACCAGCCCGTCATATTCACTTTTGCATTGTATCAGAAGATATGTAGGTTGAATTTTATTAGTAATATCATTTAAGAGGATTTGTATTTATGATTCAGAAGCTTGGTAGTCATCATATATATATATATATATATATATATATTTTTTTTTTTGAGACAGGGTCTTGCTGTATAACCCAGGCTGTCCTTGAACTCCCAGTGATTCTCCTGGCCTAGCCTTCCAAGTGCTGAGATTACAGGTGTACACCTGGTTTGGTAGTCATAATAGTTATAAAACCTTTAGGGGGGTTGAGTGCGGTGGCACATGCCTATAATCCCAGAACTTCCATCTGAAGCAAGATGATCAGCCTAAGCTACATAGTGAATTTATTGTCAGTGTGGACTACATAGTGAACACTAAAAAAGACAAAAACATAAACAGATGACAATCACCTCAACAAAAACATTATATATCCAAAAAAATTTTTTTAATGGTACTGGGCTCTAAACTCAGGGTCTTGGGCTTGCTAGGCAAGTCTGACCCCCTAGCTACATTCCTAATACCCTACCTCTCTTTAATTTCATTTTGAAGCAGGGTCTTGCCAAGGTGTCTAGGCTGGCCTGGAGCTTAGTAATGTCCTGTATTCATCTTTTTTTTTTTTTTTTTTTTTTTTTGCATACGAGATGTTGCGGCGTGACTGGAGTTCAGACGTTTTTTTTTCGGAACCAGGTAATGTCCTCTATTAGCCCCTCAAGTAACTGGAATTACAGTCATGCACTACCATACACAGCTTTCTCTTATGTTCTTATTTTCCATGTTTTATTGCAGTTTCTTGTGTATTTAAATACTAAAATATTGCACCCAAACTCTTCATAAGACTTTCGAGAGGCCAGGGAGATGGCTCAGTGGAATAAGCACTTCCCTGGCAAGCGCAAGGGCCTGAGTTCAATCCCTGGTTCCACCAAAAAAAAAAAAAAAAAAAAAAAATGTTCAGGCAGCAAACTAAATGCCTGCTTAGGCAAGTATAGGGAGCAGGGCTCGATCTCTGTACCGCATGCCGTGCTGTCCAAGCTGCATAGTGAAACCCTGTACCAAATACATAAATTTAAAAAAGAAAATGTTCAGGGCTGGGGAGATAGCTCAGCCATCTAAGCACCTGCCTGGCAAACACAGGTACTGGGGTTTGATCCCCAGGACCACATGCCATACCCGACCCAGAGTCCCAGGAGCACTGAGCCAGTCACCAAAACTGGGTGTGGTGGCACATGCCTGTAATCCCAGTGCTGGGGAGGCTGAGGCAGGAAGATCACTAGAATTCCACGCTGCATAGGGAGACCCTGTGCCAAATACATAAAAGATTTTAAAAAACTGTTAAAAGAAAGAAAATGGGGCTGGTGAGATGGCTCAGTGTTCTAAAGCACCTACTTAGAACAAGTTTAGCAAAGCACAGGGACCGCGGTTCAATCCCCCAGCACCACATGC
>NW_004524842.1:2318145-2320973 GCF_000260255.1 Octodon degus
CCCTGGTTCCACCAAAAAAAAAAAAAAAAAAAAGAATTTCGAAGCATCAGCAGTGTAATGAAAGTGCAAACAACAGAACCAAAATAGAAGCAATAGCAATGATATAATTTGAAGATAACTCCTTACTCCTAGAATGCCTCCCCTTATTAAACAAAACATTGTTCACATTGATTTTCATTAAAAGCCCTTGACCATTAGAAAATCCTACAGCATTTGATCAACTAATGAGTTTATAATAGCCATTAGTTTTAGCTGTTGTTGCAGTTCCTATTACACTGTTATTGGGTGCTAAAATATTTTAGTAGTTTATCATATTTACATATATATACACATACACACAACACAGTAATAGGGCAACTAGAGAATAATAAAAATTGAGTTGACAATTTGATTTTAGAGGCAAACTAGACATCTTTGTTTCTATTCTTCAAAAAAATCTAAATTCTAACTATGCTGAACACTGTGGGGTACCCATTCAGTTTCTGATCCTAGGGATAGCCTCCCTCCTCTAACACCCACTGGCTGTGTTGGGAGCAGCCAAGGTTATATGTGGCAGCCTCCCATCTCTACTTTCCAGCTTTAGATGTGTTGTTAATTGCCTGATGGAAGTTGCATGATTAGAACTCCTTTCTTAAGAATTTTGATTTTGGGGCTGGGAGATAACTCATGGCATAAGCGCCTGCCTGGCAAGAGCAAGGCCCTGAATTTGATCCCTGGTACTGCAAAATAATAACAAAAAATTTTTTTTAAAAAAGCATTTGGGTTTGGCCTGGCAGGGGCAGTGCTTATCTTTCAGTCCTGTGGGAAATCTATGGCCAGACAGGTACCTAGTAGTCCTGTGTGGGTCACTTGTTCTTTTAATAGTGTGCTTTGAAGGCTCTGCCTGGGAACTTTGAAAGGCACACTTGTATCTTTATCTATATGCTTTATTTTATCATATTTGATGTTTGATGATTGTTATTTGCAACCCACATAGTCTTAACTAAACAATTAACAGAGCCTCTCTTACTACCACCACTTTCATTACTTCTTTTCAGTAATGACTTTCAAGGTCAAAAATCCTTGTTTGTAAGCTGCACATGCTTGGCCTATGAATATAAGACATAAGATATGTCCACTGTAAGGACCTACAGGTGGCTTTTTAAAACACCTTTATAATGTTCTAGGGTGGTATGTAATTTTAGTGGCATTAAATATAAATATCTCAAAATTATGTATAGCCAGGAGTGACAGTGTATGTCTGTAATCCCAGCCCTCAGGAGCCTGAGGTAGGAAGATTGCCATGAGTTCAAGGCCAGCCTGAGCTACGTAGCAAGATCTTGTTTAAAAAAACTCAAATACACTTTTTCCTGTTTCTGGCTGTGTGGAGGCAGCTCGTGCATCTGGGACACCCCAAAGTTAGGACTTCTCTTTGCACACCTGAGGCCACCCGTAGTGGCTCTGCAGCTGTCATCATGCCACAGAATGAATATATTGAATTACATTGTAAACACTATGGGTACCGCTTGGATTACCATGAGAAAAAGAAAAAGAAGGAAAGTCAAGAGGCTCATGAACATTCAAAGAAGGAAAAAAAAAAAAAAAAAAAAGATTGGCCTGAAGGTCAAGCTCTACCACAAACAGTACCATGAGGAGAAAATACAAATGAAGACTATCAAGATGCATGAAAAGAGAAGCACCAAACAAAAGAATGATGAAAAGACTCCACAAGGAGCAGTACCTGCCTGCCTGCTGGACAGAAAAGGGCAGTCTCATGCAAACGTACTTTCCAACATGATTAAACAGAAACAAAAAGAAAAGTCAGGAAAATGGGAAGCTCCTCTGCCCAAAGTTCGTTCCCTAGGAGAAACGGAAGTATTAAAAGTTATTCGAACTGGAAAGAGAAAAACGAAGGCATGGGAGAGGATGGTTAGTAAAGTCTGCTTTGTTGGAGATGGCTTTACAAGAAAACCACCTAAATATGAAAGATTCTTTAGGCCAAAGGGCTTGTTTTAAGAAGGCCCATGTAACACATCCTGAACTGAAAGCCACCTTTTGCCTGCCAATACTTGGTGTGAAAAAGAATCCTTCATCGCCACTGTATACAGCTTTGGGTGTTATTACCAAAGGAACAGTGATTGAGGTGAACATGAGTGAGTTGGGCCTTATGACACAAGGAGGCCAGGTTATCTGGGGTAAATATGCCCAGGTAACCAACAATCCTGAAAATGATGGATGCATCAATTCAGTTATACTAGTTTGACAGATGCTCCATATAGTAACTTCTTACACTTACTGAAGACTATAGACCAATCAGCAAAACCATAACTTGGATACTTCTGAACAGCTCTCATGACTACATTCATCAAGAAAACTATTTATTAAATTGTAAAAACATTAAAATGGCCCAGTTTTATAAATTGGTCTTTTATCAGGGGCCTGCTAAGGACTTACATGTTAATGAGATTGAACCATTTGAAAAAATAAACATAAGTCATTGCATTAAAGAGCGAGTACTCAGCAACCCAGATCTCTCATTTCTAAAAATCTACCAGTATTTAAAGTCAATGCAAACTTAATTTAGGGGTCTAAGACTAGGAAATCTGCTGAAGCTATCCTACCTCATCATGTTTCATTAGTCTTAAAAAAAAAAAGTAATTCTTAAGCTTATTCTCAATATAAGAATGGCATTAGAAGTTTATTTAGATAATTCCAACTTGGTTGCATTGATGCCCTGAAAAGAAACTTTATTTGTTGGGCCAGGGAGATGGCTCAGTAGAATAAGTGCTTCCCTGGAAAGTGCAAGGGTCTGAGTTCAATCCCCGGTTCTGTCAAAAAAACAAAACAAA
>NW_004524842.1:2321975-2330640 GCF_000260255.1 Octodon degus
TTAGTTTTGGAGCTCTTCAGTGGGACCCATAAGGTACAATATGTGTTATGTAAAATAGCATCAGTTTAGACAACAAAAGTTATATCTGGTCTCTGTGAACAGTGAAGTGAAGGCTGAAAGGCTGAGTGCTGCTCTTAAGTAGGCCAAAGGCAGCAGGTGTGACTGCCTCTGGGCAGCCAAGATGAGCACTCCTTGAGCTTCCTGTGAGGCTGGCTGCTGCCAGGCACTTGGAGGGACTCAGCCAGCTCTCCTGCAGCCCTGTTGTCTCCTCCCCTATTGTATCCCTGTTATCCTGAACTTTTATACTCATTCCTTCTGCAAAGAAGATTTATAGGAAATGACTTCTTCAGGTGTATGTTAGATAACCTACCCCTGGCAAGTATATATGGTCTATTCCTAAAGTTGAAATTTTTGGTCTCTATTTACCTGAAAACCACATAGGGTGTGGAGGAAGAGGGGGTCAAGATCTTGAGGGCTCTACTGTAAGTTTGGAAAGCGGATGCCTAAAGCTAGCTTTGATTTCGCTTTACTTACTTAACCAGTACTTAAATGGTGCTGTGTGTGTGCCAGGCAGTGTTTCAAGCACTTTACACATTTAACTCACTTAATTCTCTTAGCTACTTAATGAAGTAGTAGCTCTTCTTATCCTCAACTCATGGAGGAAAAAACTGGCGCATGGCAGGTTAAATAACTTGTTAGGGTCCTATAGATTTAAGATACATATTCTAAAAGAGCTACTTATTTAATGGATTTTAATATATTAAAATTGCATATCTCATTTATGTTTTGTTTTGTTTTGCAGAACCAGGGATTGAACTCAGGCCCTTGTGTTTGCCAGGGAAGCACTTATTCTACTGAGTCATGTCCCCAGCCCCATGTGTATCTCATTTAAATGCACTTTTAGTTCAATCCCCAGTTCCACAAAAAATAAAAAAATAAAATAAAATAAATGCACGTTTAAAGACAGGTTGTAGAGTATCTTTCAGGTAGATAAAGAATCATTTCCAAGTCAATTTTTTATGTATATATAAAGTTGCTTAGCTTCTTCTTGACTTTTAAAGGTTCCAGGTTCTGAGTGTCCAACACAACCACCTGGGCCAGGTTTTTGAAGTAAAAATAGGAGTAAGAATACTCAGTAGTAAAAGCAGGAATCCAAAGCCTACACTTTGAGGATGTAGGGAAGGAGGATGCTATGGTTTGAGAATGGTTTGCTCTTCTGAAACTCATATTAAAATTTAGTTCTCATTATGAGATACTAAGAAGTAGAACCTAAAAGATGTGATTAGGGCTCTCCCCTCTGGAATGGAATAACTATTCGTATCAGCCAAGTTGGGTCTGGGGGATATAGTTCAGTGGTAGAGCACCAACTTAGAATGGTGAAGCTCTAGGTTTAATTGCCCAGCACTGGGGAGCAGGGAGCAGCTTGACTAGGTCTCTTCTGTAGTCTCTGGTATCTTGTGCCACCTCAGAACCCTGCCAGCAACAAAGGCATTACCTAACTAGCACTCTAAGAGGCTGAGGCAGCAAGATCATTAGTTTGAGCTCAGGCTGGGCAGCTTAGCAACTTCAAGACACCCTATCTCAAAAAATAAAAATAAATAAAAAAGGACCAGACTGGGGAGATAGCTCGGTCATCTAAGCACCTACCTGGCAAGCACAAGGTTTGACCCTGGTACCACATACTGTGCTGGCCCCAGACCAGCCACTGAAACTGGGCAGGTGGCTTACACCTGCAACCCTAGCACTGGGGAGCCTGAGACAGGAGCTCTCTATGAGTTGGAACTGTGTAGTGAGACCCTGTGCCAAATAAATAAGAATTAAAAAATAAAAAAGGGCTAGGGATGTAGCTCAGTGCAAAGGTCCTGGGGTCACTCCTAGTAAAACACACACACACACACACACACACACACGCACGCATGCAGATGCAGCACCTCATCTGACCAAGAACTGTGAGGCAAAATAAACCTTTTCTTTATAACCTACTGCTGTAGTGTGGATATGACTGAAGTGTGTCTCCCAAATGTTCAAGTGCTGTAGACTGTGTTTCTCACTGTGGTGGTGTTGAGGTGGTGAAAGCTTCAAGATTGGAGCTTAGTGAAAATTCTTTGTGGGTGCTGCCCTTGGAAGGGATTCACCATGTATATGTAGTTCTCTTGTAACCCAGTTAGCTTTTTCCAGAGTGAGTTATTACAGCAAAACTGGCTCTTTCTCACTCTCTGGCTTCTTTGCCATGTAATCTGGGGCTGTCCATGGGATCAAGTCACAATGCCATTTACCATGAGGCCCTTGCCAGAGTTGATGCTATGCTGTGCGGACTATCAGCTTCCAAAATTGTGAGCTTAATAAACCTCTTTATAAAGTACCCAGTCCTAGGGATGTGTGTGTGTGTGTGGGGGGGGGTACTGGGCATTGAACCAAGGGATGTTCTTCCACTGAACTTCATCCTCAGTCTTTTGAGACAGGGTGTTGCTAGATTGCCTAGGCAGGCCATCCTCCAGCCTCAGCTTTCTAAGTAGATTAACAGGCCTGCACCACTGCAAACACCACACTCCAGCCTCAGGTAATTTGTTATAGCAATGTAAAATGGCCTAATACAACTTCACCTATCTGTATTATTAGCAGCAGAAAATGGACTAAGACAGAGGCTTATTTCAGAATTTTGGGCTGTCTCATGTGGTGGTGTATACTGTTCCTGCCTGATCTTTGAAGATGAGTTTGCAGAGAAGGGCAATGTAAGATAACTTGAAAGCAACGCCCTAAGAAACTGGACATACACTGGTGTGGAAATTGAATTTTGAAGCATATTTTATATAAAATGGGTTTGTAAAATACTCCCTGGAGGAAAGGTTAACAATTAAGCTCCCTGTCACTTGAATGGCCTTAGTAATGACACCCGGAGTGGACAACATGGGTCTACATAAACATTTCTCTGAGAAGAGGTTCCTTCGCGGTGGCTAGCTTCGTCGTCGTCCCTCTCTCCCCCATTCTTGACAGACTCTCTCTTTAGGGACTTCCAAGCGATCAAAGCCTGAGAAGGGTGGGAGGACAGCAATTTGGCCATGGATACTCAGGTTTGTGAGGGCATGTACAAGTTCGTATGCTAGGAGTCTATTCTTTGCTCTCCCCGGATCCTTGGAGTCCACACTGCCCAAGCGAGCCCTCCCTCTGTCCTGCCTGCTGCTGGAGTTGAAGACCAGTTCAGTTAAAGCCCACTTCCAGGAGTCTAGAGCCAGGGCGTGGCCAGCTTGATCTGGTCCCCCGGCCAGCACGGCGGCAGCAGGTGCAGCAGGTGACTAGTTGCCACAGCTAGAGCTCGCCTCATCATTTCTTCACTGAGCGACAGCTAAGCGGCTTCTGCTGGGAGAGCGTAGCCTCCAGCGCGCACTCCTTTTCTCGGCGGAGGGAGCCGGCCTTTCCGCGTGCTGCGTCCTACAAGGCGCGGTGACGTCGCGGAGGGCCGGCAGTCGGCGCGGGAGCAGCAAGTGCGCGAGTGTGCTCGTTGGTCTCTGTCGCGAGCTGGAGGCGCGGGGGCTGAGGCTGTGAGGGTTCTAGGGCGGCGGCCCCGGAGCAGCGGCGCCCCGAGCCGAGCGGAGAGGGCCGAGGTGGCCGAACGAACTGGGGATGGGGCGGCCTGGACCGTGCCCTTCCCTTGGGCACGCTTGCGGCTCTCGGGTCTCACAGTGACAGTGGCGGTGCCTCTGGCTCGGCAGCGCCGAGGCCGCTTCACCACAGAGCCCGCGGCCGGCGGCAGGCCGGGCCATGAGGAGCGGCTGGGGCCGGGCCAGGCCTCGCTGACCCCGGCTGCGCGCGTCGGCTTCCCTCGTTTCCGCTCCGGCCTCCCGGCATGAGCGTCCTCCCGGGCCCGGGGCCGCGACTGCCCCCTCCCAGCTGCCCGCGGGAGCGCTCGGGGCCCGGGGGCCCGCGGTGCTGATCCGGTTGCGCCGCGCTGCCTGCCCGCCCGCTGTATGTCCCTGGGGCGCGGCCATGGAGGTGGTGGGCGACTTCGAGTACAGCAAGAGGGACCTCGTGGGACACGGGGCCTTCGCCGTGGTCTTTCGGGGGCGGCACCGTCAGGTGAGCGCCGCCGATTCAGCTGGCCGGGTTGAGACCGGGACCCCTGGGCGTCAACCCGACTGGGTGGGGGTGGGGGTCCTAAAATTTGGCGAAGCTGCTGGAGCCAACCCTTCACCCCCACCACTTGGCTTGCCGCCCTGGGCCTGTCTTTATGCGTCCTGTCAGTGTCGCGGGTTTGTTTTGGTCTTGTGTGGATTGTTTTCAGACTGGAGCTTCTAGGCAGCGCTCCACCTACCGACGGGCGCCTGGCCACTGATGGTCCCCTCCTTGTCACTGTGCTCGGTAACCGGAGTGCGCTCAGGGATTCGCCCTTGTGTGCCACACGAGAAACCCTTCTACCTGAAGTTACTGTGGACCGCAAATGACAGAACAGTCCCTTGCACCTTCCAGTACTCTCCACCCCGGGCTGTCAGGGCTTGTCACCTCTGAGGTTGATTGCAGACCCTGTGGAAAATGGGCAGCTTTCCTATTCTCAGGGAGGTACTGGGAGGTATCACTTTTCCCACATTGGTTTTCCTGCAACTCTGCGAGCCAGGTACCGTCTTACTCCTCCTGCGTTAGACAGGTTTACAGTGGAAAAAATAGTTGGATGCTTCATTTTCCATCCAAATAAATATGAACTCATGTTCAAGCCTCAGAAAAAGCCTCTGCTGTTTCACAAGTAGGGGTCACATGAGGTTTTAGAATCTAAAGAATGTGGAAAGGCTTGGAGAGTGGAAATAATCATAAAGACTTTGACTGTTGTGATTGTTGCCAAGGGCCATGTTGAAAGGGCACTCTCTTTGTTTCTTGCTTTTTATTTATTGTGAAAACAAAACTGAAGGAAAAAATTAAACCATGTTCCAGCCAAAATAACAATACTGTTTTTGGTTAATCATACCGTTTTCCAAGTTTATATAAATCCCATTTCTCCATACTTTTATGTGGTTGTAAACTGATTTTTTAAACAAGTTGGGGCTAGTTCCTATGTAATCTTCATATTTACTGTTTTTAGTAGCTATTTTTAAACATTGGCTTGTTACACTCATTTAGGAAAATTTTATTTCATAAATAATGTTGCTGGAGATTGAGTTCCTTTTTTATTTTTCCCTGGTGTTGCACATTTTATTTGCTGCTAAAAACAGTTTTTGCTTATAGATTGTTTTCCTGTTGTTTCTCTGTAATAATTTCTGGGAGTAACACTGTTTTTCATTTTCAGAAAACTGATTGGGAGGTAGCTATTAAAAGCATTAATAAAAAGAACTTGTCAAAATCACAAATACTGCTTGGAAAGGAAATTAAAATTTTAAAGGTATGTTACTTTGTATAGTATTACAGACTAGACTAAAACTTAATCTAAAATATATATGATGGCATCCTGTGCAATTTTGTAGTCGGGCACAAGTTTGATCATTTTTAGCTGCTACTGTTTTTTTTTTTTTCCAGAACTGGGGATTTAACTCAGACCCTTGAGCTTGCCAAGCAAGTGCTTATTCTACTGAGCCATCTCCCTGGTCCTCTGCTACTCATTTTTATGTGGTGTTTTTTTTTAAGCATTGAATCATTGAAGCCAACTTTTGTTTTACTTTTGGAATAAGGTCTTGTTATGTGGTTCAGGCTGGTCTTGAACTCACTGTATAGCCCAGGGTGGCCTCAAACTAGAAGTGAGTCTCCTGTCTCAGCCTCATGTGCTGGAATTGTAGGCATGCACCAATTCCAGGCTGAATTGACTGAAGCTATTCTTAATAACAGATACTTGTGACTACTGGCCAACTTTAGAGAGATTCTGTGATAAATGAGTTTAGCTTCTCATTTTTGTCTGCATTTTCAGTTACCATGTTACTACTTAAGAAGAGGGTTAGTAGGCTGGTATATGTAGTACACTGTTCACCTCCTCTGTTAACTCTTTTCACTTTACAATTAAGTTTCTTTGAGAATCTAGCAGTTAATTGGAAAGATTCTCATCCTAACTAACTATATATAATGATACCTGTGAACTAAGCAACTGCACTGAAGATGGCAATTTGTAATAGGTTCATGCTTGGAGTGCCTGTCATTCTGGTGTTCTGAATATAGGCTGCTTGTCATGACATGCCAGTTGCTGCTGTGCTGTCTCTCAGGTAGATGATTGTTCAAAATGAATGAGGTGGTGAATGAAGGCAGGAGACAGGAAAGGGAATGTTGTGGGACTGTCCTGCTTCAAGGTTGTATATGGTTAGATTTCTGGACTTATATGTAAACATAAGAATTATATAATTCTTTATGCCTATTTTTAAAATATATTTTAATTTTTTAATGTTTTTTCATCATATTCTGTAGGGACTTAAAGTTCAACATATCAATACTTGATGAAAAATACCTGTTCCATGATATGCCTAAGATGTTTGATACGCAGACAGATAGTGAGGTTAAGCTTAACAGCCTAGGTTGTATGGTAATAACAATGAGCTTCTCTTGTGGAGGGTTAACAACCTAAGTTTGCAGACCAAAATTAGAGAAAAAGGAGGACCTTAAGGAAAGCCAACATTTTGGCCCTAGCCTTCCAAGATCAATTAAGACTCAGGACATGTGAGAACTTGTACTGTAACGTCATGTAACTCGGTAGTGTCCCAAATTTTCTGATCAAGGAGATTCTGGGGCCAAAGAGGAAAGTGATTGATGATGTAGAGTATGTCTAAGGAGAGTTACATGGAGAGATAACATTCTCTCAGGCTTTCACAGACAGCACATTGGCCAAGCAATGGCCGTGACTCATCCACATGGCTGACACTGACAAAGAATCTACAATGTGAGGTACAGGATCTCAGGATAAATCCTGAGGGGATTTCACTGACCTTATCAGACCCAAAAGCTACAACTCTTGTTGCATAGGTCTTGCTTTATCTTGGTCTTAACCATCCAGCAGAAAAGTATAAAATCAAAGTATAAGAAGTAAAGCCATGCTGTTATTTTGAGCTGTAGGGGACTCAGGTCAACAATTTCTGACATTGCCAGTGAAGCAGAAGACCCAATACTATTATGGACTACTAGACTCTTTTAGAATATTTTGATGAGTTAACACACCTATAATATTCAAATAACAGAACTAAACAAAAAAGGAGATACAGAAGAATATCCATTTTGTATCTGTGTATTCAAAATGGTTAGGATAGATATATAGCTGCATTCTCTTAATGAATAGAGGGATTTCTTCTAATAGTGTTTGTAAATAGAATATCATGTCCACATCTTATACAGAAAATAACCACTAGGAAGAGAGTATGCAATGTGTTAATTATTGAAACTGTCCTACCAATTTGGTTTGAAACTGTCTCATTGCTATTTGTTTCTCAATAAAAATATGGAAAAAAAAAAGTTTCTTTGAGAGAAGGCTGGCCAAGGGACTGGGGAGATGGCTCAGTAGAATAAGCACTTCCCTGGCAAGCACAAGGGCCTGAGTTCAATCCCCGGTTCCTAAAAAAAAAAAAAAAAGGAGAAGGCTGACTATTTGGCTCAGAGGATTAAAGCGCAGGGCCAGGGGTTTGATCCCTGGACCTGCTGTGTCAGCCCGGCTGCACAGTGGGCGCTGAGATGGCAATTGTGACTGGGCATGGTGGCGTGCTCCTGTAATCTCAGCACTTGGGAGGCTGTAAACAGGCAGATAACTATGAGTTGTATCTAGTAGTGAGACCCTGAACACCCTGTAGACCCTTCCCCAAAATAGAAAAAAAAAGTTTCTTTGAGAGGAGTGAGTCCATTCTTATTTATTTATTTAAAGGTAGAATTCATATTTATTAGATCTATGAACTAGGCTAATGTTTTCAATACTTAAACACTTAGATTAAGCAATCTCTTTTATCATTGTGCTTCAATCACAAAGGATAAAATAAAAATTTTAGGTTAAAAGTAAACTGACCTTTTTTTTTTTTTTAATTGAAGAATTTTTTCCTTGGAGATAGTCTTTTTAAATTCCTAGCCACAATTACCCAAATGAGATCTTTTGAGAAAAAGGAAAAAAGGATTGCATTGTTAAATACATTTGGAAAATCCTGCCTGGTGTGCTGCTACAAGCCTATAATCTCAGACCTTGGGAGGGTGAGGCAGGAGGATCCCTGTGGGTTCGAAGGCTACATGAACAAGCTGAGGCTACATGAACAAGTTCAAGGCCAAGCTGAACTACACAGTAAAAAAAAAAAGCATTTGGAAAATCCTGTTTACTAAATAGTCATACAACACATGGCTCTGAAATTCTCCCAGTTTCAGCATATTTAATCCAGTTATGCTAATATGAGCATGGAATTCTCATTCCACATTTTCCAGCTTTCCTTGTAGAGAACTCTTTGGTAAGATTTATAGTTTGTATAGCTGAGAAATATACTTTCTTTTCTTTTAGGCAGATAATATACTTTAAAAAAGCAATTTGGAACTTTGTATCTCTGTTGCAATTAGAAATTTATATTAAGTTTGGTAGTAAGTCTGTGGCCATACTGATAGTTGCATTTGTTTGTTTGTTTGTTTTCAAATTGGTAGGACAGTTTCAATAATTAGCACATTGCATACATTCTTCCTAGTGGTTATTTGCTGTACAAGATGCGGACATGATATCGTATTTACAAACACCATTAGAACAAAT
>NW_004524842.1:2331109-2334341 GCF_000260255.1 Octodon degus
CTCAATTTCTTTAACAGGAACTTCAGCATGAAAATATTGTAGCACTGTATGATGTTCAGGTACCTTATTTTGCATTTTTAAAAAACTTAAAAATTGTATTTTATACAAATTTAGGTGATTCGTAGTAGAAATTTACAGTTGCCTTTTTGAAGAAACATATTTTCAGTTATATCATTATGAAATTGTTTAAAATATGAAGTAGTAGTAAAAAATACTGTGCAGCATGGGTACATTTATTAACAATTGATAATATACTGTTAGGGTAGTTATAGGTCAAGTAGTGGAATGCTAATACGACATCTAGCATTTTTCTGTGATATAGAAAGGTGTATTGTGGGCAATTGAAAAATTAAGGGGAATTTTTTTCTTACTATGAAAGTAACATTTATAAGTCATAGACATGTTAGGAAATAAGATAAATAAAAACAAGGATGTTAGGCACATGCATAACCCAAATATATCTGTGATTATCAGTGTGGCATATAGTAGCATTATATTTTATTTGGAGATGGAAAAAACATCCTAATGTCATTTTCTAATGCAAAATTACCCTATAATCACAATTATTCTTTTCAGAGGTCAGCTTTGGAGAAAAGTAATGTTTTTTGGGTGGAGCAGCAGATGTAATAGTTGTCTTATATTTAAGAGCCATATTATGTTTAAAAAAATTCTCTTTTACGTGCTAGACACATTTTATGTGGTGTTCACTGTGGGAGCTGAAGGGACTGAGGCATATGAAAATAACAGTAGATTCACATTTTCTTTCTACTCTTACTTCAGGGCAGACTGTTACACATGGTTCACATATCTTTCTTTTGTTTTGCTTAGTTTGCACAGTTAAATTCCAGTAAAAATATTTTTAGCTAAAACTTTGCCATATTTATTTGCATTATTTAAATTTATTTTTCAGGGGGCTGGTGAGATGGCTCAGTGGTCTAAAGCACCTAGTTAGAACAAGCTTAGCAAAGCACAGGGTCCATGGTTCAATCCCCCGCACCACATGCCAGCCAGCCCCGCCCTCTGGTGGGCTGAGCTGGCCACACACACACACACACACACACACACACACGCGCACGCACGTGCACACACACACACACACACAAATAAATAAATAAATATTTTTTAAAAAAATAAATTTATTTTTCAAGTTTGAATGGTAGCCATGTGTCAGTCATTGTTCTGAGTGGCAAGTATAAAGTAGTGAATAAAACAGTCCTCTCAGTGTACTTAATTTTAGTGGGGTGAGAAAAAATGGACTGTTTTAGATACATTTTTTAATGTAGTCATTCTTCTGTAGGTAATATCAAAAAGTAGTAAACTATGGGGCCAGGGAGATGGCCCAGTAGAATAAGCGCTTCCCTGGCAAGTGCAAAGGCCTGAGTTCAATCCCTGGTTCCACAAAAAAAAAAAAGAAAGACGAAAAGTAGTAAACTCAACCCATGTTATAAGATAATAATGTATTGTTTGTCCCATTTTATGGAAAAAAATTTCCTATTATAGAAAAATACTGTAATATACCTACCTACTGTTGCTATAGTTCAGTTTATAGAATTAGAATTACCAGGTCAAAACACATGCCCAATTTTTGATCATAAAGTATGCTTGCTTTCCAGAAATTTCACATTTTAAACTACTATGCATGGGATATATGAGTGCTATTTATATATTTTATTACCTGTTTAAATGGATATGACTCATTGCAGAAATTAAAACACTATAAACGGAACAAAACTTTAAAAATTAAACTCATCTCACAATTCTAGATGAAATGTCCATTCTACTCAGAGCTGTTTGTGTAGTTTGTCTTTCTTATTCTCTATAGATAAAGGGCACTAATTGGTACAAGTTGGTGCCTAGTACAAAAATTAGTTAAGTAATATTAGCTGTTAATTTGCCTTTCTTAGAGAAGTACAGAAAACTCTTGCAATTGTGAAGTAGGTTTTTGTTTCAGAGCAGAATATACTTAGATTTTTTTTTTTTCTATTAGAATGAGAAGTATTTTTAAGTACCAACACTGGCTATAGGATCAATACCATGAGGAAAAGTGTACTAAAAATCCTGAATTACCAGTCAGGAATTTCGAGATGACTGCATGAAAATATTTTATTTTTTACATTGTATACTAGTACAACTAATATATAAAAAACTTAAAAAATATCAGCTATATATGTGTGGGCTCATTTTTGGGTTCTTTCAGTTTGTTTTTTTTTTGTTTGTTTTTGTTTTTTAAATCTATGTCATTAAGGAGAGGAGCAGCAGATGTAATAGTTGTCTTATATTTAAGAGCCATATTATGTTTAAAAAAATTCTCTTTCATGTGCTAGACACTCTTTATGTGGTGTTCACTGTGGGAGCTGAAGGGACTGAGGCATATGAAAATAACAGCAGATTCACATTTTCTTTCTACTCTTACTTCAGGGCAGACTGTTACACATGGTTCACATATCTTTCTTTTGTTTTGCTGTTTTAGGTCTTTCCTTCATGCTGTGATCCTGCTCTGGCAGGTGTTAGCTCCTAGTTCTTTAACAAAAAATAAATGGTAACCATTTTTGTAGGCTTCTCTATATCTCTGTGATCAAAGAATTTTGGCATAATGTATTTTAGGGTTGTTTTTTTTTTATCTAGTGCTTGAGAATAAGTGAAGCAGATTGTTCTAAGTCACTGAGTTTCTTTAGTTCTTTAGTTCTTGCCATAAACATAGGCCTCACTTCTCCCCTTTGGATCAATCAGGTAACCTCTCTTCAGAGTTTCTCTGTGGTTCCTCAGTAATACATGGGTTTCAACTTGTCTGTAGGTGACTTAACTGGTTCTGTTAGTCCTATCTGTTACAACTACTCATGTTCCAAGTTAATTAAGTACTTTGTTTTAAAAATGTATAGTACTTTGTAGAGGGAGCCTGAAGGTGGGAGTTGTTCAAAAAAAGAATGTTTGAATTTGTGGAGATCTTCGCTGCTTGCTTTGAAGGTGGACAAACACAGGATGGTTTGGATGAGAGATCAGATATTAAAATATATCTTTTCATTATTTATTTGATGATTGAATGAAGAAAAACTAAGTAGTGTGTGTAACTCAAAAATTGAGATTACCAAAATAGGAATTTGGCCTCATTTGAATGAGCACAAGTCATTGATGACTGTTGAGACTCTTAAGAGTTTCTAACTCCTTTTTTTTTTTGCTCCGAATGCCTTCAGGGCAGGTTTGGCTGGCTTGAGTTGTAGGGATCAAACCACAG
>NW_004524842.1:2334731-2341571 GCF_000260255.1 Octodon degus
AAAAAAAAAGGAAAACATTCAAAGTTCTCAGCATTTAATTTCTCAGTAACTTTAGGGATCATATGATGTTTTGGTTTAGATTTGATCAGATTTCACAGTGAAAAGTAGTTCACAAAAGGGATGATTTAACTCTTAGGTATATATTTTTTGTTTTGATTTCTGATAAGAGGAAGTACTTGATCTTCTAGCCTGCTGGGCACTGGCTGTTCTCTACCTTCTTCCTGATTTGTTAAGAGAGCTGTTGTTAAGAGATGGCAGGCTAGAAACTGTTTTAGGTCCTTCCTTCATGGTGTGATCCTGCTGTGGCAGGTGTTAGCTCCTAGTTCTTTAACAAAAAATAAATGGTAACCATTTTTGTAGGCTTCTCTGTATCTCTGGGATCAAAGAATTTTGGCATAATTTATTTTAGGTTTGGTTTTTTTTTTATCTAGTGCTTGAGAATAAGTGAAGCAGATTATTCTAAGTCACTGAGTTTCTTGCAGATGTAATTTTACATTCAGGTTTTGAACTGAGTAATCCAGTCCCTTGGTGGCTATGGTGAAACAACTTTGTGCTAGCCTATTGTGTTATTCATTGTTGCAGAGGTCGTGAAGCCAGCCTGCTGGGAGGTTTATTTTTGGTCAAGGTGAACTGATACTTTTCTTAAATCCAGAAAGAATGAGTTAATACAAAGATGAGATAATAAGGTCTTATAAATTGAGATTAAAAAATTTTTTTCCCTGTGGTACTAAAGATGGAACCCATTCTGCTATGGATGCTATGCAATTGCTGTACTGTTGAGCTACTTGTAACCCTACCCTCCAACTTCTTACAATTAGATTCATCAGACAGAATTATTTTATGGAATTGCTTTCTTTTCAGATTCTTAATTTCTGTAATTACTTTATTATGGGGTAGGATGAAATGTTTTGTTTTGTTTGGCAGAACGGGGGATTGAGCCATCTCCCTGGCCCAAAAATATTTTCTTGACTGATACTGGTTTTTGAACTGACTCTGAGGAGTACTGCTGTAAAACACCCCACTTCTCTCCTATCCCTTTTTGTTTTTCCATAGAACCTTATATTTGAATTTAGGACCTTGGTGAAGCCCAGAGGTGCTTGGAAGTACCATTTTCAATCATATTTGAACACAGGCTCAAATTGAGCCATGAGGCAGCCCATTTTATTTTATTTTTTCCACACCTTTGAGACAGGGTCTCTATTTAGTCCAGGTGGATCTTGAACTCAGTATGTGGTCCATGCTGGCCTTGAATTGTAATTCTTTTTTCTCAGACTCATAGGTACTGGGAAATCAAGTGTGTACCACCATATCTGGCTCTCAATTTAATATTATAAAAATTCTTTGAAGAGTCAACTAATATGTCTTAAAATTACTTATGGAAGCAGCAGATCTGGAATTATATAAATTTGACTTTGTAAAATTCCTCAAATTAGTTCCTTAAAATCTTAGAACATACCTTGGTGCAACATACGATGAAACACTTTTTTTGCCAGCAATTCTCTGATGTGATTATCCCAAACAAACATAAAAACTAGAAAAACAAAAGAACTCTGTATCCTGAGTCATGTGTTCCAGAAATCAGAATGTATATTTAGTATTGCTAAGAAGGATTGTAAGTCACTCAGTGGATAGAATATTGCTCATATTTAGCTATCTGGAATGCTGCTCAGAAACTTTTCAAAATGGAAATACTCAAAGGATGAAAGAATTTTCTTTGTTTATAAGTGGTAGGTATACCCTGCCTTTTGTCTTACGTATTGTTTTAGGTCAGTCATAACCAAAAATTAAATCATTCTTTAGTTCTTGCCATAAACAGAATCAAACTTTTTCCTTTTTGTTTTTCTTTCATGGTGTTGGAAATAAAGTTGGGGTCTTATACATGCTAGGCCAGGAGTGAGTTACATCCCTTCTTGATGACAGTAGTATTATCAGAACATGATTTGAAGAGGAGATTCTTAAGTCATTGTTGGGAGTTTCACTTTATGATGGATTTTGTGAGTTTACTGGTTTAATAGTGAAAAAGTATTTTTTTAGAAGTATATTTTTAATTTGTTTCTTGGGTTTTTTTGAGACAGTATTTCACTATGTAGTTTAGGTTGGCCTTGAACTCAGTACTTACTTAATCTAAGTTGACCTCAAAAATCACTTCTGACCCATTCTCCTGAGTGCTGGGATTACAGGCATACACCACCATGCCTGGCAAGTAATAAGCAAGTGTATTTTTATTAACTATCATTATTTTTAAATTTAGCATTTAATATTTTTTTCTAAGTGATATTCTATGTTTGCTTTCTAGGAATTACCCAACTCTGTCTTCCTGGTGATGGAGGTAGGTATTATGTAAGCTCCCACTTGATTTATTTGTAATTTCTTTTGATAGTATGTACTTTACAATTGACAGTAGGTAATTACTGTATTAGAAATTTAAAGTTAATAAAATCAATTTTGTAATTTAAACTTTATAAAGTAGGTAAAATTTAAAGTTTTATTACATAATGTTTTACAATTGAATTTGTATTAATACTAGTGATTTTTTTTTAAAAAAATAACAGACTGGATTGAATTTATCTTGCTTCACTGTCTTTAATTACTTTTTCTTTTGTATGTCAGTATTGCAATGGTGGAGACCTCGCAGATTATTTGCAAGGTAATTTTGTGTGTATGTGTAAATGTTCAGTAAGATAATACTATAGTCTGTTTAATCCAAAATCTGCTTGTTTGCTTCTTAAAAGATACAGTACTAATACACAAAAAGATAGAATGAAGGATGTAGTCATTATGAACTATAAACATATACTAATAAAAAACAGATAGTAAAAGGTTAATATATACTATACAACCCATAAACAGATAACAGCAATTGGTGGTAAAAACACTAATACCTCAGTGGATAGAATATTGCTCACATTCACAAATTGTATAGAGAATATCAAATACAGCAATATATAGCTTCAGTTTAAAAATAGTGTTGTTGGGCTGGCGAGATAGCTCAGTGGTCTAAAGCACCTGCTTAGGCAAGCTTAGGCAGGCACAGGGGACTGTGGTTTGATTTGATCCCTGACACTACATGCCACACCAGCCCCACCCTGAGGGTGGACTGAGCCAGCCAAAATAAATAAAAATGGTGTTGTTGATGTGCCCCACCAAGCTTTTCTGCAGTGCCATTTCTGTCCTTCCTTGGAGGCAGCTATTGTCCTGAATTTAGTAGTTAAAAAAAAAAAAAATCAATTTTAGGAAAAGAATATTTCAGAATGTCAGTTGCAAGTAGACAGAATGTAGTGAGATGAATACTTTTATTCACTCCTGGCAAAAAGGAGTTGAATCTACAAAACACTCTACTTGTTCTTCTGCCTTATTGTCCACTCTGAATCTTGCATTCTTTGATATCCTTGATGTTCGCGGTGAAAATATGTTTTTTGCTGGAGCTAGATCAAGTGGCACTTAGCGGTTCAGTTATGTGGATTAGAATATCAGTTTCCTTCATAAACAAATGTTAGTCACCAGTATAAAAAATTTTCCTGATTTAGTTTAATTTTGGCAGCAGTTTTGTCCATAGCTTTGAACTTTCTGTTTTGTTTTGTTTTTGTGTGATCGTTTTGAGATAGGGTCTCACTTTGTAGTTTATGCTGGCCTCAAATGACAGGAATCCTCCTGCCTCAGCCTCCCTCCTGAGTAAGTGCAGGGACTACAGGCATGTGCCACCACACTCAGCTAGTTTTGAACTTCATATTTGATTTTCTAAAACAGTATTGTTAGGAGAGGGAACTAAATGACAAAGATTTTAAGAGTTTGAATGTTAAATTTAGGCAGGCAGATAGCTTTCTAGTTTCAGTGTGTATACCACTTAAATGCTGTGATTTTGGCTACATTTATTTTTATTGGTACATGATTGCTATCCATAATGATTATATTCATCATGGGGAGTACATGCAGCTAAAACATCATAATTCTTTTTATTTCCCTACCTCTCTTCATCCTATCCTTTCTCTCCGTTCCATTTTATTTTTTAATCTATGAGTTCTCTCTGCCACAGTTTTAGGGAATATTTGCAGTTTTAAAACACTTCTGAAAACATGTGAAAATGCTGGGCCTGGTGTAATATACCTATAATCCCTGCACTCTGGAGACTGAGGCAAGAGGATGCCATAAATTAAAGGCCAACTTGGGCTAAATAAGCAAGTTCAAGGATAGCCTGAACTACATAGTGAGACCCTGCCTCAAAAACAAAAAATTTGAAAGAAATTATACTTTAGGCTGGGGAGACAGCTCAGTAGAATAAGTGCCTGCCTGGTAAGCACAAGGTCCTGAGTTCAATCCCCAATACCTAAAAAAGAAAGAAAAAAAGTATACTTAAGAAATTGTCTAGATTTGGCATTAATATAGTAACCATTGACTATCAGCATTTTTTAAGTGTGGCTAGGCCTAATGAGCTGTAAGTGAATATACTCTAAATGCACACTGAAGTTTGAACACTTCAGAAGGAAAGAGTGATTGAATCTTATTACTTTTAAAATATTCATTATAAGTTAAAATGATAATATTTTAGACATATTGGGTTAAAATATGAATGTTTGTTGTTTGTCTTTTGTTTGTTTTGAGACAGGGTCTTTTATGTAGTTCAGGCTCACCTGGACTCACTATTTTGCCCAGACTGGCCTTGATCTTGTGATCCTCCTGGCTTAGCCTCCTAAGAGCTAGAATTGTAGATATGTGTCATTATTCCTAGCTACTTACTTTGTAAAATGTAGCCACTAGAAGATTTAAACGTACATACATGTCTTACATTATATTTGTTTTGGAGAGCACTGCTCTGCAAAGTTTGGAATGTATAGAGGGTCAACAGCCATTGTATCACAGCATGAACATTTAGTTCTTTTATTTGCTGTTATGAATGAAAGTTAAACATTTCCAAAGCAGAGAAAGCAAATTCAGTCAAATTGCAGTTTTAAAATTAAACAAATAATCCGAGCAGTTGGAAGGCTAAGGCAAGAGGAACACTGACAGTTGGAGGCCAGCCTGGACTACATAATAACATCTCGTCTCAAAAAACAAAACAGAACAACAAAAATAAAATAAAATAAAACAAATTTTAGCTGAGTGTGGTAATGCCAACATTTCAGTACTGTAGAAGATTGAGGTAGGTGGATCAAGCTTAGCCTAGGCAACTTAGTGACTTCATGAGAACCTGTCTCAAAAAATGAAGGGTGGGAGATGGAATTTAGTGTGAAGTCAGTGGGTTTAATTTCCAGTGTCACAAAAATGAAACAAATTCTAAGTTACTAAGTAAATTATACTTATTAGTTATTATAGAACATACTGTGATAGCTATAACTGGTCCTACCTTAGTGTTAATGTGCTCAAAAAAATTCATTAAAGAGTTTTGATGTTAGCAAAGTCTTTATTAAAATATCCATTTTTTGCTAGAGATGGTGATACATACCAGCAATCCAAATATGAAGGAAAGTGAGATAGGATTACCTTAAGGCCTGGGCTATATAATGGGTTCAAGGCCAGCCTGATAAACATAGCGAGACTCTGTTTCATAAGCCCTTCCACTCCTCCAAAATATGAAGTTTGTGTTTAGGACAGCTTAAACTAGTTTATTGCAGGGCCTTGGCCAAATAGGCAACGACTTGCCATCCCTAACAAATTGAAGATGTAGAATCTTTTTTTTTTTTTTTTGTACTGAGAATCAAACTCAGGAACTTACGCTTACTATACAGATGCTTGTGTCACTGAGCTATATCCCTATACCAAAGACATAGGCTCTTGGGGCAGACTACACTTGGAAGATATCTTAGAGAAGTTGTCTTTCCTAAGAGTTCTAAATACTAACAATATAATAAACCATAAGCAATGTACAATCATCACTCCAGAAATTAAACTTAGAAAGGAAAGAAAGAAAATGGGAAAAGGCTTAAACAAGAAGCAGCCCTAAATATCCAGTGCATCAAAGGCAAACCCAGGAGGCAGTGAGGTGGGACAGTATGAAAGACAACCACTAGAACTCTCTGAAGTGGTAACAACAAAGCAATTAAATGAGGCTCTACAAACAAACAAAACAAATAGGAATAATCTTTTAGGTAACAGCAAAGATGGTGTATACAGTGAAAACCATGCTTAGTGACTATAGAGCAGATTCATACACACACCCACACACACACTGTATTGGTCAGGGTGTTACTTAGAGGAACAGATATTAACACAAGGTATACAATGTATAAGGAATTACAAGGTTGGCTTACTACAGTCAGCTGCAGAGTCAGATGGGGGAGTGTGCAGAGGGCATCTGCACACCCAAGACTGAGGAGTTCAGTCCCAAAGTCTGAAGCTCACTGCTGTGCTCCATGCAAGTCTCTATTTGTCAGTTGATGGGTCTGCGAGGGAAGACTGAGGAGTCTGTGATGGATGCTGAAGAGTCTGCGATGGAAGGTGAAGGATCCAAGCCAGAGGTGGAAGAGTCTGCGCTGCAAGCCAGATGATGAAGTCCAAGCTGAATATAAAGACTGAAGCTCCTCCGATGAAATGGAAGATCGACTACTTCCTCAGCCCCTTTATATGGTCTCTTTGTGCTGAGTCACTCTGGGGGCAGAACCAATTGTGCCCCTGGGCGGGACCCCCACCAGCCGGAAGTGCACCGCAGAGTCATTGGGCCAAGTTGACACAATGTATCAACCACTACAATCCACCCCTTGTCAACTTGGCATATTTTAAACCAGTCTCCAAATACAGAGGTATGCATATAATTACACCTAACATTGTTATAACTATCCTGCATACAAATGGAAATGTGCTAATACCCTTACCCAAATAGAAGGTAAGTTTTTTATGCTTAATATT
>NW_004524842.1:2347434-2354481 GCF_000260255.1 Octodon degus
TTATTTTTTTTTTTGGAAACTTAATATATATTGAGTATATAAAGGAGCAAAATGTACAAATTCAACTTTTTCAGGGTACAAAGACTAAATGAACACAAATTTTTGCATGAACTGCACTAAAAATACCAATAACACTTTACATTATTAACCTTTACTTCAATTTGTCACACCTAGGGCAGTCAGGACACATGAAAGCAGCACGTTCTATACACAAGCTTGTATTTTAATCAGAATAATGTCAATTTAATGAAGATGATAATTTTTTTTCTTTAACTGTCGAAAAGTGGTGATGTAATGCAGGTACCAAAATTTTTTTTGTATATTGAACCATCCTTGTATTTCTGAAATGAATCCTATGTAATCATAGTGCATTATTTTATGATAGTATTGGTTTGGAACTGCTAACATTTTATTTATGATACATTAAAGATACTGTCCCACACTAATAAAAAATGTACATTGATGTGTAAAATGGGAAGAAACTTTAAAAGGAAAGTAAAGCTGAATAGATGAAAGGAGAAAAAAGCACAGACAAGCAAAAGTATACATATATATACACACACAAGATAGTTAAGATATTTATAGTACTTATCTCTCTTAGTTCATTGTAATGTTTGTGCTAGTATTCTTTTGCCATTTAAATGGTGATATCTTGTACCCTGCTAAGATAAAAGCACACGGGCTTTTTTTTTTACCATCAGTTTTTATTAAAAAAAATTTAAAGAGCTTCGTATATTGAATTTTTTTTAAATGAAAAACTAGTTCATTGTTTCCATTGCCTTTGGAAGCTGTTAGAATTTGGATTCTCAATCAAGTAAATTTCAGTTATATTTAATAGTGTGTCATTTGACAAAATACAAGTTGTAAACAGCTATTCTCATTTTAAGTTAGCCAAAACATTCTAAGTCTTGAAAATAAATGAATCGGAGCCGGGGAGATGGCTTAGTAGAATAAGCACTTCCTTGGCAAGTGCAAGTGCCTAAATTCAATCCCCAGTTCCACCAAAATTAAGTAAACAAATAAATAAATTATGATAATGCTGTCTATTTTATCTGTTATGTAATTCAACTAAAATATACACATAAAGCTCTAGGCTGTGGCTTTGTCATAGAATTCTTGCCTAGGAACTATGAGGATCTGGGTTTGGGAAGATACACTGGTCATTGATTTGACTGTGCTAGTATGCAATACAGTAATGTATATGTTGACATTTTGTTAGGAAAGTAGATCTGGAAGAATGTATTTCAAAGTTTTAGCACTTATTAGTGGATCCACCAGGATGATACGAAAGATTTCATATTTTATGTCTTGTAGTGTAGTTGAGTTTTTTTTTTTTTTTATTTGAACAGCATCAGGGGAAAATAAAACCAAAACTAAAAATATAAAAAGGGAGGATAGATTAAAAATCATCCTTATTGGAAAAGTATTTTGTGATTTTTAAGTACATAAATGTCACTATGTGTTTATTTTTTAAGATAGGGTTTCACTTTGTAGTTCAGAGCAGGAAAAAAAAAAAAAAAAAAAAAGTAGTTCAGGGCATTGAACTCACTGTGTGGCCAAGGCTGGCCTCAAACATTTTGTGATCCTCTTGCCATAGCCTTCTATCTGCTGGGATTGTAGTGTGCACCACCATACTAGTTAAAGAGATTTTAAAACCATGAAATGTTGCTTGACATGTGATTAAGATGTTTTAAAAATCATAAGATTGCACTTGTTCTACATGTTAATGTTTTTATCTTTTTAACTTCAGATGGAAGTGTTTCATAGAACATATTTTGAGAATTATATGGACAGAAATGTGTTCACAAAGTATTTAAATATATTCAAGGATAATAATCTTTAATATAGGTTTAAGAAATTGCACTTTTGATATGTTGGAATAGAAAGTTTGTATTTATATAATTAACTATATTTTGGATGTATATTATTTGCTAGACATTTTTCCGAATACATTATTAAGCATGTTATCTTGTTTGTCATAAGAACTTCATATAGTCAGTTGTTTATCAGCTTTCTGCTCAAGAAGGATTATCTTCCAGGAGAGAGGGGCTTGGGATTTGAGCAAAAGCAGCTCCTCCATATCAGGATATTAGCCATTAACCACTCCAAATGCTATAGTAATTATTAAATAGTGACTACATTCTAATAATATCCACATCACCACTTTACAGTAGTGAAGACATCCCTTCTTAAAGGTATTTTTAGTCATGAAAGATCCTGGTAGAATAGTGATGTTGAAAGCAGAGAGATGATGTGTGGAGCACAGATTCCTAAAAGGTGCAGAAGGCAGTGAATTCCACAGAAAGATTTTATCTTGTTTTTAATTTTTAATGATTGAGATTAAACATAAATATGTAACACGTATATAGTATTGACTAATATTAAGGAAACGTCTCTTGGTTTGTAAAAAAGATTCACATTTGCTATGTGCCTCTTCTGTTCAGAGTAGTGTGAGCACATTCAGAAGTAAAAGTTGGAAGGGAGTAGTAAAGAACACTAGTTAATCAAAAAATACAAATACAAGTCAGGTTTTGTTTGTTTTTTTTTTTTTAGAAAGAAATTAGTTACCATTTTTCAGCTATCTTTATTAACTTCAATTGTTAAAGTAAAAAGATGAATAAATGTGAATCCTGATTCCTTATTCCTTTTATGTCCACCCTCACAACTCAATTCTATTGATGGACTACACTGATGGTATTTGATTTTGTGTGTTTAAAAATTTATGTGACTTCTTTTCTATCAGCTAAAGGAACTCTCAGCGAAGATACTATCAGAGTGTTTCTGCATCAGATTGCAGCTGCCATGCGAATCCTGCACAGCAAAGGAATAATCCACAGGGATCTCAAACCACAGAACATTTTGTTGTCTTATGCCAGTCGCAGAAAGTCAAGTGTCAGTGGTATTCGCATCAAAATAGGTACACAGCCTTATCTTGTTTCATGGAAAGGACATTTTTGAGACTCAGTATTTATAATTTTAGTTGAGCTTTGGTAGAATGTTGGATTTTACTGATGCAGTTTTGAAATTTTTATGGAGTTGAGTGAGATCTGTATAGATATTTTAAATTCTTTAACTTATTGGCAGCATATGCTGAATCTCAGGCAAGGCTAACCTATAAATATGGATCCCAGTAAAACAGTCCTCTTTCTTTGGGTAGGAAAGCTGATGTAGTATGGCTACTGGCAGCAAAATAATGACCCTGGTTTTTTATAGCTCATGAGATTTTTGACATAGTGATCTAAGAAATCGTCTAGTTTATCCTCTGGCAGTTTTTTAGTGCTCTTGTATCTTAAAATTATTTGAAGCAATTAGTAAGAAAAAAAAACAGTTTAAACTCAATATCTGATATTGATATTTAATGAGAACTGTGTTAATGGATCACTTATACAGATTGGTGTTCCTTGGTTAAAAAACTTGTAGTGGTCTCTGCTATTGATTATTACTATTTTTTTTTTTTTTTTTTACTTGTTGAAATTGAGAAAGCTATTTTTGTTTTTCTTTGGTGGACAGTCTTATTAGAAAGCTCTTTATTTCTTACAATTCTTTTGTGGCTTCTCATCTTGTACAGAGTCATGATCTGTGTTGTGAGCATAGGTATCATTTGTTTTTCTGTGTTTTGTGAAATAGCGGATTTTGGCTTTGCTCGTTACTTACATAGTAACATGATGGCTGCAACACTGTGTGGATCCCCGATGTACATGGTGAGTGAGAGTTTGCATCCTACATAAGACAGGATTTTTTTCTCAGAATTTTTATATATAGCCTGAATTGTTATTTATTTTACTGATAACAGTTTATTACCAGTAGTGCCATAGTAACAGACACCTTTTGCTTTAGCATCTGGGACTATAAAAGTGAATCATTTTTGTTTATTTTTATTTCTGATTTATTTATTTGTTCTTAACTTATTTTTGTGGGACTGGGGACTGAACTCAAAGCTTCACACCTGCTAGGCAAGTGCTCTACTAACTCTTAGCTGCATCCTTAGCTCCATCCACAGCTCTTTTCTTGATTTTCATCTTGAGACAGGGTTTCACTAAGTTATCCAGGCTGTGCTTCAACTTACAACCCTCCTACCTTAACCCCCATAGTAGCTGGAATTACAAACCTGTGCCACTGCTCCGAACTTGCTTTTATTTTTTTGAAAAAAGATTTATTACTATAATAAAAATCTCTAAATAGCTTGCATTGAAAATAAAAGTTCATAAAGTATAATCATTGTTATATTTGATGTGCACTACTTAGGGATACTTAAAAAATAATCTTTTCTGCTGTATCACTTCCAGTATACAGGATATGGTCATCTTTTATTTATTTATGAAGAAAATCTTATTTATACTTATTTTGATTAAAGGTCTTGCTTTGTACTTCAGACTGGCATTGAACTTGCTTTGTACTCCAGGCTGGCCTCAAACTCTAAGCAGTCCTCTTGCCTCAGCTTCCCGATTGCTGGAATTATAGGCATACCTGGCTTCATCTTTTAAATGTTGTCTCTATGTTGTAGTTTTTTCCTTCAGCCTTATACTTAATGTTTAAAATCTTTTTCTATAGGGCTAGGCTATGAACTATTGTGAAGTATTATGCCTACAAATTATGGAGCTTCCAAATTATGTGAACTAAATAAATATACCTTTTTAGTTCTAAGTTTATGATGGGTTTATGTTCAATTACAAATTCCTCCGGTCAGGCCAGGGATATATTTGATTGATAGTGTACATGTTTAATATGCCTAACTATCAAGAGAAGAAATTTCTCTAAAATCAACTTTAAGATCAAGGGGACAGTAAGATCAATCCTAGACAGTAAGAAAAAATCCTTTTTGAGACAGGGTCTTCCTGTGGAGCCCTATCTAGCCTTGAACTCACAGTGGTCCTCCTGTCTCAGCTTCCTAAATGCTGGGATTCAGGTATACACCACTAGACCTGGCTAAAAAATTATTTTATATCAGATTAGCTTTCTTGATAATAATTTTACTGCTTAAATATAATAAATTTACATTTGAATAAGATTAAAACATTTACTTTGTACTTCTTTGGTTGTTTTTTGAGATGGAATCTCACTGTGTAGTTCCAATTAACCTCGAGATCAGAGTGATCCTCCTGCCTCAGGCTTCCAGATGCTGAGATTATAGGTGTGTGTCACCACACCTGCCCATAATTTGTACTACTTTTTATTTTTATTTTATTGGTGCATTTTAGATATACATAGTAATAGTATTCATCTTAAAGACTTTGTACCTGTGCATAATATATCTTCTTTTTTTATTCTCATCCCCATCTTTAGCCCCCTCCCATCTTTATTTACAGAAGATTGTACTTCTTTAAGTGCATTTCGTTTACCTTATGTATAGAGTGCTTCAGCTAATTATTAAAGAATTAACTAAATTAAAATTATGAGACAGTTAAGCTGTTATGCCTGGAAAAGTTTCTTATTCTTTAAATATAATTGAGATTCATATTTAATGCCTGTCCTAATTGGTATTTGTGAAAAGCAATGTTTGATGAAAGGAAAATACCTGTAATGAAGCAGCAGAGCAGTGCCTTTCTTTGCTTTTTTAGGATAGTTTTTGTTACTATTTGGCACCGTAGTTTTTCTATTATAAAAGTTTTCAAATGACAGAAAAATATATAGAATAATGGACTAAAGGGCTGTGTAAGTACCATCCATATTTAACAAAGTTAACATTTTGCTATATGGGCTTTGATCTTATTTTTATTTTATTTATTAACTTTTTTTGTGGTACTGGGGATTGAACTTGGGACCTTGTGCATGCCAGGCAGGTGCTTATGCCACTGAGCTATCTCCGCGGCCCATAATTTTATTTTATTACTTTTTTAGTCATTTATTTATTTATTTGGTACAGGCTCTTACTCAGACTTATAGTGATCCTCCTATCTCAGCCTCCCCAGTGCTGGGATTACAGGTGTGTGCTACCACACCTGGTTTCAGTGGCTGGCACCGGCATGCAGTGCCAGGGATCAAACCCCAGACCTTGCCCTTGCCAAGCAGGTGCTTAGACTGCCAAGCTGTCTCCCCAGTCCTTATTTTTTTTAGTGAAAAGAAATAAAATATTTCTCATTTTTCGAGTCTTTTTGTCTCTCTTCAATCCTACTAACCAGTTACCCACTGTCTGCCTCTCATAGCCCTGAGGAAACCTCAATTTTTTAATTGGTGTGTTATTTTTTTTTATTATTTAATGCTCTTAATGTACTTTGTATCCATCATAATAGGCAGAAACATTTCTTTTTAACATTTTTTTTGAGATTTACTTGTATAGATCTATAATAATTAGTTCTAAGTTCTTTATAATATCATTTGATTAGAGTTATATTACACTGTTAGTTTTTTTGTAGTTAGGAGTATGACCATTGCCTGTTAATTAATATATGCATGTTAATTATATAGCTAATATAATACATGTCTCTTGAAATTTTTTACTCCCAGGCTCCTGAGGTTATTATGTCTCAACATTATGATGCTAAGGCAGACTTGTGGAGCATAGGAACAGTGATATACCAATGCCTAGTTGGAAAACCACCTTTTCAGGTAGCTTGATTTTTTCCCCCCACAATCTTAGTTTTCAGATCTTCTCATCTTGTGGTTGTCTTTGACTTACAAAATAAAGAATGCTTTGAAAGTAGTGTTTTTGGCTCCTTTATAACTTAGGTTGATACTCCAACAGGTAAAAACTGTAGTGGTGAGCCAGAATGTCTTCGTATCTTTTTTCCCCCTTTTTATCTGCCCTGCCTTTTCTTTCTAGTTTGACTGAACATGAAGGCTGGATATTTTCCAGGCTAGTGAAAACTAGCTGAGGTCAAAGCTGCTGGTGGGAAGTGGATGTGAGTGGTGACAAAAGTGATTCCTGCTTAGTCTGGTTTGGGGTCCTGGAATTGCTTATAAGGGATGGGACTGGTTGGAGGAACATTAGAAACTATTTCCAACTCTTTCTGGTACTTCTTGGTGAGGAGATGAATGTGGAGGTTTTATGAAACTTACTTAGAACTTACTATTTTTTCTTTTTGTTCTTTTCCTGATATTCAATCAAGG
>NW_004524842.1:2354581-2357098 GCF_000260255.1 Octodon degus
CCCATTCTGTATTCCCTTGGCCCTCAGCAAGTACCTCAGCAGGTCTGGGTTCTTTCCTTGGTGGAGTGACCCACACCTTCATTCCTGAAGGCTCTGGACCATTTATCATCATGCCTGTATTAGAGTGTTGCAATTTTCCATTGACTTTAATAACAGGGCATGGCAATACTAAGAGGCACCCCAAGGGATCTCCTGCACTCCTTATATATTCTTCCTTTCACACAAAAAAATAGACAAGCTTAAGAAAATTATGGAAGTCATGAATGCTCAAAGGAAAGAAATGCAATCTGTAAAGCAGATTCTAGCAGATACATCCAGAAGAATAAAAATTCCATTAAAGGTGTCCACAGAGATTAAACAGGATCTCAGATATAGAAGACATACTTGTGGTTAGCAATCATGGAAGAAAAAAAAAAAATTTTTTTTAAAAAAGCAGGGGACCATGAGGAATCAATCCACCAGATGCTAGATGAGGCAAAGTAGAATAACTTAGGATTTTTAATTTTTTTTTCTGGCCAGCTCAGCCTACCCTGGAGGTAGGACTAGTGTGGCGTGTGGTGACGGAGATCAAACCGCAGTCCCTGCGCTTTTGTCTAAGCTTGCCTAAGCAGGCGCTTTAGACCACTGAGCTATCTCACTAGCCTCAATAACTTAGGCTTGATTGGACTCAATGAAAGCACAGGAGATAGCACAAATGATATTAAAGAGGCAATTCATAAGACTTAATAAGGGCCATTAAGATAGAGGGTCAACAAGATAGCTCAGTGGACAAAAGCACCTGTTTATGCAGGCTCAGGGACTGGGGTTCTATTCCCAGCTCACCATGCTGGCTCTGCCCCCAGGGTATAATGAGATGGCAACTGAGACTTGGTGTGGTGGTGCACACTGTAATCCCAGCACTTGGAGGCTGAAAACAGGAGGATCACTACGAGTCCAATTGGTCTAGTGAGACCCGTAGGCCCTGTACTAAATACATTTAAAAAGAAAAAAAATAGGCTTCATAGGAGAAAACTTTCCTGGTAGGAAAAAGAATTTGACATACAGTTAAGTGAGTCGCATGCAACCACAAGAAAATTAGCCACAACCAAAAAACAGATACTACAGGCAGGCATATCACAGTCAAGACTCTAGATTCAGCACAAGAATAGATTCCCTTTTTTTAAACATATTTTTAATTTAATTTCATTTTTATTTGTGTGTGTGTGTGTGTTTGTGTGGGCAGCTCAGCCCACCAGGGGGCGGGGCTGGCTGGCATGTGGGGGATTGAACTGCTGTCCCTGTTCTTTGCTAAGCTTGTTCTAAGCAGGTGCTTTAGACCACTGAGCCATCTCACCAGCCCCAGAATAGAATCTTAAAAGCTGTTAGGAAAAAGAAAACAAATCACCTGTAGAGGAAAGACCATCAGAAACACAGCTGACTTCTCAGCACCAGCCCTCAAGTCAAGGAGAGCTTGGAGTGAAGTATTTTAAGCTCTAAAGAAAAACAACGTACAACCCACCCTGATGAATCCCGCAAAACTATCTTTCAAAAGTGATGGAGAAATAAGATACTCCATGACAAAGAACAGCTGGGAAAATATATGACCACCAAACCAGCACTCCAAAATGTTTTGAAGGACATTCTAGAAAGAGGTAATAAGGATACCAACTCCATGAACCCCAACAGAAGGGATTCACAAGGCAAGGCAAACAAGAGGAAGTGGGGGAAAGAAAGAGGGAGCCAGCAACAGGAAAATAACATGACAAGAATAAGTCAATACATACCATTTATAACCACTAATGTTTATGGTCTCAGTTCACTCATCAGAAAACAGACTGGCAGAATGGACCAAGAAGCAAGAGTCAACAATATGCTGCATGCCAGAGACATTTAATTCCAAAAGAAATTCACAGACTGAAAGTCAAAGGATGCAAAACAATACTCCATATGACAGCAACCAGAAAAAAAGCAGGGGTAGCTGTTCTTTTGCAGACAGTGAATTTAAAGCCAAGACTGACTGAAGAAGACGAAGAAGGTCACTATGTCATCATAAAGCAAACAATTCAAGAGGAAGACATAACAGTCATAAATATATATGCAGCAAATAGCAGTGCACCCAGCTAAATCAAACAAATATTAATGGGCATGAAAAATAAATAAACATTGATACAATCTAATACAGTTCTATTGGGGAATCCCAACACCCCACTCTCACAAAAAGACAGATCAACTAGATAAAAAATCAGTACTGAAATATTAGAATGGATCCAAACTTTTGAACAAAGGGAATTAGTAGATGTCTACAGAGTGTTCCATGCCGCAACATCAGAGTACACATCCTCAGCAGGTACACACGGGGCGTACTCCAAAACAGACCACATACTGACTCATAGTACATGTTTGAGTAAATGTAAAGGTACTGAAATTATTCCAGGCATATTATTAGACCATAAAGCAATGGAATTGGATATCAATAGCCTAAGAAACCACAAGAACTTCATAAACGTGGAAATTAAATAGCACCCTGCTGAACAACCA
>NW_004524842.1:2369317-2381465 GCF_000260255.1 Octodon degus
ACTTATTCCCCTCAGCCATCTCCCCGGCCCGTGGTCATGTTATAATGTCTTAGTACAAAGATTTTTAAATCTGAAAACTGTAGCAAAGTGAAGTCATTTACTCAAGATGATATAAAGAGGAATCACTGACACAACCAGACTAATTACTTTCAATTTTTCAATCTAGTTTGTGTGTAGAGACATTTTGAATGATCAGGCATCTCTTATCAGAAGTGTTCTGCTTGAGGCTGTGGAGACACTATAAAATGGCAACATATTTAATTCTTTTCTTTGGATCTCTTGAAGGTCCTAAGGTAAAATGCACCCAGTTTTTACACAGAAATAAGGTGTTTGTTGGTAGGCCATGTAGGCTGTTGAATAAAAGTTCTTAGCCTTTTCTATTTTAGGATCTTTTGAGAGTCTGACCTCAGAAAAGGTATAGTGAACCTAGATATAAAGAATTTGTGTATTATTTCAGGGTATTATTTCCTGTTGCTCAACTATTGCTTCCTTAGCAATACATCACTTTCAAATTCAAGTCCTATGTTCTGTATAAAAAGTAGGAATATTGATCATATGACTTGGAAATTTTGTCCTCCTTTACCTTGGATATTAAACTTTTTTTTTTTTTTTTTTAAACAGGCCAATAGTCCTCAAGACTTAAGGATGTTTTATGAAAAAAACAGAAGCTTAATCCCTAGGTATGTGTTTAGATTACACTGGGTTTTACTATATGTGAACACAGTGTTACTTGAATTTTATGCTTTATTTCTGTTCATAAGTCTTTTTGTAGTTGACGATAATGTTATAATAGAAAATGAGAAAGTTGTTAACACCCTTAGAACATTCCTAAAATAGGAAATGTAAAAAATTACCATAGTAGTGCTATACTTTTTTTTTAAATGTCACACTTAAGATAAAAAATTATAGAAGTCACATGTGTTCTTTGTTGGGAGGCAAATATAATAGGTATCTGTATAAAGCAGAATGTCAATTGCTGTCTAGGCTCTTTTCTGCTTTGTAGGGATAGAAAGAGTTTACTGTGTATCTTTCCAAATATTTTTGTAGGAATTTTTGTATGTTTTAGTGCTTGTTTTTGTATACAAGATATGTTTGAAAAATATAGTGTGTGTTTAAATAAAAAATATTTGTTATAATAAAAGAAACATTGCCCTTATCCCCCTCAAAATACTCCCCTTGCTTCAAACACATTTGCTCATTTTTCTTGCACTGTTCTGAAGCAGTACTAGAAGTCTTCTTTAAGCATCTTTAATTGCACTATTGTAGCTGCCTTGGTGTCCTAAATTAATTTTAAAAATTTGTTTTTCATGGTCATTTTGACTTCAGGGAAGAGCCAGAAGTTGCTCAATGTTAGATATGATGAATAAAGTAGATAAACACACTAATATTTATATATATATATACACACATATACATTCAGAGGAATTATTTTTTAGGTGAATTGCTCTACAACTTGTTTTCTTTTCTCTAGTATATTTTAATTTTTTAAAATGTATTTAGTACAAGGTGTACAGGGTCACACTACAGATCAGACTTGTAGTGATTCTCTTGTTTTCAGTCTCCCAAGTGCTGGGATTATAGGTGTACGTCACCACACCCAGTCTCAATCCTGGTCTCAGTGTGCCCTGGAGGCAGGGCTGGTATGGCACGCAGGATTGAACCCCGTTCCCTGCACTGTGCCTAAATAGCAGCTTTCGGAGCTTTAATCTGCTGAACTATCTGGCCAGCCTTTCTGCAGTATATTTTAGATATTCAGAGACAGTGTATGGAGAACTATTGCTATCTTTTGAATGGCTAGAGTTCTGTAGTTAGATGCCCCATATTTTATGATTTCTGTTATTTTTAATTTATGGTTACTATAAATAGGCTTCAGAGAAATAAAAGAGTATTTGCATGCCAGCATGTGTGTTGTTACACATTTAAAATGGGACTCTTAGAAATGGAGTTGTTGGACTGAAAGGTAAGCTCTCCAATTAGATTTCCTTAATACATCAGTGTGAAAAAATGCTCCTTTCTTCACATTTTTACCAATGTTAAGTCCATCAGATTTGATGTTTCACACATAATTAGTTCTTAATTTAATTTGCATTATTCTTTTTATTAGTAAAGTTGGCTATTTTTCTATTTGCCATAATATTCATTTGTAGTTTTATTCCATGACTTGTAAATTCCTATTTATATCCTTTTGTAGTTTTATTCCATGACTTGTAAATTCTTATTTTTTAATTTCTTTGTCATTTTCATACTGAGTTTAAGAAATTGTATTATTTTTCACTTGTATTTATTTAAGCTCTGCCATTTTTCAGACAGAACTAGAGGTGGCTCTTTTTCTAATAGAGAACTTTGTAGCAGCTGTTAGCACTGATTATGTTAAAACTCAAGCTGCACATAGTGGCACACACCTGTAATCCCCATTCTTGGAAGGCCGAGGCAGGAGATTCTTAAGTTGAAGTCCAGCCTGAGCTATACATAAGAAGAGAAAACACAAGAAGAAAAAAAAAAACCAAAAACTGTATGTGCCTGTAATCCCAGCTCACTTAGAGACTGAGATAGGTGGGCAGAAAGTTTCAGCTCAGCTGGGGCAACTTGGCAAGACCCTTTCTCCAAATGAAAAATAAAAGGTTGGGAATGTGGCTGTGTGAAGGCTTCAGGTTCAAATCAGTAGAACCACAACAAAACAAAGCAGACAAAAACAACAAAAAACTTCAAGATGTCTATACTTAATAAGTACCTCATTCTTAGAGTAGTAAGCACAGCACAGTTATGTTATTTCTCAGAGTCCTTTATGTAAGGCTTTATTTTTCCCCCAACTTGAAGGTCTAAAGTTTCTACATGGTACTATTATAGATGTATTATTTATGAAACTGTATGTACATTTTTATTTACTGTAATGAAGGGAAAAGTAATGTAGCTACTATATATAAACTCACCACTTAGATTTTGTTCTTTTCCTTTCCCACAGTATTCCCAGAGAAACATCTCCTTATTTGGCTAACCTCCTGTTGGGATTGCTTCAGAGGAACCAAAAAGATAGAATGGACTTTGGTAAATAATTGTTTCAAATTTTGCATGCTTTCTTATTTTTCTTTTCTGCATTCTAAAAGATACTGTAGAGATTTCAGACAAAAGTTAAAATCAATTATACTTTTTATTTTTGTTCACTATTTTTGTAAATGTTTGAGTGCAACATCTAATAAATTGTAAAATATAATTATGTATTATATTAGAAGGCGCTAAGTACTATGGGAAAATTTAAAGAAGGAAGAGATAATTGGGTGAGGCTTAAAATTATAAATAAGGTCAACAAAAACTTACTGAAAAGTGACATTTCAACAAAAACTTGATCAACTTGAGATGGTGAGCCACATGAATATCTGTGGGAAGAGCTTTTTGGGCAGAGTGAATAGTCAGTGCAAAAGCATAGAGCTGGAAGCATGGATAGAAGCTTGAGGAATATCTAGAAGGACAGTTGAAGACAGGGTTTTGGGAGCTGTTGGAGGGTTTTGAGCAGAGGAAAACTGATACAATATTTTAAAAAGAATCAGTCTGGTTGCTTCTTGAGGATAGACTGTGTGAGGGAAGGTATTGGTTACCCAAGCAAGGAAAGACTGTAATTTAGAGGGCAGTAGTAACCATGGAGATTATAAAAAGCAGGTGGATTGTGGATCTTTTACAGAATTTAAGGAGAGAAAGGAGGAAAAATGTCTTTATAAAGTCTTATATTAAACTGCTTATTTACCATTTCTGGTACTCTGTTTCTTCATGAAGATTCATGTCACTGATGTCTTTTTCTTTTTTCTTGGCTCCAGTGTAGTTCCATTCCCTCCTGCCTCCTTGGTGCTATTATTGATTAACTATCTGCCAGTCATTGTCTGCTTAAAGAGTGCATTCTCATTTTTCATTACAGAAACATTTTTTAGCCATCCTTTTCTTGAGCATGTTCCAGTAAAGAAATGTGAGTACCCATTTTTGTGTTTTAATTTAATGAGTTAATGAAAGGTGAAGGAAAACTTAGTATTTTATATTACAGTATTACTAATTTTTGAGGTACTTTATTGGGAATTGAACCCACAGCCTCACATGTGCTACACAAGAGCTTTACCACTGAACTGTATCTCCGTCCCTCTTTACTCTTTAATTTTGGGACAGAGTCTTGCAAAATTGCCCTGGCTGGCTTGAATTTGTGATCCTTCTGCCTCAGCCTCCTAATTAGCTAGGATTATAGGTTTGGTCCACAGCTCCCAGGACAAAGTATTTTTTCACTGTGCTTTTCACGATTTCTTTGTTTTCTCTAGATACCTATAATTGTGTTTATTTAATAGTAGTTCTTTTTTTCCTTGCACATTCAAGTTGAGATAGTTCAGTAAGTAATATATTTTTACATGGAAGTTAAAGTGAATACAAGTTTTTGTCCCACAAAGATGTGGTAGTTTTAATAGGTGTTGTATTAGGTCTTACAGTGCACTACAGTGTGGTGCAGCATTTTATGTTTCTTCCCTAGCTTGCCCAGTCCCAGTGCCCACGCATGCTGGCTCTGTTCCTGGAAGCTCCTCTGGCAGCTCTCCACCTTGTCGTTTCGCCTCTCCACCAGTAAGTTTGGTTTTATTAAAAATAATCTCATAATTAGTACAGTTACGTCCAGGGGTGGATAGCTCACATGCCATGTCACACCATGCCACTGCTCTACTGAAGACACAGCTCTCAGCAATATTAAATCCAGTGCCAGTAAAAAGCTACAAAGTTTCATATAACAGGGCCAGGGAAATAGCTCAATAGAATAAGTGCTTGCCTAGCAAGCACAGGGTCCTGAGTTCAATCCCCAGTACCGGAAAAAAAAAAAAGTTTAGTATAACAAAAGATGGTTTTGAGGGGAGAAAAGATGGAAAAGAAAGAGGATAGACAGTTACTATGAGGTGGTAGGGGGCTTCAGAGCTGAAAGCCCACAAATTCTTATCCCTAGCTCTTTTCATTGAGAACTGTTTATTTTTCCCATTCTCTAGGTGGCTGCTTGTCAGTACCTGATCTGCTCTAACCTAGGTTCCTCAGCTACATTCCTTCTGGCCATTTGGTTTCTTCCTGTCATTTTGCAGTGAATAACTGAAGGAGAAAGGCCTATTAGGAAAGCAGCTTATTTAATGATTAAGTAAAGGGGACATGTGAACTTGTGTGTAGTGTGGGTGCGCACGTGTGTGTGTATGTATGTGTGTGTGAGACATATTAAACAAGTCTTTAGGAGGCCGTCTCTTATCTCCCATGCATTTTTGTCACTTTGGTGAGGGGAGCTGGCTTTCCTGGTCCTTTACTTTCTGGCTTCCTCAGTAGGCGTTTAATAGTAATTATTTAGCCTGGTTCCTCTCTCAAGTCTAGCCTGTCTGTCTGTCTGTCTCTCTCTCTCCCTTCTTTGTCTTTTTAATTGCCTTAACTTCAGAGTCTACCTATGAAGACTGAAACTGATTTTAATAAGTTTTCCTATTGATCTTCATAAAGCTCATGAGATCCTATTTTATCCTTTTTCTGCCTGTGACCTCTGACCCTACAGTATTACTGCATCTGTCACAAGTGGAGCCTGGAAATATACTGTGTGTGTTCTTTCTATGCATAGTATAGAATGCACTAATGCACATGAAGTTTAGAAAAAAGGTAATTAGAATTGAGTCAAATGGATCTACTGTTGGCTCTCTCTTCCTAATCAGCTTTAAGAAAAAAATGTCACTTCTCTGGGCCATTTTCCTTAGTACAATACTACCCTTCTTATACTACACCTTTTTATAGGTTTTTGGTGATGATACCTACGACAGTATCTATTACAATGAATAGAAACTATTTTATCTGGATTTTTGTTTTTAATCAGGATGTCTGAGTAGTTCAAGCTGGCCTTGAATTTATATGGCAATCCTACTGCCTCAGTCTCCTGAGTACTGTGATTATAGGCATGTGCCACTACATCCACCTTTATCTGGTTTTGGTTGTTCACTGAGATGACTGATAGCTAGCTATACTTTATTAGACCAGGTGATGTCATTTATCCCTTAGGGAGAATATAGGCTTGGTCCTTTTGTTGTTATTTTGAGGCCTGGCCTTTAATAGATTGTCTCTGTTCATAGTCATAATGCATTACTACCTTTTGTCTTGACTCTTTCAAGGCTAGCCCTATCTGACTGCTTATAATTTTTGTGTCTAATTTATCTGTGTATAACACAGTGACCTTGCAACCACATTTTACTGGCTTAGTCTTCCTTAATTTTGATCACTGGCCCTTTATGGTTGTTCACACCTGTTCTTTTTCTTGAAGTTCCCAAGCCATTTCCTTAATTTGCTGTGTTCCTTCCAATTTAAATGTTACTTTCTTATCTTGAGGATTTCTGATTACTGTGGTCACTACTTCTTAGCATTTTCCTTCTCTTTTGTGATTTTTTACATTAATCCTTACCCTTTCTGTTGCATTCTGTGGCCTTGAGACTTCCACAGATGAAGGCCCCAGGCCTGTTACGTCAGCTGTTGTATTTTCTAGATTAGCCAGGCAAACTTGAATTTCTTGAATTTTGCTGGTAAAGATATAGGGGAAGTAAATTGAACTCCCAACCTGTTAGACATCAGATAGGCTGAGTTTGTGTTCCCCAAAATTGAAGAATGAATTCTAAGGAAAAAATTAGGTTAAGAGTAGGAAAAATTTATTGAGAGTGATAGCTCCTGAGAGACTGGAAGGGACTTGAAAGTACATTGCTGTGACCCCTACTTCACAGAAGTTTTACAGAGTAAAATCAGAAGTACAACATGAATCAAAGCTGTGATCAACCAATAAGATGACAAGTATAGCCACTTAGGTAATATTGATCTACTGGGGAAGCAGGTCACATAGAAAGTATACAGAGAAAAAACATGGACCTTTTAAGAAGGGATAGATTGGGAACTCCTGGTCACCCACTTGGATGACTGATGTGTATTTAGACTTTATTGAACTAGATCATACCAATTATAGTATAATTTTCAATTTACTGCTTATGCCTTAGGGAGGCATGTAGGCCATCTTTATCTTGAGGCCTGGCCTTCAACAGATGTGCTTCCAGCCACAGTTGTAATGTGTTATCATCATCTGCACTGACTTCTTGAGGGTCTAGCTCTGACTACATATAATATTTCTACTGTATGTAATAATGGGAAGGTGAGGGAGCTATATATGGAGGAAATTGTTAGCCAGTTTCAATAACTCAGATTTAACAGCACTCAGCATAGGGACACTTACATCTCCTACTTATTGTACTAACTAGGATGAGTGCCTTAACTTTTCTGAATCTGTTCGTTCATACATGAAGTGAATGTAAGGTACCTTCTTAGAGTTCTTCAAGGATAAAGGAACACAAGACCTTACTGCCGTGTCTGGCCATGCTAAATATTCAAGCAGTGGTAACTGTTGTTTACTAGGGAATCTAAAAGCCTCTGGTTAAAACAGGTGGGGAAGTAGCCTATTGCTAAGAGAGAATTTTTGGGGTTTTTTTTGGTCTTTTTGAGACAGAGTCTTGCTATGGAATTCAGGTTGGCCTTGAGCTCATTTTGTAACCCAGGCTGATCTTGAACTCCCAAAGGATCTTCCTGCTTCTGCCTCCAAGTGGCATTTGCCGCCATACCTGGATGAGAGAAATTTTAAAAATGGCATAAACCCTTTTTGGGCAACCCTGCAAACCAAACCAAATAGATATGTTAGTAAGACATATGTTATATTCTTATGAATTTGAGAAATTAAGCAGGAAAAAATATATAATTTCCAGTGTTGTTCTAGAATATTTGAGAAACAAAACAGCAAAACAAAAACAACTACATTGGGCTGGTGAGATAACTTGGTTTGATGTTACTGCAGACTGCACCAGCCCCGACCAAAGAGTGGGCTGAGCCAGACACACACACACACACACACACACACACACACACACACACACAAAGTGAATTAATTTTTAAAAGTAAGAAAAGGTATTGTAGGCCGAGGAACTCCTATACATAAAATCAGAAGTATGATTCAGGAAATTCTCTAGCTCCCCATGACCACTTACATTTAAACTTACAGAATTAAGTGAAACGTAAAATAGTCAAATTGAGCCACATGGCAAGTGCTTAGGAGCCATAGATAGCAAGTAGTTGCCATCTTGGACAACTCAGATGCAAAATTTCCCCATCTTTGCACAAAGAATAAGGCTTTTTCAGTAGTTCAGTTGTTGAATATGGAAACATTGGTGATATGATGAAAATAAAGCAAAAAGGGAAGCAGAAGTAGCATCTTGACAAAGTTCATGCCAGAGTGTTTTAAACTATCTTTAAAGCTATGCTGATAGGGCTGGGGAGATGGCTCAGTAGAATAAGGCAGGGCCTGAGTTCAATCCCCGATTCTGAAAAGAAAAAAAAAAAAAAAAGCTATGCTGATAGCTTAAATGATTTTTAACTCTATGAATGATAAGGTCTACAATGTATCTTAGCTAGCTTCTTCCAGAGCAGACTAGATTAGAGAGAGGCACAGAGTACTCTCTACTAGAGAAATGAGAATAAACTGAGACTAGGGCTGGGGAGATAGCTCATCAGCTTAAGCACCTACCTGGCAAGTGCAAGGTCCTGAGTTCAATCCCTGGTATCAGAGAGAGAGAGAGAGAGAGAGAGAGAGAGAGAGAGAGAGAGAGAGAGAATAAACTGAGACTATTACAATGCTTATCATCATTTTGAGAACAAAAATATTAACTGAGGAATCAATAGGAAAGAAAAAGGAGGAGTGAAAGTAAAAGATTCACAGATTCCGAAACTTGTTTGACTTTGGGAGAGCAGCAAGTAAGGAGCTATGAGACCTTGTTGGTGACAGAATGATGAGCTGAAAGCCAAAATGGATTGTGGTTGATTAAGGAATATATAAGTGAAGAATTTGAGTCAGTGAAGATAGAAAATTTCAAGAAACAGTTGTGAAGAAAAGGACTGAGGTCTAACTCAGGACTACTACCTTCCCACCAAGTGGTGGAATCAGAGGGTGGTAGAAATATGAAATGTGAAAAAAATTAAGCATGTTTATGTGCAGAAAGGAGAAAAAATACAATAAGGAGAGAGGGTGAAAATGTCAGAAACTGATCTATATCCTCAGGAAGGTAAGGATGAATAGAATGCAGAGCCAAGGTAGAGAGGTTAGTTTTGAATAAAAGAAACATCTCTTTCCAGAAGATAAGAAAAGAGGACCAGAATAGTTGTTGATGCAGATACTTTTGTGAATAGCAGAAGAAATTGATTTTGTTTTTTAATGTATTTGGTACAGAGTCTCACTAGGAGGAGAAATTGAGAAAATTCCTCCCTAAACTATAGGCAAGAAATTGTGGAGTCAGATACTTGGAATCATATCTCAGTTTAACTGTACCTTTTACATTTGTGAACTTGGACATATTACCTAGTCATGTGGGTTTTTGTTTGTTTAAATGTGAAATGAGACTTGGGATAAGACTGGAGTTAGATGACACATGGAAAGCTTTGAACAATGCCTGGCACATAGTTGATCCTTAGTAAATGTTAGTGCCACTTTTCCTATCCCTTTACGTATGTTTTCAACAAGTGTTACGGAGTTTTATGTATAAGCCTTACATACAAAGATGGGTTGACACTGATTTCATGGCACAGTGATACTCAAAGGAACAACAGGACTGAATTGGGTATTTAAGGTATGGGTTTAAAAGGCATGAGGTAGTGTTTTCCTTTTTTTTTTTTTTTTAATAGAAGGAAAGATTAGACAGGGACATAGAAGTTATGAAGAATTTATAGAAGTTAAGGATCATTGTTTTAGAAAAACATTCTATGCAGGTGTGGTGGCGCACCCCTGTTATCCTAGCACTGAGGCTGAGGCAGGAGAATCACTGTGAGTTGAGGCCAGCCTTGGCTACATGAGTGATTTCAAGGCTGGCCTGCACTATATAGTGAGATCTTGTCTCTACCCTCTCCCCACAAAACCCTAAGAGATAATGGAATTATCACTAGAGTTCTTGAAGTAGGTCAAGAGACATAGGTAGTTATGTCTAATTGTTTGTTTAAATGCTGAATAGATTTAGAATTCTTTTGTGTGTTGGATATAATTAAATTGAATTCTGTGGACATATTTATCTGTTGCATGAATAGTTATTGAGTATTTGCTTTGTGAGGTCATAGCTTGTGGATGAGGGTGTTGCAAAGATGTAGTTCACATGCAGCCAAGGCATGGTGGTGTATCTCTGTAAGCAGAGCTGTTTGGGAGGCTGAGGCAGGGGGATCACAAGCTTCAGGCCAGCCAGGCTGAGCAACTTAGCAAGACTTTGTCTAAAATAAAAATAAATAAATAAAAAGGGCTGGAGATGAAGTCAATGGTAAAGTGCTTGTCTAGCATGTATGAGGCCCTAGGTTCAACTCGCAGCACCCAAAACAAACTCACCCACCCAAAAACTTAAGGAAAGCAAACAAGCACATGTGATAAGTGGTATATATTTTAAGTGTCATTTTTGGAAACATTATAGAAGTCTTTATGAAAACACTTTTAAACTGCTTTTCTGAAAGATTTTTCAAAGATTTTTTTTGGAAATCATAGGTTGAATTGAACTTTCTGCCCCCTTATATGAAAAAAAAAATATTCTTTAGTGTAATGGCTATTCTGCCTTGCATTTTATTGTTAGGTCAGTTTTAATTTTATGTTATTAATTTTAGTCCCTTTCAGATATGCAGCATATTCAGGAAGAAAACTTATCCTCCCCACCATTGGGTCCTCCCAACTATCTGCAAGTGTCTAAAGATTCTGCCAGTACTAGTAGCAAGAACTCTTCTTGTGACACGGATGACTTTGTTTTGGTTCCACACAACATCTCGTCAGACCACTCATGTGAGAATCTTTTCTACTTGTACACATTATACTTCTTAATTTATCAGATTAACATTTTTTAAACCTTCATATCACACTTTCTTGTATAGGTTGCCTTTTCAAGTGAACATTTTACTTAGTTGGTTGTATTCTTACAGTTACATACCTTCCTTTTTAAGATCTACACACAATTATCTTCTGTAAAGCAGTAATTTTGGATTCTGAACATAATGCAAACTTTATAGGAAATTATCTAAAGTTATGTTTGTATCCAAACAGAAAGAAATAGAGAAGCAAGCAAAATGAGTAAAATTAAGGAAAGGAATTAAAAGAAAAACTCACTTGGGAAAAACAAAACAAACAAACAAAAAAAACAAAACAAACAAACAATAAAAACTAAGTCAGAGGAGTCTTAAAAACAGTTCTAAGTGTATTTTAAGAAATATATTCAAGAACAGACTCAGGAATCAGCTTCAAAAATAAATAGGAAAGATTTTTTATAAAGGAATTAGGACCCAGTTTAGCTAAATATAATCAGTGATATTTTGGAATAGTAATCGATATCAGAAAAATCTACAGAAGAAAGATGTTAGATATAATTGTTAACAAAAAACTGATTTGGATTTGAAGAAAGAGAATCAGAGGAGCTGGAGATTTGATTGCTTAATTTACTGAATAACATCAAGTACTAAGTGCGGAAGTTTTTGGGAAGAGGTCTATTTAGTTGTTTTTGTCAAGTACTTACTGTAAATGCTTCTGCTGGGTGACATGCTTATTGAAGAGACCATAATCTCCAGACTGAAAAATTCAAGGATTTATTACCTGGTGAAGGGAAAACATGGACCACAGTGAACATGAGCCATGTGTGCACAATTTATAATAAGTGCTGTGAGAACTAACAGTTAACTGTAAAAATCATCTAGTACAGTGGTTGGTTTTATTTCTTTACAAAAATTAAAACTTTAAAAGTTATGAAATATTTCAGGGCCAGCAAGATAGCTCAGCAGACTAATTGCCAGCTTAGGCAAGCACAGGAACCAGGGTTTGATCCCCAGTACCACTTGCTGCACAGGCCCCATTGCTGGCACCATACCCAGGCATGCTGAGCTGGCAATCAAGTGCAAGCATGGTGGCACATACTTCTAATCCCACCAAGGAGGCCGAAAATAGGAGGATCACTGAGTCCAAGCTGCATAGTGAGACCCTGTAGCAAAATACATGAAAACAATTATGAAATATTTTAAGCAGAAAAATTAGTACTTGCACACACATTCAAGTTACCACAGAGCTATATATATGTCAACATTTTGC
>NW_004524842.1:2381565-2384314 GCF_000260255.1 Octodon degus
TGGTTGTTCAGCAGGGTGCTATTTAATTTCCACGTTTATGAAGTTCTTGTGGTTTCTTAGGCTATTGATATCCAATTCCATTGCTTTATGGTCTAATAATATGCCTGGAATAATTTCAGTACCTTTACATTTACTCAAACATGTACTATGAGTCAGAATGTGGTCTATTTTGGAGAACGCCCCGTGTGTACCTGCTGAGGATGTGTACTCTGATGTTGCGGCATGGAACACTCTGTAGACATCTACTAATTCCCTTTGTTCAAAAGTTTGGATCCATTCTAATATTTCAGTACTGATTTTTCATCTAGTTGATCTGTCTTTTTGTGAGAGTGGGGTGTTGGGATTCCCCAATAGAACTGTATTAGATTGTATCAATGTTTATTTATTTTTCATGCCCATTAATATTTGTTTGATTTAGCTGGGTGCACTGCTATTTGCTGCATATATATTTATGACTGTTATGTCTTCCTCTTGAATTGTTTGCTTTATGATGACATAGTGACCTTCTTCGTCTTCTTCAGTCAGTCTTGGCTTTAAATTCACTGTCTGCAAAAGAACAGCTACCCCTGCTTTTTTTCTGGTTGCTGTCATATGGAGTATTGTTTTGCATCCTTTGACTTTCAGTCTGTGAATTTCTTTTGGAATTAAATGTCTCTGGCATGCAGCATATTGTTGACTCTTGCTTCTTGGTCCATTCTGCCAGTCTGTTTTCTGATGAGTGAACTGAGACCATAAACATTAGTGGTTATAAATGGTATGTATTGACTTATTCTTGTCATGTTATTTTCCTGTTGCTGGCTCCCTCTTTCTTTCCCCCACTTCCTCTTGTTTGCCTTGCCTTGTGAATCCCTTCTGTTGGGGTTCATGGAGTTGGTATCCTTATTACCTCTTTCTAGAATGTCCTTCAAAACATTTTGGAGTGCTGGTTTGGTGGTCATATATTTTCCCAGCTGTTCTTTGTCATGGAGTATCTTATTTCTCCATCACTTTTGAAAGATAGTTTTGCGGGATTCATCAGGGTGGGTTGTACGTTGTTTTTCTTTAGAGCTTAAAATACTTCACTCCAAGCTCTCCTTGACTTGAGGGCTGGTGCTGAGAAGTCAGCTGTGTTTCTGATGGACTTTCCTCTACAGGTGATTTGTTTTCTTTTTCCTAACAGCTTTTAAGATTCTATTCTTGTGCTGAATTTCTGGAATCTTGACTGTGATATGCCTGACTGTAGTATCTGTTTTTTGGTTGTTGCTAATTTTCTTGTGGCTGTATGTGACTCACTTAACAGTGACCCTTACTCAGTCTGTCTTAGAATACCAGGAAGAAAGGTGTCTTGAACAATTCTGTCACTTTTATCAGTAATAATGTTAGCATCAAACATACCCTAGAAAATTACAAACTGAAGAAATCATTAATTTGTCGTCTTTGACCTTATTAAGTAGGTTTGTGGTTTATAACAAAATCTAAAAACAAATCAGAAAATTATATCTAGTGTAAAGTACTTAATATGTCCATTTGAGTTATTGAAATTTAAAAGGAGTAAGGAAATCATACTAACTTTAGCGAACTGGTGCAGGAGACTTTGAGGAAAGAGAGAAGAAAGATAAAGAGAACAGGACAGAACAACTACCACAGGAGGTAGGATACCACATTCACACTCAGATAAAAACAAAATGAAACAAGAAAGAGGGAAAAGAAAAACCACAACAAGAACCAAAAACAAGTGAGAAACGGGGAAAAAAATCACTTCCAGGTTTTCTCTGCTGTCCCTGTAGACAACATGTGAAGACAGAGTCTGAATCCATGACAGTTCTTCCCAGCAAGCCACCAAGCAGCTTTTTGGCCAAGTGATGGATCGATTCAGCAAGCCCATGCCTTCAGGCTGAGACCAGACCTTCAGCCTGCAGCTATCAGCGTTCCTTCTATGGGCTGAGCCCAGTTGGGTTTCGTTAGATGGAGTCATCAGCAGCTTTGTGTTCTGAGCTCAGTCAGCCCCTCTTCAAAATGACTCTCAGCCAGTTGCTATCTCCTACACGGGACAACTGAGCCCTTAGCACTCTCTGCCAGATAATGCAGTCCTTTGTGTCTACTGCTGTCCTGCACTGCTGCATCTCTCTGTGGAGGCCTCTGTGATAACAGCAGTTACCATGTATCTGAAGTTTTGAATCACTCCTTTCACAGAGTGAGTCCCATCTCAGGGAAAGGGTGCTACAGGCTGCCTCCTCCTTTGTTGAAGTTTCTTTCTTCATTCCATGGGCTTTAAGTTGTGCTTCAGATCTTTTCTTGGTCCAGGGGACCCACTTCCCTCCCTCTTATCTTTCTCATATTGCTGTATTCCAGCATCTGGAAGGATATGTTTTTAAATGAATTTAAGGTTGTCTAAGGACGTTATGAAAAGCAAGGAAAGAATGTGGTCTTCAGATTAGCTGTATACTTTGAGAGTTGCATATTTGTTTTCAGTTTGCATGAAGTGAGAATTCCTTAGGAATCATACTACATTCTTGACTTGTAAACATTTCAGTCCTCTTTGCTGTTGAATTTCCTATATTTTTTACCTGGTATTTTTTCCTAAAAATATTTTTTTGCTGTCATATAGTAGTGCACAGCAGAATATGAGTGGGTGAATAGTTCTTTCAACCTGTGTATCTTTCCTGCTGTAGAGAGACTTTTTCTCAGGTTATTGATACAGTTCTTTGTTCTTAGTCTGAAAGTCAGAAGGAGCTGTTTAGATGACGGATTTTTGGAGATATATATATAT
>NW_004524842.1:2384414-2391420 GCF_000260255.1 Octodon degus
ATGTGGTGCTGGGGGATTGAACCGCGGTCTCTGTGTTTTGCTTAGCTTAGCTTGTTCTAAGTAGGTGCTTTAGACCACTGAGCCATCTCACCAGCCCTAAATATCTTTTCTAAGGATAAAAATACTATAGATACATACAAAGTTGCTTTCCTTTTATTAATCTTCCTAAATGTATATTCTTCCTATAGATATTTTTATCCTTAACAGTGTACTTGAACCAATATTGTATTTGAACAATATATAGTACATTTGTCTTGCCATGTTTGTAAGGGCATAACAAATGATTACTTTTTACTAGATCAGACTTTTAGTGATCTGCCTGTTTACAGCCTCCCAAGAACTGGGATTATAGGTGTGCACCCCACGCCCAGTCTCAATTGCTGTTTCAGTGTGCCCTGGAGGCGGGGCCAGCACGGCATGCCCAGGGATGGAACCCCTGGCCTACAGGTGCTTTAATCAGCTGAGCTATTTGGCCGGCCCTCAAATGATTACTTCTGTAGTTTGCTTTTTCTTGTTTTTTTGTCGTGTTTCTAAATCCATATTTAGTTATGTATTTAGTTCACTTTAACAGTTGAATTTTATAGTATAATCAAAACTCATCTGCCTATTCTACTGCTTTATACTGAATTATTTCTGCCTTTTTACTATTTAAGAAGTATTAAAATGTCCTTATGTACATTTGCTAGAATTTCTTCTATGTGGACAGAGGTAGATAAGATAGGTACAACTACATCACTATGAAATATTAGTATGCTCAGGTTGTAGCAATTGTTGTTACTCCAGTGTTATAATGGTTTTTTTCTTATTTAGCTCTATCTGGAATCATTTTATAGATAAGAAGGTAGGTAAGATAGGTATCTCTTCAACTCTATAAAATATTGGGATAAATAAGTTGTAGCAATTGTTGCTTCTTCAGTGTCTTAATGGTACTTTCCATTCCCTACTCTTTTCAGATAGTTTAATTTCAGCTTGACAAATCATATAAAAACCATTTTGAGATTTTGGTGTGAATTACATTGATTCAGTAGTCTTCCTTAGGGACATTTAGGATCTTTATAATATTAAATCATCTAGTCAAGATGTTTATGGTTCCAGTTATTTAGATTTTTAGATGTTCTGGTATATTTTTCTATTTTTCTGCATTAGAAGTATTCATATATTTTGTTTTATTTTAGTTATTTATTGTTTTAGTCACTTTTCTGTCACTGGGACAAAATACCTGCAACTTAAAAGTTTTTTTGGCTTAGTTTCCAATGGCTTCAGTCCAAAGTAGGCTGCCTCCAAGAAAGAAAGTGCATGTTGGAAGGTCCTGGTAGAGGACAGCTGCTTATTGCATGGCAGCTAGAAAACAGAAAGAGAGTGGTGGTGCATGAAGGAACTGAACACAAGAATACATCCTTCTAGGTCAAGCCCTTCAGGACCTCATCTCCAATCAGGCCAAAGCTCATAACACATTTAGCTAGTATATTCATTCATCAGTGGATGACCCCATGGCTCTGCCATGATCCAATAATTTTCAACCATATAGGTCTGTTCAGAGACCTTTTTAATCTAAACGATAACATCCTTCTTACCCCAAAAGGTTCATTACCATCTCATTATGCAAAATGTACTTAGTTCATTTCTAAGCGTTGCCAAAGTCATAACAGTTGTAGCATTGCTGAAAAATCCAACTCCAAAGTCTCTGAGATTAAAGACAAACTCTTCATTGTGAGACCATGTTAAAAAATAGAAGTTAAACATTTTCAACATATAGTAGCATACAGTAAGCATTTCTATTGCAAAAGTGAAGATTTGCAGGGGGGAGGGGGTTTGGAAAGAAATTGATCAAAGCAAGACTAAAACCCTGTAGAGCAAACTTTAAATTTTGTAGCTTCATGTCCGGTATTCAGTGCAGATTGTAGTGATATATCAGTTCCATATGATCTGTCTCTTGTGCTGGCTCCACTCATTGCCTATAGCTTTCCTCAAAAGGTGGCCGTTTCCAGTTTCTGTATCTTCCTGTGATCTCTACTACATCTTTGGCTTCACTCTTAACGGTTTACACACTGCCCTCTTAGGCACACTACCTGCCCCTGAAGCCTGAGTGGAAATCTCCCTGATACCACACTTCCTGTATTCTATATCCCTGTAAAATCAGCACCACATAGATGATCCCAAGGTCTGCCACCAGCTTGAATAGTAGTCTGGCCACCTCAGATCATGACTGTAGAGGCTCCTGTGTGTCTGGATGGTTGAACACAGTGAATTAAATCCTGGAGAAACAATTACCTTTTTCCCAGAGACCCTGTTTTCCCAAGTGAGTAGCTATATGATCCAACCACCCTCCAAACACATGAGACTTTTGGGGGTCATTTTAAATGACACTTTTTGTTTTTTTTGTGCTAGTATAAACTTGCCAGAATTGTTTCTGTGATGGTCATTGTCTGGGATCAGTTGTTACTCCTTGTGTTGATGTGTCTACTTTATTATAGTTGACAACATCTTCCTCCTTTCTTTCTTTTTTTTTTTTCCCTTAATTTCAGACTAGATCTCACTAAATTGTCTGGGCTGGTCTTGAATTTGTGATCCTCCTGCTTCATCCTCCCAGTAGCTGGGATCACAAGTGTCCATTACCACACCCAGCTACATTATTAAAAATTTGTTATGATATATACAGTTTTTTTCATCCATACAGTTTAAAAGTAGAACATAACAAATATCTGAATGCCTTCTTGATGTTAATCTTCTTTGATTTTCTATCTTTTTCTGTTTTTTGTCTTATTCCTTGGTATTTAGGTCTACTTTCTTAATGTTTTCTTCTAATTCTTGTCAAAGGACAAAATTAGAACAATTTAGTTTAAAAATCTTGATTGGCCTTATTTCCTGTTAAAAGATTAGTCAATACTTTGTTCTATAAAAGAGTAAATTTTCCCATGAGCTGAGCAGAGAAGGTTGGTTTTATAAACAGAGAAGGTATGAAGAAAGCAAAAAAAAAAAAGCAAAGACCATTTGATTATTTCAGAGTTACTCTTGTATGGCTCTATCAGGAGAGACACCAGTGGAAAAATAACTGATTAGTTAACATCAGGTCATTTTATCTTTTCTGTGTAAACAGTAAGGCATTACACTGGATTACATTGTCATGTCAGTTGAAACTAGGCTGTTTGGCTGCTACCTTTCTCATCTTAATTTCTTAGAAGGCAGATCAATAGCTTATATCTAGGATAGTAATGTACAATTTTAGTGTAAGGTGCTATTTTGATTTTTATTCTGGTCTTTTGGTTGGCACCTAGTATAGAACTTAGTCTAAAATAATGAGTTCCTGTGTTATTAACACCTTCCTATTTGGGTATTAATTTCTGCTGTCATTTTTCAAATCTCAGAAGTTCTTTTTTTCTCCTGAGATTGTTATTTCAGGGTGCAATATTCTGTTTTGTTGTATATTCATAATGAAGAAGGAAAATTCTATAATTCTTTGAAAGCTCATATGAAGGCGTGTTTTATTGATAGTATTTATACTAGGTGATAATGCTGAAGCATTTTCTTGGACTGTTTGCTTTTTGGAGCACTGTTCAAGTCCCTGAAAGAAGATTTATCTAGTCTTCTGCCTAAAGAATCTCATACGGTTTAGGGGAACCAAATGAGATAAGATGTCTGAAGGTTTCAGTTATTGTAATTGTGGGAGTTTTTTTTTCCAATTTTTTATTTGTTTTTAATTTATTTATTTTTTGCAGTACCAGGGATCAAACTCAGGATCTTGCATTTGCTAGGCAAGCACTTATTCCACTGAGCTATCTCCTCGGCCCCTTCAGCTATTGTAAAATCACTAACTTTGTTTTATCAACCTGTAACTCCTTCTGGTATTCTACAGTCCAGAGATCAAGTTTGATTCTGTCTAACATATAAAAATTCTGTCTTTGGCTATTGTAGGAGATAGACATTGCCTGATTGCATAGAATTAGAAGGAGAATATGAAATTCCAACTGATTTTTTAAAATTCTGTATTTTAAGAATAAATTATATTGCATATACTTAACATGTTATGTAAGTATATACAGTAAAGTTGTTACTGCAATAAAACAAATAGACATAATGTGCACCTTCTCACAACCCCTACCTAGATGACTGAGTATAGTACACTATTGTTTCTGTATGCCTGTTTTCAAAAAGATTCATGCCAGGCATGGTAGTGAATGCTGGTAACCCCAGCATTTGGGAGGCTGAGGCAGGAGAACTGCCATGAGTTCAAGGCCAACCTGGGATACATAAGAGAGTATGTAGCCAGCCTGTGCTACGTAATGAGACCCTGTCTCAAAACAAAACACGACTTTTATGTAATCCTGTTTTTAGTTCTGTTTTTAAGGCCAATTTGAAAGGTATCTGATTCTGGTAAGTAAAGCTTTCTTTACAGTTTTCTAATGTAAATTGATTTACCTCTGGGCTAAGGATCTGTTTTTGGGTGAACTAGTCAAATCAGCACTCTGACTTCCAAATTTTTGTGGGTCAGACTTTTCTGTACTTCTTTTCCTGCATGAGTTTATTCCCTTTTTACTTCTTCACTCTTTCCCTGTAGTTTAAAGACAACAATATATTATCAAAATAGACAAATATTAAAATTACTGAAAATCATTCAAAAATCTTCCTGTGGATCTTTTTGTCTTTAGAGTAATCATTAGGGACATATTAATGAGTTTTAAAGTCACTGAAAATAATTGACCTCTGGTGAGAAAGCTACCAAGTTGATGTAATTCCCTTGCTTTGTTTTGCTTTTGATTTCTAAAAGTTTTATTTTCTTTTGATATAATTTTATTTTACAATTATGTGTGGTTTCAATCTCAAAGGTACAAAAATCAAAATACAATTAATGAAACGTGCCTTCTATGCCTGCCGTTGTGTCCCAGTTTCTTCCATTCTCCTACAGGACTATTTAATTCTTTCAAATAGATGTCTCTCTTGTCTCACTATTCTTTTTTTTTTCCTTACCCTAACTTAATTTCCTTTATATCTTTTATTACTACCTGATACTATTAGGTTCTTTTCACTTCTAAAGTGTGAGTTTCATGAGAGCAGGACCCCAAGATGTACCAAATAAATGTATTTCTCAGTTCCCATTTAGTCATTCAAAGGAATATTTGTGACACCCCTCCCTTTGACTATAGGTTAGCAGTATAGTTTTGTTTGTTTGATTTATTTATTTATTTATTTATTTATTTATTTATTTGGTACAGGATATCACACAGCTTGGACTTGTAGTGATCCTCCTGCTTCAGCCTGCCCAGTGCTGGGATTACAGGTGTGCGCCACCATGCCTCTTTTTAGTGGCCAGCTCGATGCAGGGCCAGCATGGCATGTGATACCAGGGATTGAACCTGGGTCCTTGCGCTTGCCAGGCAGGTGCTTAGACTGCCGAGCTATCTACCCAGCCCCTAGTTTATTTTATTTTAAAATATTTATATTATTTGATCAACATTACTATTTCATATCACTTAAAATTTCATAGGGCAATGTAATATAGTGGGTGTAACAGTGACCTAGGAGGTGTCCCTGAGTTCTGAGCATGCAGTGGACATTTACAGAGGACATCCATTTACAGAAGACATAGATGAGTAGATGAATGAGACTGCTATTTCCTGCAAGTCTCAGCTTCCATGATACCTTGTTCAGCTCCCATCTAAGAACTGAGTGTTATGTAGGAGGTGGAGTACTCTAATACTAGATTGAGTTAAGCTTTGTTTATACAGTTAGTCCTGGTATAATGATATATGTATTCTATGCAAGATTATGCATAGAATACAGGGCACACTGTGGCCTGCACCTGTACTTGCAACTACTTGAGGGGCTAATACAGGAGAATTGAGCCCAGAAATTTTGAGAGTAGTCTTGGCAACACAGTGGGAGTTCATCTCAGTAATAACCAACGGATCTCTCAACATATGATCATACAAACAGGAAACCTTAAAAAGGAAAAACAGAATATATGTGCAAAATGATACTGGGACGCAACACTCAAAAGAGTTCGTGTCAGTGATCAATGTAAAGGAACCTAATAAAAATAATAACTATTTTTGCACATGTTAAATGGTGAAGAAGTATTAAACACTGCAACAAATAACAGTTTATCTTGAAAAAAGCCCTCAAGTTTGTGAGAGTAGACAGTGAGGCCGGGGGTGGTGGCACATGCTTATAATCTCAGCACTCAGAAGGCTGAGGCAAGGAGGACCACTGTCAAGCCAGCCTAGACTACATAATAAGTACAAGGCCAGCCTGACTGTAAAATGAGACCCTGTCTCAAAAAAAAAAAAAAAGACAACACTCCCACAAAAGTAGACAGTGAGTGGGTGGGGAAATAGCTTAGCAGTATAAGCACCTGCCTGGCAAGCACAAGGTCCTGAGTTTGATCCCTGGTACAAAAACAAAACAAAAGAGAAACTAAAAAGTGGACAGTGAAAGGTTGCAATCTATATTTACCTTGGCTCTGTATTCACCTATTATTTCCCATGGATGAAATTGAAACAAGCAAATGATAAATTAGTGTTATGCTCAGATAATAATCCTTTTGGAACAAATCTGCATGTGATACAACAGAACTGATTATATTTCTCTCTTTTTCCCTAGATGATATGCCAGTGGCAACTGCAGGCAGACATGCTTCAAATGAGTTCTTAGTCTGTGGAGGGTACGTTTGCATGCCTTTTATTAAAAAATATTTTTTATATTTTGTTATTTTTGTGAATTTATAGAACTTTTGTTGATTTAGTATTTATTTTGTTATTTAAAATATCATTTTTTAAAAAGAAAAACTTTTCAGATCAAAAGCATATAAAATCTACCCTCTTAGCTACTTAAAGTTTATGGTTCAGTACTATTATGTATAGTCACATTATTGTGCAACTAGTCTGCAGTATGTTGTTAGCATTTTGCACAATTGAAACTTTACTGGGATGGGGCGATGGCTCAGCGGCACGACATGCCTGGCAAGCAGAATGTCCTGAGTTCAATCCCTGGTACCATCAAAAAAAAAAAA
>NW_004524842.1:2399210-2401454 GCF_000260255.1 Octodon degus
ATGTTCAAGACTATTTCAGAAGAAGTTATAGTTTGGTGCTTTCTAGAATATTTCTATTATAGATCACATAGTAGAGAAGTAGCCTTACTGATATTTATTTCTTTTTTTAATAAATTATGGTGACAGGCAATATCAACCTACTGTGTCACCTCACAGTGAAACAGCCCCAATTCCAGTTCCTACTCAGATAAGAAATTATCAGCGCATTGAGCAAAATCTGACATCTACTGCCAGCTCTGGTACAAATCCACATGGTTCTCCGAGGTAAGCATGTGCCTTAATTTTTATTTTGTTGCTGTATATTATTAAAAGATCTCAAACTTTCAAATGTGTATGTGTGTGTACATATATATGTATGTATTATGTGTATGCATATACATATATATTTATCTACAAGTATAATTACCTTTAAGAATTGAATAGCATACTAAAAACTGAAATTGTACTTCTTGCACTAGATTGCTTACATAATTTATGTCTTCCACATCCTGAGATTCCATCAAAGATGGTAGGTAGCAAAAGAATAACATTTAAAAAAAAATCTTTATCCATTCATCCATTGATGGACATTTAGGCTGTTTCTAAGAGTTAGCTACATACTATAAATCATGCTGCTATAAACATAGGTTTATAGCAGCATATATTGATCATTTGGTGCATATATTGCTTTGCTAGGTTACTTTTAATTCTTTCAGGAGGAATAGCTGGGTCAAATGGAACCACTAGTGTTTTGTTTGAGGAATCTCCACACTGATTTCCACAGTGGTTACCCCAGTCTACATACTCACAAAAGTGGAGAGTTCATTTTTCCCGACAGCCCCAACAGCATTTAGTATTGATTGATTTCTTGATAGAAGCCATTCTTTTTAGAGCGAAATGGAATCTCAGTATTGTTTTAATTTATTGTTTAAATATTACACTATTTTCTGGTATGAGAAACCGAAAGGGTAAATAAGGACCAAAATATATACTGGGAAATATGATGAAAATGTTGACATGAGAAGAGGAGCAAGGGAGGGGGGATAAGAAGGAAATAGAAAATAGAAACACAACTTTATTTATTATAAATAAAGAGGAAGGAAGAAATATTGAAGGAAGAAAAAAGGCATGGAGAATTAAGAAATAAGATACTTTATGTATAGGTACAGATTCACTATGATGAGCGTGATCACTATGTATATCTAAAATATAACAGTAAAATTTAACTTCAAAAAAACTTGTTTGTTCCTTAAGATGAGTCGAGGTGGTAACAAACACCTAATTATACTTTTGCTGTTTATTATTGACCACTGCACTACTTGTCAGTACTAAGGAATCTCTTTGACAAAGTAATAAAAGTTATTTCTCTTTGAAAAGCATAACCTTTGAGTAGAATATACACACAAAACATTTTTTTATTTTAGAATAGTTATCTTAGAAAAAACACTGGCATTTCTGTTTTGGTTTGGTTTTTTTCTGTTTTATTTGTGAGCTAATTTAGCCACTTTTTTGTAGACTCCTTTTTACTTTCAGGAATGACTGACAAACTGTAGCATGGATGTCTGACAACCTTTTTTTTTTATTAACTAAATTTTGGTACTTTGAAGAAAACACTTACAGGAGCCAGGGTTTGATCCCTGGTCGTGCTGGTCCCGCCCCCAGGACGTGCTGAGCTGGCAGTTTAGACTGGGTGTGGTGGTGTGCACCTGTAATCCCAGCTCTTGGTAGGGTGTATACAGGCAGATCACTATGAGTCTGATTTAGTTAGTAGTAAGACGCTGAACACCCTGTAGACCCTTCCCTAAAATATAAGAAAAGAAAGGAAGGAAGGCAGGCAGGAAGGAAGGAAGGAAGCACATAAATGTCAATGATGAAATATGAACTGTTAATCAAAAATGATAATTTTGGAAATTTGTATTCACCACTATAATCTTGTTTATTTATTTTTCCTATCTTTCCTTTCCTCTTCCACCCTCTCTTGTTCCCTTCCACTTTTGAACATTTTCTTCCTATTTCACAATATTATATATTTGGTCCTTATTTACCTTTTTTTTCCTATATCACAGTGATCACACTCAGGAGGCACTTATACTGCTGAACTATATCCACGGCCCCCATTTTGGTTTCTTACAACAGAGAAACAACATGGTATTTACACATGTGTGTTAAAGTATGACCTTAAGGTGCATCCATTTACCGAGAAATATATTGAGCTTATCCTTTTTTATAGCAGAGTAGTGCTCCATTATATAAATATACATCTTT
>NW_004524842.1:2403649-2405778 GCF_000260255.1 Octodon degus
AAAGAAAAATGAAACTCTACTTAGTAGGGAAATCTTTCCCATTTTCCCTCCCATGAAGGCTGTGGTAACCACCAGTCTATTCTGTTTTTGTGAGTTTTACTACTTTATATACCTTGTGTAAATAAAATCATACAGTTATGTGCATTTTTTAATGACTGACTTATGTTACTGTAATGTTCTCAAGATTCAGCTGCACTGTAGTATGTGGCAGTTTTCCCTCCCCTCCTCTCCTGTCGACATCATTGTCATCGTCCTTGTCGTCGTCCTCCTCTTCCTCTTCCTCCTCCTCTTTCTTCCTCCCCTACCCTTTTCTTTCTCTTTTTCATGATACTAAGGATTGGACTGAGGTAAATCCCTAGCCTTCTCTATTATATTTTGAGACAAGAGTCTTGCTGAAAAACAAAAAACAGGTGGGCTCAAACTTTGGATCCTCTCTAGCTCAGCCTCCCAAGTGCTTGAATTGCAGGTGTGTGTCAGTGAGTCCAGTTTTCCTTCTGATTTTGTTTTTCAAAGGTCTTAATTCTCTCCACCCTCATACTAGGGATTAAAAACAGGGTCTTGTTCATACTGTCAGGCACTCTTACCAATGAGCCACTGAACTATATATGCCTAGCTTTTTAAAATTTATTTTGAAACAGTTTCTTGCTAACTTGCCTAAATTGGCCTTCAGTTTGTGATCCACCTGTCTTAGCTTCCTGAACAGCTGGGATGTGCCACCACACCTGCTGTCTTCCTCATTTTTGAAGGGTGATTTTGCTAAAGTAATCTTGATGACAGTTTTTCTCGTTCATTGTTTTGACTGTTATTCCACGTTCTTTTGGAATGCAAGATTAGCACTGAGAGATCTTAGGATCTTATGAGAGCTCTTATATATGTAGTGAGTCACTGTTTTCTTGTTGCTTTCAATATTTTCTTTTTGTCTTTGACTTTTGGCAATTTGATTATTAGGCATCTTATTTTGAGTCACTTTGGTTTTATCCTATTTAGACTATCTTGAGCTTTTTGAATTTCTACTTCAGTTTCTTTCTCAGATTTGGAAAGTTTTCTACCATTAAATTTTCAAATTTACTCTCTTCTTTTTTCTCTTTTTTGGGTACCTTTACAGTTCATGTGGGTCCCCTTGATGATAGCTGTCTTCAGTTTCTTAATTCTATTTTTGGGGTAGGTATTGTGGATTGAACCAAGGCTCATTCTCACTTAAGCATATGCTCTACCACTATTATTTATACCTGCAGTCTTATTTCTATTTTCTTTTTGCTCATCTGACTTGATTTCAAATGACCTATGTTGGAATTTGCTATTTTTTCCCCCTGATCCCATCTGCTCTTGAATTAACTACTCAGTTTGCTGACTTACTTTTCTATATTCCAGCTCCAGAATGTCTTTACCCATCAGTGGATACCTAGGTTGATTTTTTTTTTTTTAGACAGAAAAAAGAATTGCAAAACAAGATTAAAAGACAGTAACCCTGGTTAATATGTTGCATATTGTTATCTTTACTCAGAGTACAATATATGGTCATTTAATTGTCCCAACTATATTAGTACAAAGCTTTTCAAAGAAGAGAAATTAGTGTAACTATTTCACCTGTGTTGTATGTGTATATATATATATATGGATATCTTTGCTTTTCCCATCTTAATTCTTCCATCCCAGTTTCCATACATTCCTTTTAAACACTTTCATCCCATTTCACAGTATTTATGTACATTCTGGATCTTTCTCTTTCAGTTTCTCACACTAGGGTGACAATACAATGTTTACATTTCCGAGTCTAATTTATTTAACTTATGAGTATGGTCTCAAGTTGCATCAATTTATATATACAGGTCCCAGTTTATTCTTCTTTAGGGTTGAGAAGCACTATATTGTGCAGAAAAAAAAAAAGATCTTTTTTTTAATCCATTTCCCACTTGATAGGCATTTGAGTGTTTCCAAGATCTAGCTATTGCAAATTATACTGTTATTATCATAGGTGCACATATTTTTAATTCTTCTGGGAAGATACCAAAAGGAGAATAGCTGGGTCAAATGGGACCTCCAATCCTAGTTTTTTAAGGAATGCCCAAATTGATTTCCACAGTGGTTGCATCAGTCCACTTTCCCCAACAGTGGAGAAGGGTTCCTTT
>NW_004524842.1:2414248-2424915 GCF_000260255.1 Octodon degus
TCTCTCTCACCTCCTCTATCTGCCTGATTCTCAACAGTTCTGTAATTGGCACTTCTGTTATTAACACTTCCTATTCAAAAGGTTACTAAAAATATTTTATGGTAGAGTAGTGTTCCATTATTATAAAAAGATCACATCTTTATCCATTCACAAGTTGGTGATGCTATTTACAAAATTTCACTATTACAGACTGTGACACTATAATCATTGATGTGCATATAGTGCTGTTGACTATTAGGATCTTGACAGCTTCTGTTTATGTCTTGTTAGACATTTCTGTTAAGATTAATGGGTGATGCCAGGCATGCTGGCACATGTCTTTAATCTCAGCACTTGGGAGGCTGAGGCAGGAGGGTCATTGTGATTTGGAACCTGTGCTACAAGGTGAGCTCAAGGCGAGCCTGAAATGCACAGCGAGATCTTTTCTCAAAAGACAAAAAAAAAAAAGATTAATGGCTGACTTTGGTATGAATGTGGCTTTTTACTATTGTATAATATATATTATACAATATTTAGAATATCTGTATAACTCAGTGAACTGACATTGTCCAGAAATGAAATGTTCAAAAATGCACAAATAAAAATTTTTTCAAATTGCAAGATACTCCACAGAAGAATGGAGTTTAATGTAACAGAATAATGTGTAAGAATTTGTGGTACAATTTCAGATCTCATTACAGACTGACCTTTTAGAAACCATCATTTGCTGAGACTTTGATTTTAGTATCAGAGAAGAGTAAAACAGATATCTGAAAGAGCTATCAAAATATTCTTTGATTTTTCAGTATATGTCTATGTAAAACTGGCTCATTTTTCTATATTTCACTCAAAATAGTATGTATTATAACATATTGAACACAGAAGAAATTTTGAATCTTTTTTTTTTTTTTGTATTTTAGGGAAGGGTCTACAGGGTGTCCAGGGTCTCATGACTAGATCAGACTTGTAGTGACCTACCTGCTTACAGCCTCCCAAGATCTGGGATTATAGGCATGTGCCACCATGCCCAGGTCTCAATTGCTGTTTCAGCAAGGCCCAGGGGCGGAGCTGGCACAGCAGGCCCGGGAATTGAACCCCCAGCCCCTGCACCTGCTTGCAGGTGCTTTAATCAGCTGAGCTATTTGGTCCGCCCACAAAAGCAATTTTGAGACTGTACCTGTTTTCTCTTAAGATGTTAGAGATTTGCCAAAATGTAAAATAATGCCATGCTTCTCACTGATTTGTTTTGGGTAAATATGCTTATTTTTCATCATCGTATGTTAAATTTAATAAGGTTTATTTTTAATGAATTTTTAAAATTTCTCATGTTAATCTCAAATACAATAAATAATTAATAGATAACGTTAAATAAAAATCCTCTGGAGTCTTCAGTAATGTTTAAGAGCCTAAAAGGAAAGTATAACAGCAGATTGAAAATAGTATGTATCACCTTTGGTGTTCAAATAAGGTAAATATAATAATATGTATCCATTTTATAGTATATATGCATTAAGAAATTCTGGAAGGCTACATGAGAAAGTTTTAGGTTGTATGTTTGTTTTTCTTTTGCAGTACCAGGGATCAAACTCAGGACCTTACATTTGTTAGGCAGATGCTTATGCCACTGAGCTATCGCCCCAGCCTGAAAAAGTATTTTTAATAACCTTTTGAATAGGATTAGAGAAGTATTGAGTATTAGGCAGATAGAGGAGATGAGGGAAATTGTGCTGTATATTGCTTTTTACTTTTTATATTTATTCCATGTGACTCTACTACCTACTTTTAGAATGTCATCTTTGTGCCATATTATTAGGAAATTTGAGAGGGAAAAAAAATTAGAAAAAAAGAAAGAAATCCTGGTACCTGCTAGAGTAAGTAAGTCTCCATTTTTTGCCAGATCTGCAGTGGTACGAAGGTCTAACACTAGCCCCTTGGGCTTCCTCAGGCTGGGATCCTGCTCCCCGGCACCAGCAGACACAGTACAGACAGTTGGACGAAGACTCTCTACTGGGTCTTCCAGGCCTTATTCACCTTCCCCTTTGGGTAAGGAAAATTTAAAGCAGCTATTTTTCAATTTTGTTTTCACTGCAATAAATCTGACATGATATATTCTTTTTAGGAACATCAGCTTACCATAGTAGTGATTCTGATCTGATTGGAGGCCATGACCCTTTCTTCTTACTTTTCCCAACTCGGAACTCTCCCTTGCTAACCTCTGTATAAATTTGTTGGGATTACTACTGAAAATATATTTAATAAATGTTTTTTCTATATCAAAAGCACCCGTATTAGATTTGGGTTCTAATTCCAGAGTCAGAAAGTCTAAGTTAAAATGCATATAGTGCTTTACCTAACTATCATTCAAATGTATAAAATTTTAAATACTAAAAACTTCAGGTCAGATTCATCAGAAGCTTTCCACCTACACGAGGAATACTGTGGCAACTTTGATACGGTAACAAGGAGAACCCTTATTAAACAGAAAAACAAGCCATATATTTGGTGAAATTTAAAGAGGCAGAGAAAATGCTTCAACTCAGAGTAAGGGAATCCAAAGCTACTGGGTCCGCAGCATCTATGAGAAGCAGTACTGAGGTATTAGGAAGAACAGATGGCGTGGAGGGGCCCTGTCTGCAGTCAGAACTGCTGGGGTGGAAAGTGGAAACCAAGGTGGAAAGCAGTGTACCTCTGGAGGCAGGCAAAGCATGGCTATAGATAACCAATCCCCAGAACTCCTGTGATAGTGATTAAATCAATAACAATAACAACGAAACCTTAAATTATCTCATCACTTCTTTTTTATCTAAAAAAAAAATCTTCAGACAAAAATTTGGCCCTCCCTCACCCCCTTTAGTAGTCCGTGAGGTATACTCCAGTGTCTTCCAAAGATAATATTTAAACCTTATCTTTGCAGTCAACAGAAAGGTCTGTAGAATTTAACCCCTGCCTGCTGCCATATCACTTGGATAGTGCTCTTTTTGTTTTAGATACTCATCTTGTATGAGTAAGTTCTCTGGGGCCTTCCCAAACTCTCCCTTTGTCTTAGTTTGGGGTCCCAGGGACATGGATACAAAGAAGGTAAAAGATACTCAAGAGATTTACTGGGGAAAACATCTGTGAAAGATAAGGAGGAGGGTACAGGAAGAGACAAGGAGGGTCTTTAGATCAGGGTACAGGTCTGGTACTTGGAAAAGGAGGGTATGAAGAAGGGAAAATTGAGCAACAGGTGCTTGAGACTGTAGTACAGTATTAAGAGTGTTATAGTCAGACTACAGGAATAGCCCTAAGCCCTGAGTTGATAGAGGAATTCCTTGACCTACTCCAGCAGGTCAGAATTAGTCATTGGCTTGGAGCAGTCCCTGGAGAGGCCTGGCCTGAGCACAAATATGAATCTACAGGGACAGCCTCTGGACTTTCGGTCAGCTGTGCATTTTAACTCCATAAGGCTCATGCTCTTTGCCTAAACCCGTATACTTCTGTCTTACACATCCTGTATAGGCATTGATTCACTTACATTCATTTACTTTTCCCAGCTTCTTTTCTTTTGGTCTTGTTTTGAGGCCAGTTATATACTCTTTAGTGTGCCAAGTTCATATATCCTTGGTTCTATGTTAGTTCTACATTAAATCATAGCTGATTAAAATTTGGTAGTCTGTTGCAGTACATATTGAGCAATTTGTGCATGTGTTGCCTATTTACACTATTCATTGGTCTTAAATAATTTCTTGTTCCTTTCTCCATCTCTCATTTTATAGTTGGTACCATTCCTGAGCAGTTTAGTCAGTGCTGCTGTGGGTATCCTCAGGGCCATGAATCCAGGAGTAGAAACTCCTCAGGTAGGAAAATGTATTTGATATTTTAATAATTTGAAATTCATTATAAAATAGTCTTAGGAATTAAATAATTTAGGTAAATTTTGGTTGTCATACATATGATAAATTAATCTAGAAAGTCAAATTTCATTATTTTGATTAATACATGTTATATATTTTATTTTAAATGATTTTCACATAAAATCTGGAGAAAGCAGTCAATAAAAGTCCAGATAATTTGAATAAAGGTGAAAATTATTATGGCCTAAAATGTTTTAACTATCTAGAAGTTAATAGGTTAGGGTTAGAGGCTTGTCAGGTATTTCAACTAATTTCCTTATTGCTCAGAATGCATTTTATGTCTAGAGACCTCTGATTTTAGAGGCATTCTCAGCTAGTATGTGTGTGACATAACACATAGCCTTTGTACTCTATTTGAGCTTTTTTATGCTGGTGAGCACCTTGTAACTCTGAAGAAAAGAATGAAATGGACAGCAATGAACTTCATTAATATTAAATAACAATTTATTGCAACTAAGGTACAAATAACTATTAATTGTTAAATGCATCTTAGAGGAACTCTGAAAGGCAAATAGGATGTCGTCTTATTTATGGAAAAGAAGGTAAACCAATAGGGGTAGTGACTTCCTCATTGTCAAACAGGAGCATAATAAGGAATGACAAACTAGGCTTTCAGAACTCTGATGTTCTAACTCTCCCAGTTCAGTCCTCCTACTTTTTCCAGATGTTTCTAAGGTGGCTGAAACAAGATCAGTGTTTCAGATCACAACACAGAATCATTTTGTTTCTGTCCTCAAGATAGTCACTGTGTAGTGAGACTGGCAGACATAAAGTAGTTATAGCACAATGGAAAAGTTAAGTCAGACCAATTTGTTGGCCCACACCTGTAATCTCAGTACTCCAGAATTTTGAGGCAAGAGGATTACAAGTTCAAGTTTAGAACATGTACCTATTGTTTAAAAGAAAGCTTTGAAAAAGAGGAAAGGTTTAATTTGGCTTCTGGATTATCTTAATAAAGAAGCCCCCATTATTATTAGGTTAAAAAAAAAGAAAAAGATGAAAAGATGTGTGTGAGTTTTATTTTAATAAGTCAAATTGTGTTGTATGGGCCTGTGAAGAGTTACTTAGTTTAAGGAATCTTACATAAGATTAGAAAAGCACTTTTTGGGCCGGGGAGATGGCTCAGTGGAATAAGAGCTTCCCTGGCAAGCTCAAGGGCCTGAGTTCAATCCCTGGTTCCACAAAAAAAAAAAAAAAAAGCACTTTTTTTCTAAGTTTAGTTTTTTATAAATTTTGTTTTCTAAAAATAAAGCTTAAAGAGATGAAGTAATTCACCATATTTCTATTTATAAGTAAGTAATTTTACTTATTTATTTACAAAATTTTTTTCTATAAAAGGCAGAAAATGATTGTAAAGAACTGAATGTCAGGTTTGGAATGAGTTCAAGCCAGGAGTAGTCAGCAGCAAAACTTCTGTCCATGTCTGGTTTTAGAACATTGATGATTAGATCACTAGGAATATTTGTGTACCTTTACTGTTACTGGTGATGGTTTTGTTTGCAAGAAAATCCAGAGAATGTGTAACAAACTCAGTGAGCTAGGCACTGGGCACATTAACATAAAAGTACCATGTAAGTGGGCAACTCTTGTGGGAGGCACCAAGGTGCTTATAAAAGAAGAGTGCTTAGTCTCCCAGTCTCTTGATGTGATGCCTTTTTTCATTACAAGAAAACCTGCAGACAAGTGTTTTCTTTGTAGAGAATGTGAATATTCTTGGCTTTAAATATGTCACTGATAAAACTGACAACACACATAAAATATCCCTATAGTTATTATTTTTAGTCATAGTAAAATTCAGGATAGTTCTGTTACTATCCTTATGACTTTTCCATCATTTTACATATTTATTTTTGTGTTTTTGAGTAAGGAGTTATACTGGGTTGATTTCAGAGTTTTTTGTTTTGGGGTGTTTTTTTGTGGTACCGGGGATTGAACTCATGCCCTTACACTTCCCAGGCAAGCACTTAATTCTACTGAGCTATCTCCCTGGCCCTCAAAGGGGAGAGTATGTAAAAAAAGGAAATAATTATATTCATATAACCAAGTGTGATGCACATAAAGACTAGAAGTCATCCTGTTAAGTGTTGTTTTCATTTCTTTAACCATTAAATTTATAGATCTCTCTAGACCTTACATTAATCTAGGTTGACAGCCACTGAAAAGAGTAACTGATACATACATCATCATTAAATTAAATCTCCTGACAATATAACAGTGTACTTACTGTTGTTTTGTAGAGGATATACCTCTTACTAAGCTAACAACTGTTAGACTACCTCAAGAAAAGTAAGACACCAGAATTCTCATTGTAATAATTGTCTTTTTTTTTTCTTCCCAGTACCAGGGATTGAACTTGGGCCCTTGCACTTGCTAGGCTGGCACTTATGCCTGCTGATCTATATCCCGCCCCCTTATTTCTTAAGTTTTTTGCCTTGTACTTTTTATTTTATTTTTTATTTATTTATTTATTTTTGTGGTACTGGGGATCAAACTCGGAACCTTGTGCTTGCCAGGCAAGCGCTTATACCACTGAGCTATTTCCCTGGCTTGTCTTGTACTTCTTTTTTTTTTTTTTTTTTTTTTTTTAAATGTATTTAGTACAGGGTCTTACTACACAGATCAGACTTATAGTGATCTTCCTGTTTTCAGCTTCCCAAGTGCTGGGATTACAGGTGCACACCACCACACCCAGTCTCAATCACCATCTCAGTGCGCCCCAGGGGCAGGGCTGTCACAGCATGCTAGGGTTCGAACCCCTGTCCCTGCTCCTGCCTAAGCAGGCATTTTAGTCTGCTGAGCTATTTGGCCAGCCCTGCTTTATACTTTTTTTACTGTGAGTTAATATTACATTCATTTTCTTGGAAGGTTCTCCAGTGCCACAGGCTCAGTCACCACAGTCTCTCTTATTGGGTGCTAGGCTGCAAAGCGCCCCTACCCTAACTGACATCTATCAAAACAAGCAGAAGCTCAGAAAACAGCACTCTGACCCAGTGTGCCCATCTCATGCCGGAGCTGGATACAACTATTCACCTCAGCCCAGTCGGCCTGGCAGCCTTGGAACCTCTCCTACCAAGCACATGGGATCCTCTCCACGGAGTTCTGATTGGTTCTTTAAAACTCCTTTACCAACAATCATTGGCTCTCCCACTAAGGTATATTTCTTATGTCCTTTTGCCGGTCATGAGCTGATGTAGTGCTTTATAGAAAGATTCATGCTAAGAATAATTTTGATGAATACTCACTGTGCCCCAGGCAGGGTGTGAATACTTGTTTAATGATTTATGTGCATGCTTAATGAATAGAGGGATTTGTTGTAATAGTGTTTGTAAATAGGATATCATGTCCACATCCTGTACAGCAAACAACCACTAGGAAGACAGTATGCAATGTGTTAATTATTGAAACTGTCCTACCAGTTTGATTTGAAACTGTCTCATTGCTATTTGTCTCTCAATAAAATTATGGGAAAAAATAAATAATAATTTATGTGCATGATCTCGTTAATCTTCAGAAAAGAAATTGAGGCAAATAGAGCTTAAATGAAGAGTTACACATGTTATAAATAGAAGAGCCATATTTGAGTCCAGGTCTAACTTAACTATTATCTGTACTCCTGACCAGTATCTCATAACAGCCTACCAATTCATAACACTTCATGCATGATGCTTAACTAGCTTACATGTGCTTTTTTAGACCACAGCTCCTTTCAAAATCCCTAAAACACAAGCATCTTCCAACCTGTTAGCCTTGGTTACACGTCATGGGTCTGCTGAAGGGCAATCCAAAGATGGCAGTGACCCACGGGAATGTTCCCATTGCTTCTTAGTACAAGGAAATGAGCGGCATCGATCTGAGCAGCAGAACAAGGCAGTGTTTGGCAGGTAAAAGACTGTTTCCTTTCTGTTCTTATACATGAAAACTATAGTGACAAAATAAATGTATTTGTGTTATAAAAGCAATTATACCACATTATGCAATATCTGGTTTACGCCATGTAACTATTACTATGTACTATATACATTAAGAATGTCTGAAAACCATAAATACATACTATAAATGGATAAATACAGAGTTCTTTCTGAACTTGAATATTCTGTTTGTGTCATTTCATTATGAAAATTTATACTCTGGATTGTTTGGCGTCTATATTTGTTTCCTTGTTCTTTGACTTCCTGCTAACTCCTCTGTCCTTAAAAAGTGTATTTTTCCAATACTAATTTCACTCTTCTTTTTAGATCTGTCAGTACTGGAAAATTATCAGATCAACAAATAAAGGCACCTTTAGGTGGACACCAGGGCAGCACAGACAGTTTAAATGCAGAACGACCAATGGATATAGGTAAGAAAAACCTGCTTTCTATGCAGATGATTTTTTAGCATATGTTTAGTTTATTATTACTGTTGTAATGAGTTACTGCAAGGGTGGTGCTTAAAACAGGAGAAATATATGATAATTTCATAGTTTTTAAGGTCTTCCCTGTCATTTCATTTTCTTTCTCAGTGCTGGATAAGACAGAAAATGTCTGGATGATTAGCAGCCTATGAGTTGGAAAGAATTCTGATCTAAATTGGTTTTTATTAATAGGATCATGTGGGCCAAAGTTAGCCTAAACACACTTGTACTCAGTAGTATTTCTGTTATAGAACTTGAATCTTATGAAGACCCACTGATACTGAGATCTCTGAACCTTTCATGGAGTCCAGGGACTGTTACATTCATAAACCATTTAGATTTCACAAACTTTTTGTCCAAAAAAAAAAGAGATTCCAGACCTAAATAAGATTTGCTTAATTGAATTTTCTGGGGATGAATTCCTGGAATCCCCAAATGATTATCATGTACAAATTTGGGGCTCTATTGTAACCTTTCCCGCATGCCCACTACCCCTTCCTGGGGTGGAACTCAGAAAGTGCTGAGCTACATCACCAACCCTCAGTAAGACAGAATCTTACTAAGCAGCTCTGGATGACCTTGAACTTGCAAGCTTTCTGCCTCGGCTGCCTGAGTAGCTGGAAATACAGGTGTACAACACCATGCCTGATCCTTTTATAATTGTTTAAATTGATTTTCCCTCTGAACCTCTGGGCCAACAGCATATCTAAGCAGATGTGATTTTCTAATCTAAAGAGAACACTGTTGAAATTCATATTTTACTGAACTCTTCATGCCTGCATGGAGAGAAGTCTAATGTAATTCTTAGGATGGTTGGTGTGTAGTTTCCCATTCTTTTACTTTCAGTCTAGCTGTATCTTTGACACTAAAATATGTCCTCTGAAGATGTATATAGTTTATCTTACTTATTTATAATCTAGCAATGTCAACCTTTTGGCTAAAACTTCTGCCAGACAGTTTTTCCTGAGATGCAGATTTGGATGAATAAGTGCTTTCCTTGACCATGATCATCGTCTTTGTTGTTGCCATCATCATCCTTGTCTCCATCTTTATCTTTGTCTTCATCTTCATCTTCCTGTGCTCTGGATGAATTCAGGGTTTTGTGCATGCTAGGCAAGTGCTTTGTCCCTGAGCTACTGCATGGTGGTTTTTAAAAGCATTTTTTTTAACGTATTTAGTACAGGGTCTACAGGGTTTCACCTCACAGATAGGACTTGTAGTGATCTTCCTGTTTTCAGCCTCCCAAGCACTGGAATTGCAGGTGCACACCACCATACCCAGTCTCAGTCACCATCTCATCATGCTTCCAAGGTGGGGCCAGCATAGCATCCCGGGGATCGAACCCCAGTCAAGTCTGTCCCTGTGCCTGCCTAAGTAGGTGCTTTAATCTGCTGAGTTAGGGCTGGCAGAGGGTCAGTAGAAAAAGCGCTTCCCTGGCAAGCACAAGGGCCTGAGTTCAATCCCTGGTTCTGCCAAAAAAAAAAAAAAAAAAAAAAAAAAAAAAAAAAAAAAAAAAAAAAAGGATCTGCTGAGCTATCTGTCTGGCCCTAAAAACATTTTTACCAGTACAGTTATTTCATGTGGAGTTGGTCGTTGGTCTGCAGAGCTCTTGAAACTGAAATCTGGAATTCTTCTATGTGTGTTGCTAAAAGTCACAGTTACTAGGAGTTAGGACAGTTTTTGAAAACAACTTATCTGATTTTATTAGTTCTATTTAAATATGTGTTATAAATTCAAACTAATTGTTGTCAAACCAGATTTTCTTAAACAATAGGCACAAAATACTTTTTTTAAAAAAAATGTATTTGATCTCACTACACAGCTCAGACTCATAGTGAACCTCCTGTCTCAGCCTCCCTGGTGCAGGGTCTACAAGCATGTGTCACCACAACCGGTTTTGAAGCTTGCATAGCATGCAGTACTGGGGATCAAACTCTGGTTCTCGTGCTTGCCAGGCAGGTGGCTTAGACCACTGAGCTGTCTCCCCAGCCCCACAAAATACATCTTGGTTAAGTTTTTTTCTCTTGCACCTGATCATTTTTTTTGCAATTCACTTTTTTTTTTTTTTTTTTTTTTTTGTAATGTATTTGGTACAGGGTCTCACTTCACAGCTTGGACTCCTAGTGATCCTCCCATTTTTTCAACCTCCCCAGCGCTGGGGTTATAGGCATGCACTACCACACCTAGGTTCAGCATGCCTGGGGGCAGGGCCACATTTTTTCCTAATCTCTTTCAAAATGGAAGTTTCAGTTTTGACAAGTGAAAACACTGTTCATAATAGGAAAAACTTCCACCAAAAAATAATTAACACCACTGGATCCTAAAATATTCTAATGAAAGCTGGGTGTTGTGGCACACACCTGTAATCCCAGCACTCAGGAGGCTGAGGCAGGAAGATTGTC
>NW_004524842.1:2425395-2448331 GCF_000260255.1 Octodon degus
TGGGGGATTGAACCGCGGTCCCTGATGCTTTGCTAAGCTTGTTCTAAGTAGGTGCTTTAGACCACTGAGCCATCTCTCCAGCCCCACCAAGATCCTTACTTTTATACCTACTAAAATAAATTCTTGAAAACATCACATTAAATAAGATTTTCTTATGATTTTGTACATCTGTGTAAAAATAGGTGCTCTTTAATTAATATCTAGTTATTTTTATTTTCTATAAAAATATTGTAGAATATTTTTATGAGTTCTTTCTTTTTCTGTTGGTATATACTTTGAGTTTGTTGTGCTCTCTTGTAGTTTAGATGAACACTGAAACAAGTTATCTTCCATATTTGATTCACTATTGTTTGTGGCTGTTCGTTAGTTGAAAGTCAGTACTTAGAAATAGGCATTGGTGGGAAAGAAATTAGTTTTTTTATGGACTGGCACATTGGAAGATGGAGAGGGCAATTGTTTTCAAAGGCCCATCAGGGGAATCAGGGGCAAACAAGGTCTTGATAGGTAGGAGAAACAGTAGCTGGGGGCAGTGGATCAGGAGACTCCATGCTGATACATCCAAGCTTGATAACCACAGGCCTCGGGCTGTTTTTCTTTCTCTTCTTTGTTAGAACATCCAGTGATAATAATTCACCTTCCTCTTCTAGGTCAGTCTCTGTAATGAACATATTGTCGCCCTGCAAATTAATCTACATTTCTTACTTGGAGTTAAAGAATAGGATTAGCAAATTGTGCATTTTTTGTTAGATAAAGCATATTTTGTGTTATCTGAAGGTTGTCAGATATCCCCAGTTCTGTAAATCTGAAGAAAAGTTAATGATTAATAAGTTCAATGACTCCTGTCTTTTTAGCTTTATTTCTTAGAAATAATTAAACTTGCAATTTAAGATAGAGAACAAAGAATGAGAACAGAAAGCAACTTTTGCTGGAGAGTAATTTTAACCAGTTAGACAGCATTAGTCAGAAGTGCTGTCTACAGTGAAGCTAGTAGAAGACCAATATGTGACTTCCAAAATGAGTGATTTTAAAGTCAACTTTAAGCAAGTAGCTGGGCTTGGTGGCATATTCCTGTAATTTTAGCACTTAGGGAAGCTGAGGCAAGAGAACCAAAGTTTAGCCTAGCTAGGCAACATAACAATTTAGGGGCTCAGTACAAAGGCCCTAGGTTCAATTTCCAGTTAAAGAAAGAAAGAAAAAAAGAAGCAAGTGAAGCTACACAGTTTATTTAGATTTTTCCCTTCATTACAGTGTCTCCTATATTTATGGTCTGTATTAACTCCTACCCCTGTGTATGGTCCCATAAATGTAGTCTCTCATAACAAATGTGAAACCACTTTGGACAAGTTTTATTGATTATATGCATTTAGGTGAATAGGGACTTTCACTAACTTTTCATTTGGTCCAGGCTTAGTCCCTCATATGTTTCAACACTTGTCCCACTTCCTTTCCTTCCTGACTGATTTAAGGGTGTGATTCTATGGTATAAATGTACTTTGTCTCTATCTTGCTAAACTATATTGTTGATTACCACTCAGCTTAAATGTATGTTTTAGTCTTAGTTTTTGGTTTCTACTTTTTCAAATTATCCTGAAGAGACAGATAATGAGGTTAAGCTCAACTGCCTATGTTATAGAGTAATAATATCATTAAACTTCTCTTCTGAAGGGTTAACAACTTAAGTTTGCAGACCAAAAATTAGAGAAAAAGAAGGGCTGCAAGGACAGCCAACATTTTGGCTCTACTTAGGACATACGAGAACCTGTACTGTAACATCCTATAACTCAGTTATGTCCCAAATTTTCTGATCAAGGAGATTATGGGGCCACAGAGGAAAGTGATCAACGATGTAGAGTGTGCCTAAGGAGAATCACATGGAAAGAAAACATCCTCTCAGGCTTTCAAAGAAAGCAAATTGGTCAAGCAATGGCCGTGACTCATCCACATGGCTGACACTGACAAAGGATCTACAAACTGCAGTACAGGGTTTCAGGATAAATCCTGAGGGGATTTGACTGACCGTGTCAGATACAAAAGTTACATTTCTTGTTATTTAGGTCTTGCTTTATCTTGGTCTTAACCATCCAGCAGAAAAGTATAAAAACCAGGTATAAAAAGTAAAGCCATATTAATATGTTGAGCTGTAAAAGGCTCAAGTCAACAACTTCTGACATGCCAGTCCTATGAGTAACCCACTACTATTATGGACTACTGAACTGTATTAGATTATTTTGCTGAATTCATGTACCTACTATATTTAAATGGCAATGGCATACCAATCTCTGACAAAACTAAACAAAAAAAAGGGGATATAAATGAAGGACCATTTTGTATCTGTATATATAAAATAGGATAGATATACAGCTACTTTCTCTTAATTCAGTGAGAATAAAGATTTTTACTAATAGTATTTGGACAGGATGTCATGTCTACATCTTGTACTGTGAATAACTACTAAGAAGACAACAATATGCAAGGTATTAATTATTGAAACTGTCGTAATCTGTTTTGAAACTGTCTCATTGCTATTTGTTTCTCAATAAAATTAATAAAAAAATAAAAAACAAATCCTGAAGAAATGTGATTTAAAGTTGATATATTTTAGAAATATTCAAAAGTAACTTGAATACTAGACTTTAGTGTGAAGGTCCACAGATAGGAAATTATACTAATTTTTTTTTTTTTTTGCAGTACTGAGAATTGAACTTGGGACCTTGCACTTTACACTAAAATACTATTAATAGTATAGATAGAATTTTCTGATTTTAATTAATAAATGCTTTTTTTAAAAAAATACTAATATAAAGGTCAGGGTTTCTCTACAATAGAAACACTATAGGTAATGTGACATTTTATAAACTCTTTATTGCAGCTCCTGCAGGAGCCTATGGCCTTGTAGTAGCACCATCAGCAGGAACAGCCACAAGTTCCAGGACTGTCCTCTTCACTGTGGGGTCTCCTCCACACAGTGCCACAGCCCCCACTTGTACCCATATGGTCCTTCGAACAAGAACCACCTCAGGTGAGGAATGTTCAATCTGTAGGTAGTATTTTGGATGTAATATTGTACTTTAGACAAATTATTTACCTTCTTTGATTTCAGGTTTTTTTTAACCAGTGAAGTAAAAGTGACTTTTTTTCAAAAAGTTATAAGAAGTATACAAAGGAATGTTTGTGGGGGAAAAATATTGGTAAAGAAGTGATATATATTGTATATATTGCTATAAACATATTTTATAACTACTCATATGTAATACTTATTGTACTGCAAAGTATAATATAAATGTGGTCTCCATGAAGCAACAGCTATACATCTATAGTGCATCCCTGCTTACATGTTGGAGTCTTATTTTAATATTATTTAGCAATCCAACAAATTATTTAAAAATTATGTATTATTTTATTTTTTAGAAACTTAAGTTTTATTTTATTTTGCATTATACTTTAGATCTGTGTTTGCACTTAATCATATAAATATTTAGATTAATAGATATTTTTATTATCCATCAAGAAAGTATTGGGGTTAGATTTGAAATCAGCGTCTATTTTCATTGTCATATATGATATGCCCTGTGTCTTTTAGTTTTTCTTTTCTACATAGGTTGCTAATTAAGATATCAGATTAATAAACAAAAGATACAGGATGCTTTTCCACTAAAATATGCCCCCAGTCCTTTTTATTTTGAAACTTGATCTTATTTTGAGGTAAGTTTGCCTCACACTTGTGATCCTCTTGCCTCAATTTTCAGTGCCTCCATTATAGGCATGCAGTACCATACCCACTTGCAGCAACATTTTAAAAAATATAAGTGCTGAAGTTTTGTGAGATCTGTATGTTTTAGAAAGTAATGTGGCAATTCTTAGGAAGAGGTGTACAAATGTTTATAATATTTGATCTATAGTATTAGTCTGATTATGTAATACCATGTTGGGAGTACTTATCACATAGAAAACATTCAAAAGAAAGAGAAACTTTATTCATTTTGTTGCAGTGATATTTGTAATATGAAAAAAAATCAAATTGTATAAATGACCTCTGAAGCACTATGTATTTACTGAGTTTTATAATTATGAAGCCTGGGCCTGGGGAGATGGCACAGTAGAATAAGCGCTTCCCTGGCAAGCGCAAGGGCCTGAGTTCAATCCCCGGTTCCAGGGGAAAAAAAAAATTATGAAGTCCATGGAACAACAGAGAAATGTGTGTGATATGAATTTTAGAACAGACTTTAAGAAACCTGACTATGGTGATATCTATAAAATATGCATTAGACAAGGAAAAAGAGAAAATGGAATAATAACTTTTCATATGCTCAGATATATTGAGAAATCAGGGTCTCTTAAACATTTCCTTTATTACTTCAATGTTTTATTCAATAGATAAGAGAAGCATTAGGTGTGAAACCCCCTTTTAGCCTCACTTGGGGGCTATGCTATGTGTCCTGTTTCCTTGCAGTGGGGTCCAGCAGCTCGGGAGGCTCCTTGTGCTCTGCCACTGGCCGTGTGTATGTAGGCTCCCCACCTGGACCAGGCTTGGGGTCTTCCCCTCCGGGAGCAGAGGTAGCTCCCAGCCTGAGATATGTGCCTTATGGTGCTTCGCCCCCCAGCCTAGAGGGGCTCATTACCTTCGAAGCCCCTGAACTACCGGAGGAGACACTGATGGAGGTAAAGGAGATTGCAGTAGAATATTAACATAATGTTGATACAACATGAATTTTCTAGTGATGATGCAAGAGCTAAATTCATTTGAGTAGTTCAAAACTTCTTTCTTTTCTATTTTAAGAAATATTGATGGTATATTTTTAAAATCATGCTGTCAGTGACACTCATCCATAGCAACCTTTGGTTCTTCAGAAGTGACACGTATATAATGCATGTTCTTAAATGTTTTTATTCAAAGTTCTACTGTTTGTAGTATTTGTGAAAGTATAATCTTTACCCTATGATCAACTTTTATCTTCAAAGTTTTCTTCACAAAGTAAAAATAATGCACTTACATCTAAGTTTTAAAGTAGTGTACCATAATACCAGTTTAATCATTAAGAAATATACCAGCTGAAAAAACTATATATTCGTGTTTGTACATCAGGTCTTTTCCTTCACTAGATTCAGTTCTATGGAAAAAACATACTGTACACAATCTGAAATATGCTGAGAACAGATCTAGAACCAGAAAAGTTCATTTTATTATGATTTCAAAGCTATACCTGTTAAGTGTCTCATTCCTGACTCAAGGACAACACTCAGTGGAATAATATGTCTTGAGTCCCTGGCACTTGAATGTTAAACTTAGCCTGAGGTTTTAATTAAAATGATTAACTCTGTAAGCCAAAAGAACAAATTCTCCTTGTAAATTAACATTTCTACTTTATGTGACTAGAATAAATATTAAATTCTTTAAATAAGATTAAAGTATTACATGCAAAATTTTAGTACTCATTGTAGCAATTTTAGTGGTAATTTAGTACTAATTCCAAAAATATGTCCAATCCAATCTAAAGGTGGAAAACTGAATTTTGAGTTTTTTCAGTCTCCATCAAATAAGATATACATTCTGTTCTATATTCCAGCATATATTCAGTGTATTGGAACAGACAGAGAAACTTGCTAAAACTCCACTCTAGCAAAAACCAGCTTGCTCACGTTCTCTCCCCTCCCCGTTCCCTTTCTGCTCCCCTCCCCCCTCCCTCTCCTCCTCCCCCCTCATCTTTCCCATCTTCTCTCTCCCCTCTCCCCTCTCCCCTTCCCCACCCTCAACTGTTTTGCTATCATACCTCAGGCTGGACTGACCTTGAACTCAGTTAGGACCCTCCTATCTCAGCATGCTAAGTATTGGGATTAGAAGCATATGCTACCATGTCTGACACAGTTCTGATCTTTTAACCATAAAGAGAGTGCAAGACATTTTTAGTCTTTTTGGGATTTCAGAATACACTCATAACTAAAGGCAAACCTCAAAACTAATTTTATTTTTTTATTTTATTTTATTTTTCAAAACTAATTTTAGAATACCCATTTTTTAATTTTATTTTGTTATTTTTACTTAATTTATTTAATACAGGGTCTTGCTATACAGTTGAGACTCTTAGTGATCCTCCTGTCTTAGCCTCCCCTGTGCTGGGATTACAGGCATGTGCCACCTTATCCGGTTTCAGGGATAGCATGGCATGCAGTGCCAGGGATTGAACTTGGGTCTTTGCACTTGCCAGGCAGGCACTTAGACTGCTGAGCTATCTTCCCCAGCCCAAGGACACCCATTTTTAAATGACAGTTCTCAGAATGCTGTTATGCTTTATTGTGCTACCCTTTTTTAAATAAATAAAAAGGTGGAAGAAAATTAGAGTATTAGTATTAAAAAATTCACTGTTAACTGAAAAAATATCAGAAACTAAAATAAAGCATTTTTGAAATGATAAGTCAATATAATCCACTGAACTATTAAATGTGACTTAAGAACTGGTCATGGTAGCGTGCATCTGTAGTCCCAGCCACTTGAGACCAAAGCAGGAAAATCACTTGACCCAAAGAGTTCTAGGCCAGCCTGGTAGCCAGTCCTTATTTTACACACAAAAAGTGTGATTTGGTGGAAAGAGTATCCTTGCAATCTTGATGTCTATTTTGGCAGATCTTTCATTCACATACATTGATTTAATTGTTCACTTTTTCTCTCCATCTGGTAAAAGCACAATGACCTCCTCTCTTTACAGTTTGCTTATGTGTAGGTGCTCTGGTACATACAAGCAAATACATGCAAACAACTACATTTGGTTCACTTCTAGAATTTAAAAATCTTGGGGGCCCGGGGAGATAGCTCAGTAGAATAAGCGCTTGCTGATCATCCTGAGTTCAATCCCTGGTTCCACAAAATAAATAAAACAAACAAGCAAACAAACAAATAAAAATCTTGGGCCAGGGATATACCTCAGCAGCACAGCACCTACCTAGCAAGAGCAGGGTCCTGAATTTGATTCCTAGTACCCAATTTATTTATTTATTTATTTATTTATTATTTATTTTGGGCGGAACTGGGAACTGAACTCAGGCCCTTGCACTTGCCAGGGAAGTGCTTATTCTACTGAGCCATCTCCCCCGCTTCCAATTTAAAAACCAGTCAGTCTCCACAGTCTCCAGTCTCCATTGATTATTGTGACATTCATAAGTATGGGATAATAGAGTATACACAGAAATTCTTGGTATCAAATGTTGTAAGATACATTGTCTTTGCTGTAGAGAGAGCACACAGACACCTTACGCCATCTGAATGTGATGCTGATGTTCACCGAGTGTGTGCTGGACTTGACAGCGGTACGGGGAGGAAATCCTGAGTTGTGCACATCTGCTGTATCCTTATACCAGATTCAAGAGAGTGTAGTTGTGGACCAGATCAGCCAGCTGAGCAAAGACTGGGGGTAGGTGCCCTTTGTAGTTTATTTCTAGATTCTTCCTGTTTTCTGTAAACTTGCACCTTAGAAATTGGCATTGGTATCTACTGAAGATCACAGCTCATTAAAAGCTTCAGTGGAATCTCTTGAAAGTTATTTCATTATATAGATGTCTCTATATGAGCTGAGAGTTTATTGTGTGATCCTAGTTTTGCCTCTTTCCTATAAATTATACCGTTGAAGATACTTGTGACAAGGAGATTGTGAATTTTTATCTCAGTGTTTCTGTTGTATTCAAAATTTATACATCTTTCTCCAAGCCAAGTGTTCTCCCTTTAGGAGTTATATGTGCATTAAAAAAAGCTAGGAAAACATTCCCTTAGAAACACTATGAATGGTGGGCTGATCTGTGGTATGCAGTCTGGTGGGTTGATTGAAAAGATAACACTGTCCTCCTATCTTCTGGATGCAGGAGGGTGGAGCAGCTGGTGTTATACATGAAAGCAGCACAGCTGCTTGCAGCTTCCCTGCATCTCGCCAAAGCCCAGATTAAGTCTGGGAAGCTGAGCCCGTCGACAGCTGTGAAACAAGGTATGGAAGCAGATGGCAGCGTGAGGCTTCATGGCCCTGGAGTCACCCCTTCTCATCACACCAAGAGAAGAAATTTTTGAGGAGGAATATCTGTGTTACTCTGTTCTGTATAGGAGAAAAGGTGGCTGTTTTTTGGTTTTTCACCATTTACTGGTACAGAGAGAAGTCAGAAAGACTGTCTTTTCATACTGGAAAAATGATCATAGAACATGATCAACCCTTTCCTTTAGTGATCATGTGGTGTCACTTATATCAGAAGGAAAGATTTGTGTTGTTATGTTGTTATTTTAATGTTAATCAAATTAATGTTAATTCCCATCTTAACTTTTCCAGTTGTGAAAAATCTGAATGAGCGTTATAAGTTCTGCATTACCATGTGCAAGAAACTTACAGAGAAGCTAAATCGCTTCTTCTCTGACAAGCAGAGATTTATTGATGAAATCAACAGTGTAACTGCAGAGAAACTCATCTATAATTGTGCAGTGGAAATGGTAACTATTTTTAAGGTTTAACATCTTATAGCACTAGAGTACTTCCCTCTAACAGTGTCTTTTGAACATGTGCTTGACATTCTTTTTCAGAATATACCATCTGTCTTAAGATGCCTCTGAAGTCCCAAGTATTATAATTATCTCCTAAAGGAGTAATTGGACCTAACAACATTTAAGTAACACTCATTGCAGTTTAATGGACTTATTATAATTTTTAAATCAAGTACCATATTTAATAAAATTTTATTATACCTCCTGTTAAATCTTACTAATATTCAGTGTTATCTTTTTACAGTTTGCATCTAAAAGTATTGACTGGATCTGTTTATGCATTTTCTACTTAAGAAATTGGGGGGTGTTGGAGGTATAACTCATAGTGGAGTATTTGCCTAGGTACAAGGCCTTGAGTTTGATCCCCAGCATCACATGTATGTATGAATCAGCCAACCAATTAATTTTTGCTCAATAAAAGAAAAAGTACTACTTTGTTAACCAACATGCAGGTACTCAAAATTCCATTTACTGACTATTAAAATGTGGATATCAAGGAGGATCTGATTTTCTAATTGGTTGTAACATTGGAAATCAATTGTTTTCTCCTCTATAAGGAGGAAATATTGCTGTGAATTATAGATAAAAATAGGGACTGTTAAGTTAGAAAAATTTGGGGGCTGGGGAGATAGCTCAGTAGAATAAGTGCTTGCCTGGCAAACACAAGGGCCTGAGTTCAATCCCTGGTTCCACAAAAAAAAAAAAAAAAAATTTGGAAAAATTTTATTTATTGAGATGTTATTTTTACCATATTAATATATGATCTCCATTTATTTACTTTGAATTATACCGACATTACACTCTTATCCTTATTTAAAATAGTCATATGAAAATAAGTTTGGAGTATAAACTGATCAGAATACATTGTATGGTTCTAAACCATCGAAAAGAGTATTATACATTGTATCATTCTGATTTAAGACTTATAAGAATATTGTGCCTCCAAATAGCTCAGCAGATTGAAGCACCCTCAAGCAGGCGCAGGGGCTGGGGATTCAATCCCTAGGCCTGCCATGCCAGCCCCATCCCCGGGGTGCATCAAGATGGCAATTGAGACTGGGCGTGGTGGCACATGCCTATAATCCCAGCTCTTGGGAGGCTGTAAGCAGGGGGATCACTATGAGTCCGATCTAGTAGTGAGACCCTAAGTACCCTGTAGACCCTTCCCTAAAGTACAGGAAAAAAAAAAAAAGTCAGTTTAGAAGAGTTCTGATTTTGGGTAATGGCCCTAAGTATCAGAAGGCTGTGTTTAAATGTAGATCTTTTGTAGAAAGCTGCTTCTTTATATGGCTCATCCTGGGGAATTCTTTCAAATTTTATATAGTTCAGTGAACTATATCATTTCATTAAAATGTATTAATTTTAAAGCTATTTAAGGCTACATTGGCCCAGTAGACTTTTTATTCTAGGAAAAGTTGAGAATCTTCTTGCTTTTGTTGACTGGTTCCAGGTTCAGTCTGCTGCCCTGGATGAGATGTTTCAACAGACAGAAGATATTGTTTATCGTTACCATAAGGCAGCGCTTCTTTTGGAAGGCCTGACTAAGATTCTACAGGACCCTGCAGATATTGAAAATGTACATAAATGTAAGCTGACATATATAATAATTTCTCCTTATCTGTGGTTTTATTTCTCACAATTTCAGTTATGTAATATCAGCCAATATCTAAAAATATTAAATGAAAATTTCCAGAAGCATAAATTGGAAATTTTATTCTGTTTTGATTAGTAGCATGATGAAATCTTGAGCTATCTTGCTCTATTGCATCTGGGATGTGATTCATCCCTTTGTCTAGAACATCCACGTCAGTAAGTCACTTAGCAGCCATCCTGATTATCAGATTTGCTGTCTTGGTGTTGCAGTACTCATAGAGTTTAGTACAATCCATGATTTCAGGAATTCTCTGGGGATCTTGGGACTGCCCTTTGGGGATAAGTGGTAGATACTGATTCCAAATTCATTGTCTCCTACAGATATAGTAAAAAAATTTAATAGTTTATTGCCTGTGTTGAATCTTGGCTATCCAAGCTTGAGCAAATTACTGAAACTTTATTTGGGCTCAGTTTCTTTTATAAAACAGGATAACAGTGCCTACTTTCTAGAGCTGTGAGGATTAAAATATATCAAGCATGGATGACTTTTGTCATTTGTCTTAAGATTTCTTCACACTACTTTGTTGGCAAATATGTTCTAGTGTACATAGGAACATTGTTTTTATTATTAAATGTAACTATTTTAAGCCTTCTGGGCTTAGTACCTGAAAAATCCTATAAAGATCCCCTGTATTGTAGATTAAAGGTGGAGACTGATAACGTATCAAGATGCTATTATTATCTGTCAAATACAAGCCAGTACTCTTGTTTTTGAAGAGGAGGAGTGATAGATATCTTAGTGTACAATAGCTGTGCCACATTTTGTATAGCCTAGAAGATGGCTGTCCTAAAATTATTTGTATTTTTGTAAGCAAGCTAGCTATTAAAATCTAAATGTTCAAGGGCCGGCCAGATACCTCAGCAGACTAAAGTACCTGCTTAGGCAGAGCACAGAGGCCAGGGTTCAATCCCCAGGGTACCGTGCCAGCCCTGCCCCTGCAGAACACTCAGACTGTGATTGAGACTGGGCATGGTGGCACACACCTGTAATCTCAGTGCTTGGAATGCTGAAAACAGGAGAATCACTACTGAATCCAGTGTATATAGTGCTTGCCTGGCAAGTGCAGGGTCCTGAGTTCAGTCCCCAGTAACGCAAAAAAAAAAAAAAACCAATTTACGTAATGAGATCCTATACACCCTATAGACCTTGTCTTAAATTCATAAATAAATAAAATCTAAATGTTCTCTGTGTGACATGTGTATCTATTTAGCACTTACTAGAAATCCTGTGTAACCTGTCCTACCAGAAAGAGGAAAAGGTATTTGCTTTCTGTTAACTCTGGGACAAAGATAGTATAGAGATAATGATGTCAGTGGAGTTGCTTGGTTTTGAGAACATAGTTTTTATGACTTTAATTTTTTATTACTTTGATTCTAGATAAATCTAGCATTGAAAGAAGATTGTCAGCACTCTGCTGCAGCACTGGGACTGTGTGAGCAGCTGGCTTGCCTATGGCCTGTGTGGGAGCATGAGGTGATACATTTGGGAGTACCACTCATCCCTGTCACCCATTCCCAGGAAACTATAGTTTCTTAACTGGTGACTACCAAAGAATAAGCAGCAATTTCAAGAAGGAAAACAATCCAAAAACTACATGATAGAAAATCCACCTTTTTGAAGAAGTCACTCCCCTTTCCCATTTTTCTTTTTAGAAGCAGAAGTAAAAGTATTCCACATGGCTCCAAATTTGAACCTGGTAAATAAATATACTCTAACTACTAGAATTATCATTACAGTTATTCTTACAGATAATTAAAGCAAGTGGCATTCTGTCCAGCTCACAGAGTGGTGTAAAATTTCATGTTTGCTGAGGTGTATACAAGCAAGGAATCTACATCTCACCAGGCAGTTTGATACTTGGTGTGAGTTGGTCTGAATCTCTGAGCACGTATCGTCAGACAGCTCAGGAAGAAACAGCTTAAGAAGAAGCAAAAGATGGCTGTTGGAGGAAATTTTGAAATCTTCCATTTGATCTTATATGGACACATGTTAATCTTCCAAAATCTTTCGTATTGCACTAATTTATTAAACAATTGTGTATTGGATTTTGCAATTTAAAACTAATGGAGGAATAGTGGACTTGTTTAAAATATTTTACTTGATTATATACATATACACCCTTTGCAGAATTCATATATAATCTCTATTGAACTTTCAGATGGTCAAAACTTGTGTTCATGAGAACCTTTGCATTGTTTTTACATGTTTATTGACACCAACAGATCCTCTCAATAATATTTTGTGTTGCTGATTGTTTGCTTTTGTTTGCATTTTTTAGTGTGCATGCATTGATGTGCATTGATGCCTGTGACCTTAGGTGTATTAAAGGCTAGGTTTATTTGGGCAGTATTAGAGCAACTATCATGAATGCAGAGATACTCTTGAGAATTTTCAGAGTCAAAACAAAGTGGTTATTAAAGGCTTGTTAGTGATGTGGAGTCTCTACATGCAATTACTGAAAAAGGAGGTTTGTTTTCTCTTAAGACAAAGGCAACTGTCTCCAGCCTAATGTATAACTTTTTAATGTTAATCCTGAGAGTTCACCAAATAGCTACTCATAGAAAATGCAGGCAGTTAACTTTATGTCCCTCTGGGAACAGTTCCTACATTGTATATTGTTTGGTTTCTTTACCTTACCTGCTTGAATACTTGAATAAAGAATTTTACCAGTTTTAATCCATTTATTTTAATCCTTTTACCTAAAATAATCTGAACTCTTGACAGTTGCACAAAGAAGCTCTTTGGCATTACTCTAATTTTAGTGTACTGATAGAAGCAAATAAACAAATATGTTTTTTCTTTACTTTGACAAAATAATGTAATTTTAACCTTATTTATCTTTATGAAATTCCAGCAGTTAATTTGAACATTTGTTTATATGATGTTTGTATTTTTTAGGTCTTTAATACAGTGTTTCTACCTCTCATTTGTAACTGCATGCATTATTCTTGAAACTGGGTAAAACTCACTGAATCATTGTGTTTGCCTTTTTATTATTGCCTATATAAATGTATATTAAGGTAAAATAAAACTGACAGTGTTTCTAGGTTATAGTTGAGTCCATATTACATGGCTTGTCGAGTCAGATACTTCTTCAGTGAGCCTGGAGCCTTGGCTATTAATATCCTTTGTCTCTGGTCCTTTCCCATGATTTATGATTCTGGGTGACTGTCTTGCAGGCTTCCATAAACTTAAGACTTTCATGATGAACCTTGCATTAGTATTTTGTATAACTCTTAGAGTTTATTGCAATTCCATTCATCTTCTCTCAATTGATCTTCCATGTGGGCAGGTTTGTCATAGCTCCTTCTCTTTCATGTTTTTTACAGGATGAAATGGGTTCAAAGGGGTGGGTGATTGGTTTGAAGTCAAGAACTAGGCAAGTGGTCAAGCTATACTTTGTAACTTCCAAGCTCTCTTCTTCCTCCTGTATAATAAAGGTCTTGTGGTAGATGGTATGTGTAAAATAGTGAAGTCTCAGCAGCAGAAAATGAATTGTAAATTCATGAGTACTGGTTCTGATTCTACTTCCCTTATCAAGGCTGATTGTTTTAAGAGATTTTTGCCTTGGTTATAGCAATAATAAACAAGTGCTTTATGTTTCCATGAGTATGTTTTAAATTTCATATCATTTATTTCATAAAATGGAAGTGGACCTGTCCACATGTTTGTGGATTAGCACCTATATTCAAGTCATAGCCTAGAAGATTATTTACGATTTGAATGTAAACAGAAGAATTATCAGTGAATTTGCTAGTTGGCTATTCTGCTATAAGAATTTGCTTTAGGGCTGGGGATATAGCTCAGTGGCACAGTGCCTGCCTGGCAAACACAAGGTTGTGAGTTCAATTCCCAGTACCAAAAAAAAAGAATGTTACCTCTGCTGGACTTGAAGGCATGCTCGTGTCATAGTTTTTGGTTTTGTTAGTTTTTCTCACAGTCCCACACTTCCTCCCCTCTACTGAAAGGAATAACCAGACCACATGGGAGTCAGACATTGGAACTTGGGAAAAGGCTGTTGTTGGGATGGGTACCTTAATCTCCAAGGGTAGGAAGTTGGATGCAGGAAACATGACATGGAGTGGGTCCTCCAAACCAGTGGATCTGAGACATAAGGTCTCCATGCTTCCTGCTTGTATGGTGAGGGCATCCTGTGGCAGCCATTCTGTACCTGCTTTAGGTCTAGAAGGATGACTCCTTCCCTCCAGCTCATCCCTATACTGAGGCTTCCTTTACTCAGCCGGCATGTACTGCAGTTGCTTCTTTCCTCATTTGGAACACTATAAAAACGGTGATACACAGTTTTGATCAGTGTAAAAACATTTAATGAAAACTGATGACTCACTTATGTCTTGAAGTCCCAGGGTCCCATCCATCTGTCCGTCTCCCCACTCCCACCCCCCACCCCCTCTGTGGAGCTGTTCTGTCCTTTAGTAGTCAGAAACAGGAGCTTCAAAAGACCTCTTATTAGGCTGGGAGACAGAGGAAGTTAAGTTGGACATACTGGATATGAGGGCATGGACTCAGATGCTGAAAAATCCTTGAGGGGTTTTGGTGGGAAGCTTCACACTTGATGTATGCTCCCTCCTTGTAGCTTCTGTAAATAGTGTTCTTTCTGGAATAAAATGTTGATTGGGGTTTCCATATGAGGACTTTTTGGTGGGGAGCACCTGCTTCTCAGAGAACTTGATTTGATCCCACTTGATGTGTGTATCTTAGCAGTACCTCTGCCTGCTACTTTTCTTTAATTTTAATTTTAATGTATTTGGTACAGGGTCTCATTGTGCAGCTCGGACTCAGTGATCCTTCTGTTTTCAGGCTCCCAGCGCTGGGATTACAGGTGTGCACCACCAGTGGCTGACTCAGCATGCCTGGGAGCGGGGCTGGCACGGCATGTGGTGCTGGTGATGGAACCCCAGTCTAAATAGGCGCTTGGTTCTCTGAACTATCTCGCTGGCTCTTCTGCCTACTTCTAGACAACCTTTGACTATTTACTTCTGAGTCCTAGACCCTTCAGGCTGTAGCCATGCAGGCTTACTAGTCTTTAGCAATCCCTTTCTTGTTTACCACACAAAGCTTTTGTGAAAATATGATCTTTGAGGGAGGAGTTAAGATGAATCAGAAAACTGTGAGAATTTATTGCCCTAGAAAAGCACTACGTACAGGAAAACTGTGACCATCCATCCCCCCAAATCTCACATCATTGTGAGAGGTGAAGCCCAACAGGTCAAGGCTCAGTGTGGATTCAGCAGTCACACTGTAGTGCAGAAAGCAACAGGAACTAAAATCCCACTGCTTTTGTGACGTCACATAGTACCCAGCAGAGGCTGTGCGGGGAATTGGCCACAGAGCAACAAACAGCCCTTTGGAGCCCCTGCCTATGGTCCTCAGTGAGACTGGGTCTGGTGTGCTGTATAGGTAGAATTATCTCTGGTTTACCCTCATAGAACCCCTCTCAGCCCAATTTTTTTTTCTCAGCCCATTTAGTGTGTGCTATGAAGATACTTGTTAGTGAACATGTCCTGTTTTGATAGCTCTTGCTGTGTCAATAGAGTTTGTGCAGCTGACAAGCCTGGACCAGGAGGCTGCAGGCTCAGGGTGGCCTGGAGGCCACTCTGTCTATGCACTGTGCACACGTGTGTGCAGGGCAAGGCCCTTTTGCCATATGACCTGAGTACAACTCCAGATAGTCTGCAACCTCAAGAAACATTCCAGCTCTTACACGACTGTCGTATGTCATTAGGAGATGTCAGCAGGAACTGTTCTGCATCTCCTTTGGAGATTCTGTGGCTCAGTTTGGCAGCAAGACTTTAGGAGTCCAGTTGGCCCCAATCTCAGCTCTACCCCCTTTAAGTATTTGCTGTGGGCAATTTTCTCAACTTATTTATCAAATGGGAAAGAGTTCCCATCTCATAGAACTGAAGAGAGAATGAGGTAAGTTAGTGAACAAGGAAATAAAGGCACCTATGAATGTAACAGTCAGTGGTGCCTGCTGCTACAAGGGTTACCACTCTGAAGCTCCTCTTATTCTATTGAAGGGAAGATTGGTTTGGGGCAAGCTTTGCCTAGGGCTTCCTGGAGCAGTGTTCACTCTGGCTGGACAGCAGCTGTAAGGACTGCAGAAAAGCTTCCTTTCCACAGCTTCCCCGCTCCTGAGGTTTAAGTCTAAAATGTCAGCCAGAAGAGTCATATGCTCAGAGGGTGTTTAGAAAGTGATCGGATGATGAGAGAGCTGCACTCTCTCATACATTGATGAGTTATTGCAAAATTTGCTGTCAGGAGGTGGGGCCAGGTTATAAGTGAGTCACTTGGGGCTCAACCTAAAGGTTGTGTTCTCTCTAATTCCTCCCTTGTAACTTTCTCCTTCCTGGATGTTGTTAGATGAACAGCTTTCTTTCCCTAGGCTCTCCCACCATCCCCTTTTGGTATGTTGGCCATAGACTGAATCCAGTAAAACTGAACCAATATAAATCTCTCCTTTAAGTAGGTGATGTCAGGTATTTTGTCCCAGGTATAGGAAAACTGACTGAAAACTCGTAGCTGGGCATTAGGCCTCTTAATTTGCCTTGTAGATCAGTTTGGCTGTTCCTATGAAATGTTTCAGCCTAAGAGTACTTCCTCTGATCCTTACAACAACCCTTGTTCATTTTACAGATGGAAAGAGTCATTTCTCTGAGAGAAGCCACGCAGCAGGATGGTGGTGGGAGCAGCCTTAGGGAAAGGGGTTGGACCCACAGAGCATGGGATGGGAGCCTTGCCCACAGCTCAGAGCTCTGCACCAACTCATCCTCAGAAGTCCCAGCACTCACTCCCATCTTCTAATACTATTTTTGATAATAGAAAGGAAAGAGAGAAGAACTTTTGCCCTTTGGTGCCTACATGACTCCTGTTGTACCCATCTACTGCCCACCTAAAAGCAGTTGGAGTTGGAAAAGTGGGTGAGGGTAGGTAGTGTCTGTGCAGCCCGCTTGGATCTGGGGCCAAAGTCTAGGAGTACAAGGCTGTAGAAGCAGCCCTGCTTCTCCCAGTTAGAAGGGTTTCTGGGGCATCCAGCTAGCCCACTTGGAGGCTCCCCCACCTTGGGCTGGGAAGTAATCCCATTGGCCCGTAGAGGAATTCCTGCTGTGGCAGGTGGGGCGGACTGTTTCCTACTCAGTGCCTTAAATTAGGGTTGTAAAGTAAATTTGCAGTTTTTAGGGCAAACCCAGAATATCTTGAAGATGAGTTTCTTCTCCCCCCTCTACCCCCAAAACTTTTACTTTCTGAAAAGGAAAACAGAAGCCCTGGGGAGAAATTTTCTAAACTTAAATATGAAAATACACGAAAGAGATGATTTAAATGCATTCACAGCATTATGAGAAGGTAAAGCTTAAAAGTTTATGTGCAGTAGAATAACAAGTTTTCTTTTCGTGTCTCATCAGATCTCGAAAATGGAAATTACCATGTGGGGATAGAATTTAATTTTTTTCTCCATATTTTAGGGAAGGGTCTACAAGAGTGTTCAGGGTCTCACTACTAGATCAGACTCAGTGATTCTCCTGTTTACAGCCTCCCAAGCCCTAGGATTACAGGCACGCACCACCACACCCAGTCTCAATTTTCGTCTCAGCCCCGGGGGCAGGACTGGTGCTGGCACGGCTCTCTGGGGATCAAACCCTGATCCCTGTGTTGGCCTAAGCAGGTGCTTTAATCCTCTGAGCTATCTATCCAGCCCTTCTTGCAACTTTTCACCCATTGTACTGAGAAAAGCACTTGTAGGACAGCATGTATGTACATGTACAAAGCACATGTACAAATAAATGGATGTCAAAATTTTTATTTTTTAAAGAATACAAAATAATAAAAAATTCTTCCAGTTTTCATCTAATATGAAGTATTTTAAATTTTTTCATTCACTTTGGAATGTGCATTTCAGAGCATGGTGGTGCATGCCAGGTGTAGCGGCATATGTTTGTAATCCCAGCACTCAGGAGGCTGAGGCAGGAGGATCACTTTGAGTTTGACACCAGCCTGGGCTACATAGCGAAACCTTGTCTCAAAAACAAAAACTGCAAACTATTCTTACTGACCATACAGCAGCAGTCAGTGGCCCAGACCTGGGATCTGGACGTTAATTTTTTTATCAGCACCAAGACTCAGAAGGAGATAGATGCCTGGGATGCAAAGAACAGAGATACATCCACAGAGTCCATGGAGCAAGCTTTCCTGGCCCACCTGAAGTGTCCAGTGGATCCAGTTCATCCAGAAGAAGGAAGCAGTATTAGAAATAGGGTACAAGTTTTGCTTTGAAGCAGAATTTATTAAACTGTTAGTAAATTTACAGAATACAAATGTTTTCCAATTCTCTGGGGATATTTGGGGGAACTTTCTTTCAGCTCTTGGTCTTGAGCAAGTCACCTTACTTTCCTGGGTCTTTTTTTTTTTTTTTTAATGAAGGAAGATAAAAAAAAAAAGTACCTCTTACTACAATTTGTAAAGAAGACGCTCTTTGCACAATGCTTGGTACTTAACATGTAGTAATGGTGGTAGTTTTTGCTTCTACAGTCACGTGCTATTCACCAGACAATGGTAGACACATATGATGGTGGTCCCATAAGGTTATATCACCTCCTGATGTTGCCAGCATCTTAATGTCTTAGTTTGTATAAGTACAGTTTATTATGTTCACACCATGACCAAGGCACCTACCTGCACATTTGTTAGAATGTATACCTTCTTTTAGTGGTGTATGACTATATTACTAAAAATAAGCAAAGTTAGAAATGCTCCCTTCTGGGTCAGGCTTGGTGCCTGTTTTCCTAGAAACAGGATCTAAATTGTTGAAAAGAAACATCCATTTCTAGACAGGGTGCTAGGGTGGCTGATCTATACAGGGATAAGGAATGGGTCGATTTTTCAAAACCAAGTCCAAGCAGCTTCCTTTTGCCAGAACCTTAGGGCTATCCTCTATAAATATATTGGCTCTACTTAACCTTTTTTTTTTTTTTTTAATGTATTTAGTACAGGATCTACAGGATCTCACTATGCAGATTGGACTCATAGTGATCTTCCTGTTTTTCAACTTCCCAAGTACTGGGATTACAGGCACGCACCACCACGCCCAGCCTCAGTCACCATCTCAGCGTGTCCCAGGGGCGGGGCCTGCACAACATGCCCAGGATCAAACCGTGGTCCCTGCGCCTGCCTAAGCAGGACTTTAGGCTGCTGAGCTATCTGGTTGGCCCCTCTATTTAACCTTTTAAAACTATAAGATATCCATTTTAACCTCTGTGTGTTTGCAAATGAAAATAGTCTCCTTTCACTGTCAGTGGCAGCCACCAGCTCCTCAACACAACTCCCTACTTTAAGGCCTCTCTGCCTTGGAGAAGGTAGGGCCTAATTCCTCCCTACCTGTCTGTCCCCAGGCCTGGGCTGCCATGGAGGAAGAACAGCCGGTGGGTCCTATTGGTATCAGCGTAGGGTGTTTGCCCCCAACAAAGACAGGTTGTGCAGTGTCCCCTGGCACTGTAAGGAAATTATTCTGAAGGGATTGTTTTTCATGGATCCTTTTGACAATCTTGTGAAATCTGCCCACCTTGTCCCAGTGTGGGGACTTCAACCCCTAGAAACCCTCTTTCCTTCCTAAGAGGACCAGTATGGAAAGGCAGGTCCTCCACAATCCTCCCCTCCTCCACCTGCTCTCTCTACCCAGCATTCTTTTTTTTTTTTTTTTTCCTTCCTCGAATGCCTTCAGGGCACTTTTGGCCAGCGGGAGAGTTGTGAGGTTCGAACTCCAGGAACCTGAGGCTGACAGCTTTGTGGAAGCAGCCACTGAAAGGACTGAGCTAGGGCCAGGCCCCCACTACCCAGCATTCTTCCACTGCCACATGAGGCTGAGGTAAACCTTGGACCAGAGAAAAGGACAGAAAGCTGGGATTCCCGGAAGGAGAAGAAGGGTCCTAGGGAGTGCAGGGTTCACCAGCAGAGGTGCTGCCCTTAACAGACCTCTCCTCCCCCAGCTCAGTGGGCAGTGGACCTATATCCTCATACTGTTGACCTCCTTAAGCCTGCTGCAGACTAGAAAGATTTCCTTCAGCCCTTTGCCTGACTTCCTGTGTAGATCCTAGGGGGCCAGAGGGAGGCTCTGAAAGAGGGGGAGAGGAAAGGGAGAAGAACATAGGAGAGAAGGGAGGGGGAGGGAGGAAAAGGTAGAACCTTTTCTCACCACAGCATCTGCAATTGCATGGACTCTGCTGGGCAAGGGATTCCCTCTGACCCTAAAGCAATCAAGAGGCTCTGGGGATCCTCCCGTGGTGTTTCCTGGATTTATGATCTGAGGGTGGTCAGGAAGATCCCACATTTCACAGGCATTCACGGTAGGAAGGACCAGCTCCCCACTCAGTTGCTCTGACAGTGGGCCTGGAAACCCCTTGCTTCACTGTGGAATTAAAAGTCATTAATTTAGGGCTTGGAGTTAGTTCAGTGGGAGAACAGTGGCCTAGCACTGGTGCGGCCCTCGATTCCATCCCCAGAAGCTCAAAGAAAAAACTACCTGATTGAAAATAGCAAGTGTTGATCAGGACATAGAGGAATTAGAACCCGCGTGCACTCTTGGTGGGCATGTACACAGTTCTGGAAAATAGTGTTGTTATTCCTTTAAAATTAGAATTACCGCATGATGTAGAAGTTCCACTTCTGGGAACATATCTAAAGGAACTGAAAGCCGGGCCTTGGAGAGATACTGGCACTCCCAAGCTCACAACAGTCACAAAGTGAAGGCTGCCCAAGGGTCCTGGACAGAGAGAGGAATGGGCAAGTAACATACAATGTAGCTGCACAGTAAAACACAATTCAGCTGTAAGAAAAACCAGGATGAACCTTAAAGACATTATGCTGAGTGAAAGAAACCAGTTGTAAAAGGACCAATAGTCAGCAATTCTGCTCCTGTGACGTCCCAAGGGCAGTCAAATCCACAGACATGAAAGGTAGAAGGGTGGTTGCCAGGAGCTGGAGGGGAAAGGGTGGGAAACTAGTGTTGAAGAGATGCAGAGTTTCAGTTTGGTAAGACGAAGGAACTCTGGAGGTGGTGGTGGTTTTGAACATACAACAATGTGAATGCACTTAATGCCACCAAATTATAGAATTTGTACAATTTGGTAAAATGGTAAATTTGACATTATGTATATTTTACAATAAAAGAATAAAATTAAAAGGGTATACATGAAAACTAGGAGAGTTGTTTTCCTGTGTTAGTCCTCAGTTCCACCAAGGGCCATGCCTATCTCACAAATAGGTAAGTTGTGAGAGAACCTAAATTTTCCTCAAATTTCCTAAGGGCTAGAGAAGGGGGTCTTGCCCAGGGTCCTAATGGTTCCCAATACCTTCAGAAACTTCTAGAAAATGGGCAGCAAAATCTTATTTACTTCGTGATTCCAGATCCCAAGCTTTTGTAAATATTAGATGCTCAAAAAATCAAATGAAGTCGAACTAAACTATACTGAGCAAGTAAATATAGTTTGAGGGTTTTTTTTTTTTTTTTTTTTTTTTTTTTTTAGTTCTAATGGATGATACAATACTTTGAAATGAATAAGTTTCCTCTTATGACACCCAAGGAAAGAACAACCATGCAGAAAGCTCTGATGACCTGTTTCATTTCTGAGAAGGTGCACTCCAAACCCATCTCAGCTGGGCTTTGAGCATCCCAGACTGGCTAACAATTCATGAGTTACTTGCAGGCAGGCAGCCAGCTCTGCAGTAGAAACCCAAGACAGCCTTTTTCCTTAGCCAGAACCATTGAAACCCAGGGTCTCTGAGGATTCTCCTTGATCAGTTCGAAGTGTGGAAAACACTAAAATCTATGAAACTAAAGCTTCATGACTAGCCATAATTTGGAAAACAAAAATTATGTGGAAAAAATGAGACATGATATGACTGGTGATTTTAAAGTCAGATGACCTCAATCAAATATGTTTTTTGAGAAATGAGCATACTAGTGAATTTTACCTTTATTGGGAGAAAACTAAAATGAATAACTTTGATAAGAACAGATGTGAAACATGATATACTTGTATTTTAAATAGCAGAAGCAAACATAGTTCATGATAATTCTGAAAATTGTTATTCGGAGACTGGCCAGATAGCTCACCAGGTTAAAGCGCCTGCAAGCAGAGACCATGAACACCCTGTACAAACTCCCCTAAAAAAAAAATTGTTATTTAAATAAGGTAAAGAGGCCAGCCAGATAGCTCAGGGAATTAGAGCTCCTGCTTAGGCAGACACAGGGGTCGGGGGTTCAATAGACAGCTATTGAGACTGGGCGTGGTGGCGCCCACCTGTACTACCAGCACTTGTGAGGCTGAAAAACAGGAAGACAAGTCCAATCTGTGTAGTGAGACTATATAGACTCCTTACTAAATACATTTTAAAAAAAAGATAAGCTAAAGAAAAAAATTAATATCGGCCCTTTGCAATATTCTGACCAAAAATTATAGGTATTACATGTATGCAACTTGAGATAGACAGACAGGGAGACCTTGGAATGATGGTCACTCACAGGGCACAAATGAAGCCAGTTGCTGGGAAAAATAACTCTCTGCTGGAGTCCACATACCCTGAAAGAGATGGCAAACGCACTGAAGACCTGAAAGTGGTCAGTTAGAGTACAGAGGATAATTTTAATCTCTATTTTTCAAAAATGCTGAATGGAGCCATGTGAAGCGGTACACTTCTGCAATTCCAGCACCCTGGAGAGGTAGGCAAGAGCATCACCTGTCTGAGGCCAGCCTAGACAATTT
>NW_004524843.1:0-42560 GCF_000260255.1 Octodon degus
GCCCCAATATCTTTATATTTGTTTTGCTTAGTGGAAGATAAAGCTTGGTTGAATGTCAAATAATACCTGTAAAATGATAAAAGTTAACATTTCTGTATCATGTCTTTTTGTATTAGTTAAAATAGCTTTCGTATGGTGATGGTTCCCTTCATAATTGCCTCTCTTTTGAGATTTTTTTCCTGCTCTAAAAGGATTTAGAAATTCATAATCCCCAACTTCAGAGGGTTTTCTCCTTCCAATTTTAGGAAATGATGACGAAGAAATTGGGTTCCCTCCTTCTAGGCGACACTCTCCAGTGGAAATTTCTGTCATGATGACCGTTCTGTATCTCTGTTGTTCAGCATAGTGTCCCCCAGTCACGTGTGGCTATGCAGGCCTAAGAACATGCCTCACGTGACTGAAGAGTGGTCCATATAATTAACTGAATTGAATTGAGAAGTAAATAGTCATGGGCTTAGTAGCTACCATATCGGAGAATGTGATTCTAGATGATGGATATTAGTGTGATCTCCATGTACTCAGCTTCTTAGAACTCCCTCTCCACTAAGATAGGGAAGTTTGGGGCAATCAGTGTCCCAGTAAAATTTAGAGCATCTGAGGCTTTTACATATAGTCACAACTCCAGCTGTGTCATGATATTAAAAGGCATGAGGAGTTTAACTGGAGATGGCTTTATACCCTGAACACTTCAATTTTATGAGGTTAGCTTAATTTACCAAGTATGTACCTATACCAGTTATCTTCTTGTCATGAAATTCACGGCTGCGATTGCTAGAAAAACATCCTGATTATTCTGATAAGGCTCCAAAAGCCATCCCCTGACTTTGGCAAAGCTTGGGTCAAGCCTATATTGTCTTTCCCCCTCTGGTTTCAGTATGCTAAATAGCTCACCATGTTGCAAAATGAGAGATATTCAAGATTAAAGGTGATGCAGATTTTTCTTTTGAATCACTTATACATACCATAAATCAGCTAGTACAACAATAGTACTATGTAGAAAAAATCATTCTGAAACTCAGTAGCTCACAACCCCAAGTATAAGTTTATTAGGTTCACCTTGTCTCAGCTGAGCACGGTTGGATTTGCCTATGGGCTTCTGGTGGTTCAGATCTGCCTGACTGTGTGATCATATAATGTCCACCAGGGTCAAAAGTTAAGGGCTTGGTTAGCAGGCTGTGGTGCTACTGAGAGGTGGCACAGCTTTTGGGAAGTGGGTTCTAGTGGGAGACACTGAGGGCAAGCCCTTGAAAGGGATCTTGGCTCCTCTGTTCCTCCTCTCCTTGCCCCTTTCTTGCCACCATGTGAGCCGCTTTGTTCTACTGTGAGCTTCCTATCAGCTGTCTGCCTCATCATAGGCCCCAAAGCAATGGAGCCACCCAGCACTGGGCTAGACCTTGGAAATTGTGAGCCAGAATAATGTTTTCCCCTTATAAGATGATGATTTGGTTTGGTATTTTGTCCCAGTAACTGAAAGACAGTACACTCGATATCTTAAGAGGTGTTCTCAAATGCTCAAGCTGGTCACAGCCAGTCCAAAAGACCAAGCGGTGGGGAAATAGCCTTTCCCACTATTAGGAATGGTTGACATGGAACCCTACTGTGGGAGAGTGAAGAATTAAGACTAGTAATTCGATTTATCACCCCTGCTCCAGTCTCTTTCTTTCTCTCCTTTCCTCTCTCCATTTGTAGTATTGAAATGGATTTTTTTTTAAATAAACATATCTTTGGAAAGAAGATGCTTTGACATTTCTCTTTTTTGCTCTCACTTTTGGAAAACTTTTAAATCATATTTTGAAATAAAAAATAAATCACTTACTTTGGCTATTTGGGAATTAAAAAACACTAACCATGGCCTTCAGCAAGTTATTTGATATTCCAAATGATGGGATGAAAGAATTAGTTTCAATGCATAATTTTTTTTTTAAATTTTTCCTCTTTTTATTGAAGCTTTTCCTGCTTCTTTATATAAATACAAACCAACTAATTTAACATTGATCTCTCTGGAACTATCCCATTTGGAATTCTAGAGCATTTTTCTGTCTATAGTAATTCCAGCTTAATCTAGTTATTCTAAGTTTTTAGAAGTCAAATCTCTAAGACAAATGAGGCATTGTTATCTTTTTTTAAAAAGTAGGTTAAAATGCAATGCATTAACATTTGTTTGTACATGGTGCTGCTAAATAATATTTATATATATATATATATATATGAATATTTGTGTCTATATATGCATAGGAGGATGAGGAAGTTAGGTTTTCTCTATGGAGTGACCCTTAGTTTTACTTTATTCTTTGTGTATTACTGTATTATTTGAGTGTCATTCAGTAAGCAAGTCTTATTTTTATAACAAAAATTGTTAGAAATAAAAACCCCTAATCAGCATGCTATAAATATTTTGACAGGCTGTCATAGCTGTCAGAATAGAAAGAAACTTCACGTTGCATGACTTAATAGTTTTTAATTGTGAATTAACTTTGGATCATGGAGGAGAATGACACTTGTGTGCTTTTGAGGGTCTGTAGGAATCTTTTAAGGGTCAGGAGGAGATTTTATTTTTGTGGTCCTCTATTATTACTAAGTATTGTTTACTGTAAAAGGATTTTTCATTCCAATCATTTCATAAGCATTTCAGATTTAGCTTGTCTTCCCATAAAGAGATGCCACTTATAGGAACAATGGCCAAGAGTTTCTTATGAAAGCTCTGTGGTCTCTGTAGCATGATTTTGTTTCCTCTTCAAAGTGACCTATAGTCAGGCCACAAATGCCACCTATTTCAGCAGTACAAGTATCTTATTTTAATGTTCAAAATTCCTGTTTTTACCTTGAGATAACTTCAATCCATCAATACCCACCGTCACAGAAAAAAAAAGTTTCCCAGGATCTGGTTCCTCCTGTGTCACTTTAACATGGGTTAAGAGTTCATAAATCAAATTCTTAACCATTCACAGAAGTTGACCCCTCTACTACAGCTCTCTACGTACCTTCTGGGTGTCTAATAGAGACCATGGAGGGTCAGTGGTCAGGCCAACCCCTTTTATTGCTGAGTTCAAAGTCTGTCCCTTTCTGTTACATTGTTCTGTAACATGGAGGAAGTTACTAGAAACTCACTGAGCCTTAACTTAACCCCCAGAAAAATTCAGACAAAATTACATCCTCTTTGAGTTCGGGGGGGGTAAATTAAAAGATCATGTGGAATAATCTAGCATAGTGATGGACTTATAAGGTCATCCAATAAACAATCAATTTTCCCCTTAATATCCTGGTGATGGTTAATACATACCCATGGGGAAAAATTTACTTTCCAAAAATAAATAGGATTAATACATTATTTTATTTTGCAGAAAATAGCCACATAAATAAACCAGATGCACTTACAAAACTTACATGAATATTTTACTACCACAGGATGCTAAAAGCTGAGATTTAAATTGAAATAAACTTAAGAACACATTTGTAGATTTTCTTGTCACTACAGAATATGTATGCAGTTGAGGATAAAGGGAGAAATAATCCTTTGTTTTTGACATCAGATGCCTTTAAAAGTCTGAATTAGAGGACTAGAAATCATGTAGCATTGTTTCAATTTTACTGCAATGCACTTCAGGGAGTGAATTTGCTTTTCTGATTATATTTCCACAGGAATAGCTTTATTATTCACTTTCCAGAGTTCTAGCTATATTGAATTACACATCATCACATAATGTTACTGGATTTTATTTTCATATTATATATTATCCCTCTTAAATCAATATCTGGAACATGCAATTCCTGCAAGTGGGAATTTGCTTATTAAAGATGCATAGGATGTAAAACAAACCAATTATAATTTCATCTTTATATTGTCCAATACCATCCTCTGCTCTTCAATATATATGCACATTATTTTAATCATATTCTCCCGGGAAATGAAGGTGGAAGTATATTACTTCATCAGATAAAATATTTCTGAGAAAAATAATGCAATTCAAACTAATATTTAATATTTTGTGGGCACAGGTATGAATCATAATTAGGCTTGACTCTACAGTATGAGATTTTTTCTCTTCTGCCCTGCTTGCTTTTTCACATGCTTTCTGGTGAGTGATCAAAGAAGAGTTCAGATGTTTTGGCGCGCTAGGGTATACAGGGCTAAAGGCTTCTCATAAAGCCAATAAAGGGCAACTTCTGGTACAGGAGGAGTGTACAACATACACACTCAAAGGCTTCTGCTTTGGAGTTTAGTTAAAAATTGTAGGTGCTGATGTCCCTAGTGGAGTGCACGGGTAACATTTGTTTAGGGAGGATTCTGAGTTCCTCAGGTTCTGTGTTAGTCCGCTTCTATTACATTGAACTGAGATGACTTAAGTAACTTAAAGGAGGACAGATTTATTTTGGCTCATGATTTTCGACCATGATTGACTGGTCCCATTCACTTAACCTCTGTGCACGGTAGGGAGGAGGGGACGAGAGGTAAGGAGAGGGGAGAGAAAACAGGAGAGAAGCAAAGATGAGAGAGGAGGAAGGGAAGGCCAGAGTCTGGGCATCAGATACACTCTTCAAAGCCACACGCATTGACGTACTTCCTGCAGCTCCCCCCTACCTTTTTTTTTTTTTTGAGCAGAATATATTTATTGAGGGAAAGAAAGCTCCTGTCCAAGAGAGGGACAGGAGGGGGGGCCCGAGCTCACCTCTTAATAGTCCATTCAGCTATAAACTCATCCAGGGTTAATTCGTTCAGAAGGTCAGTGCCCTCGTGATTCCACCGCAGGTCTAGGTTCCCACCCCTGAACATTGCTGCAGGGCAGATTAAGCCCTTAGCATGTGTGTTTGGGGGACAGTGCCTTTTAAAACCAGAACAGAATCCCCAAATCTCAACTCCTCTAAAATTTAATCATAATTCAGGCTGTTAGCTGACATGCCAAATTTTACTCGGCGTAATTTGAAATGGATGAGAAATTATCACAGATGTTAACAGGTCCAGATAAGCTGAGGTAGTAAAGCGCTAGAGCTCTCACAAAGGACTCCAACGAGGCTTGATGGAGTATGTTGACGACTGCCAAACAGCATCTGTCCTCAAAAACGCCTGGCTGGGATACTTCACAGCAAATTTTAAAGCTTATCTGAATGTTAGTCAAAGAATAAAAATAGCCTGTGTATTCAGTGTTATTTGCAATTATGAAAAATCACCAATTTACATTAAATCATTAAGTTTTGATCAAGGGTGTCTGTTTCAGTAAAGATAAAAGAGCACAAAGAAGTTATAAGCCTTTAATACTTTTTGCTTTTCCACTTAACACCCTTAGGGTGAAAAAATCAGGCCTAAGACATAACTTACTTTTATTGTCATGAAACCAGTATTCATTACTCTGCCAGTGAACATAGAAAGGATTCTTTATGATGATTGTAGTTATCGTTTGAGGAAGAGCTCATTAAAAAAAAAACCTTTTTGATGGCTTTGGCTACAGTAAGCACCAGGGCCTGTGGTCTCTGCCCACAGGTGCTTGTATAGTTGGTTGTTCCACTAAATGTAGCACCTTGCCGACTCCTGGCATCTCTCTCCCATCACCACCTCTGGTGACCACAGTCTCATCCTCCCACAAAAAGGTCAGACTCTGGTCCCCTCCATCCCCAGACTCTTCTGAATTTCCATGCAGCCTGAGTGCTGGTCGAACTCTCTGTACTAGTGCACCTTGACCATCAGTATGAAGTAGTTCTCTTGTCTTTTTATTTTTTTTGTCATCTATAGAATAAAGACAAGAAAAGTGCTTATCTCACAAGAGTGTGTGAATATTAAGTTTATGCAGCACTAAGCACAATCCAGGGGCATGGTAAACATTCAAGAAATTATAACTATGATGGCAGAGGGTAGGACAGTCTGTGAAGACACAGTCTGTCAAATCGAAGTCCTGTGACCTACACGAAGCCAAATGTCAGGCCTTCCTGGAGATATGTTCTTGCAGATATTCTCTGCCCCTTTCCTTCCTCCTGGGTGCACCCGAAGTCCTCAATGCAGCCTGCACCCAGGGTTCACTTCAGAGTCAGCCTGAGAGGCACCTAAGGCATCCGCAGCCTGCCAGACCCCTCGCCATCACCCATCCCAATGGCGCTGCTCTTGGCAGCTCACTCTTCTTTCTCTTTAGCTCTCTACTGAGGAGCCAACATATTTTATGAAACTACAGGGGTTATGTCAGTAAATAAGTGTTCCATTGATTTATAGCCTCAGCTATTCTTTGACTAGATAAACTTTTATGATGCTAATAAACTTTAGAAACTCAGTCATTGTGAATCAGACTTTAACTCTCAGAAAAATATGTATATTTTCTTTTTAGGCAGATCAGTTCACAAAACTAGTGTTTCAAAAAATGATTTCCTTCATGGGTAACAATGCAGTTTTTCTTTTCACTAATTTTATATAGATTATAGTGCAGAAGACTTAGGAAAAGAAACCAAAAACCCCATTATCAAGAAAAGCTAACTTTTCCCATATTGACTGCTATATTGATTAATGTTATACTTGAAGTATGATATAGAAATAACTATATTAAACTCTGGTTAAAAATTTGTCAAAGTATATTGATTCATAGTGTTGCTTTGTTATGTGTACTCTGTGCTCCCTAATATTTTATTGATGGTCTGGTTAATTTTTCAGGAAATTTAAATCTTACCTGTAAACATTTAGCACAGATCTTAATTGACTGAATATTGCTTGTGCTTTTGTATCTGAGAAATTGCAAAATTTCTTACAATATTCTAGTTAATCGGGATTTTAGTCAACAGATTTTTAAAAAGGGAGACTAATGATAAAGCAACCAGGAAAATACATATTGTGCCCTTCCTGGCCCCAGCTTCAGGAAGGCGATGTTACATAAGTGGTACTTACAAACCTCTCTGGATAGAGATGTACTTCTATTAAGAAGTCACTTTAATTATTCATAAAATAAACCAATGTAAAGTCATTTCATAATGGTACCAAACGACAGTGAATACTTATATTTAAAAGGAGAAAAAAAATCCAGATTTTTGCAAATTCACCATAAGTCTTTGGCACAGTGTTTCTCCCATAACTTTGGCTTCTGATTATTTGTTAAGTGTGATTATTCCTTAAGATTAAAATAAGGGCCGGCCAAATAGCTCAGCAGATTAAAGTGCCTGCAAGCAGGCACAGGGGCCAGGGGTTTCATCACTGGGCCTGCGGTGCCAATCCAGCCCCTGGGATGCACTGAGACAGTAATTGAGACTGGGTGTGGTGGCACACGCCTGTAATCCCAGCTCTTGGGAGGCTGTAAACAGGCAGATCACTATGAATCGGATCTAGTAGTGAGATACTGGACACCCTATAGACCCTTTCCTAAAATGAAAAAAAAAAAAAAGTTTGAAACTTATTTTAAATATGAAGAATCTTTTTTTTTTATGTCTCTTTATTCCTCTTCATTTCCATTCTGAGCATTAAAGGTGGGTTCCTTTTGGGGATAGCATTTCATAAGCAATGTCCTCGAAGACATACTGTGTATTCTAAGGAAAGGAAAATGCAGCTGCATTGAATAGCCCATATTCCTGCTGTAGAGCAAATCACAGGCCTTCAGGATCAAAAATGCAAATGTAAAACTTTCAAAGGTCTACTATTTATTGAGTATCAGTGTTTCGTTGGTGTGTTATTTTGTTATGAAGGATTCCATGCCAATGTTTCTATTTCAGTATGTTTTCTTGCAGTGCTTTACCCTTGAATGAGCTTGTCAAAGTCTCATACTTCATGTGACCTTCAGAAGCTGTAGAAGCAAGCTAGTGAGTGCCTTCTGCATTTCTTTTCTCTGTAATCAGGAATGACAAGTTGGTGTGGAGCAAAGCCCTGTGGACGGCAGCCCGGTGGCCTCTGTGGCTCATTCCTGCCTCTGTCTGGATGGCTTGGGCCTCTTAACCTCGGATTGCTTGGTAATTTGTAACATCAGGGACTTTACAGGGGATAATCTCTAATACCCCCATTTAAAATATCTTCTTTTCCATCTAAATCCACTTAGGCACTAATGGATTGCAGAGCAGAAGACAGATGACCTTAAAATGAATGCTTTCAAATAATTTTCTATTTTTTTCTTCACTAAGTTTATTTCTTGGAGAATTTTTGAACCTGCAAGTGTGGCTTAATGAGCCATAAATAAAATTCAAACCACAAAACTTAGAGTCATTTATAAATAAAGTATCCATAATGATGACGATGGTTTAAATACTTTTTTTCTGTATCACAGTTAATGTACAAAACCACACGTTTAAGAGTTAAAACTAACTCCTTATATAGTAACACAGTCATGGTTTCTAAGACCCAAATGGAAGCCATAGATCAGGTATGAATAAATATTCTTAAAAAATAAAGTTATGAAGTACAGTCACAACAATATTCAGCAAATAAACACATTTTCATTGCTATAGGATTTAAATTTTTGAAAAGCTTTTCTTACGAGATAAAGAAAACAGAAACTGCCCAAGTTGAATGCTTTTGAAAGAAATGTATTATTGATGGGTGAAATATCAATTCAAATGGTAAAACTGCGTTCCTCTCTAATGATTGCCTTGTTAACTTTTGCTTTTGTTTGTTTGTTTTCAATGATCAACCTAATCAATGCTTTCATGTGTCTGCTTCTAAACTATGCTCTTCTGGAAAAATTGTGGAGCAGCTCAGCCCAGATCCTTTTTCATCTCTCTTCAAATAACCAGTACCTATCTCTATTGTAACAGTTTGGTCCCTGTATCAAAATACTTGATTTTCTGATTAACTTTCTCACGGGCTCTAATCTTCTCAGCTTTCATAGCATACAGAGCCTATGTCATCAACACAGGTAAATCAACAAGAACTCACTGAGTAATCCACTGTAAGAAATGACAAGTTTTTGTTTTTTGGAATAACAGAATGCAAACAGCCATCATCGTCCAAGTATAGACCTTAGTGCTTGGACAGAATGGGTTAGTTTTTCAGAATTGTGAGGCCATTTATGGTAAGGTTTAATTTCCCCAACTGAATCATTCCTTGTTTATTTATTTCAACTAATCTTCATATCATAACTGATTTCAACATTCTTATTTATTTATTTTTGGCACTGGGGATCGAATTCAGGAGCTTGAGCTTGCTAGGCAGGTGTTTGTGCCACTGAATTGTATCTCTGGTCCAATAATCATATTTAAACTGAAAATAAGCATATAATTGTTAAAACCATGTAATCTACAATCTAGTCATTTCCACGTAATGTATTCACTTTTGTTTGATCCAGGGCAATTTTCCAGAGTTTTGGAATGCCACTGAATCAATTAAGGCACTACATCTCTTGAAAGCAAGACAGGAAAAATGATGCAACAATAACAACTGCTCATTATCATTAAGCGCTTACTCCATTCAAGGCACTGTGCAAACACATTGTCTTATTTACCCCACACAATAAGCTTAAGGTATTAGGATCACTATACTTGCTTTTATAGATTAATAAAAAGAGACCTATACAGATGAAGTCTAAAGTTCATACATAATAACTGTACAATGCTCAGATTAAGAATTCAAAAAGTCATTGTTGCCAGAATTTAACTTTGATGAAAGAGTTAGACAAGTTTTCTTGAAAGTGTTAAATTTCAGCTCACTTAGACTCTGCTTATACTGCTCTTATTTACATCCCCATTTATAACAGGCTGTTGAGGTGTTTCTTAAAATAACATGAAAAATTATGATATGGATGCTATTGTTGACTCTGGATCCTAGCTTAAGGCTGCTCTACATTAACCTCAATTATGTTGCTATTCTTTGACCAATTATGTTATTATTTATGATGGTGGCAAAGGGAGGGATGCTGATAAAACAGAAATACGAGATGGTTCTTTTCTTGGTTGGAAAGACAGAAACATAACACAAGGGCAGACCTGTTTGATGGCATGGAACTGATTACTAAATGTTGAAACCGTATGTAAAGACAAGGAATTCCCTGAGGGCTAAGAAAGTCAGCGAAGTTTTAATGAAGAAAGTCATACAACACCATCACCATGGTAACTACCATTTACTGACCAACCACTCCACACCAGGTGCCCGCTAGGTATTTTCTATGCACTATTCCTCTCAATAGCTTTGACAAATCCATATTGCTTCTTACATTTTGCCAGTGAGGTTAAGAGATATTAAGTAATTTGCTTCAGGTTACACAACTCATAAGGCTTAGAATTGGAATGTTGTTCATTTAACTTAAGGTAGATTTTGAAATGTTCATGTAACAAGTGTTTATTATAAACGAAAGTGCTGCAGAAAAAACCTTGTATACTCAAGGTCCATTTTCTCCTTCTTTCAGAACAGAGCTCTTAAATTGCATCTGGGCACATGGAGGCCAGTTAAGGATTGTTTTTGCTCATCTCTCCTTGCCTTGGGGTCTCGCCATGTGCCTGATTTCTAACAGTGGGATATGACCAGCGACATAAGCAACATTATAAAAAGGGAAAGAGCAAAGACATCACTTCTCTTGGCTTCTGCCTGTCTGGTTAGAATGTGGACATGGTGGAGGGTGCTGGGATGAGTAGCTTAGGGCAGGAGATGAAAGCTGTATGCTCAGAGTGCTGGAGGACAGGAGGTACCCACCATCACAAGGCAGCATTATCAGCACACATGTCTTTCATGATTTTATTTTTAATTAATTAATTAATTTATTTATTTTTGTATTTTAGGGGAGGGTCTACTGGGTATTCAGGGTCTCACTACTTGATTGGACTCATAGTGATCTGCCTGTTCACAGCCTCCCAAGAGCTTGGATTACAGGCATGAGCCACACGCCCAGTTACAATTGCCATTGGGTCACAATTGCCACTGGGGCAGGGCTGGCACCGCAGGCCCAGGGCAGTCTTTCAAGTGTTACTGCTATTTAAGGAAGACTTCTCAGCTTCTTTAGGTTACTATCACTTCAGGCTTTAATATTACAGCCTGATCTGTATCTTAACAAATACATCAAGTGGTTCAACAGAGGTTAAGAGGGAGAAAGAGTAATAAAAATAACAGTGTTACCTTAAAAATGAAAGCCAAGAGTGAATTTGATAAACAGCAGGAAATAGTCTTAGAAATACAGAACAATCAGATTATGAAGGAATTTCTTTGGTTGAGTTGGGTTTCTCTGGTTGAATACTTAGGATTTTAAGTACATATTTACATGTTAGCAAATAAGAGCAAATTAAAGAGTTTTAAACACAGTTTGTGTTCTTATTTATTAATTAATCAACTCATTCATTCATCAAATATATGTTGATTTCATGCTCTGAATGATATTATTAAATACCGTGTTCTTCAGTCAGGTGTGGTGCCATACACCTGTAATCCCAGCTATTCAGGAGGCTGAGAGAGCCTGCATTTAAGCCCAGCCTGGATAATTTAGTAAGATCCTAACTTGAAATAAAAAAAACAATAGATTTGGGAATGTTGTCCAGTGCAAAGGTGCTGGGTTCTGTCCCCAGTTCACAAATAAATGAAATATTACCACCCTCAGCAACACCACCACCACCACCACCAGCAACAACAACAACACCTCACCATAGCTTCACTAATATTTTGCAACTTGGTCATTTTGAAGGCATGTGACAGATGGCATATGGACCTTCAATTGCATTCATGCCCCAAGCCCACAAAAGTTAGGGCTGGCCCTGGTTATATTCTCTGCCCTCTGGGACCAGGTTCAACTGGAGGGAAGAAACTCGATGTAACATGACTGCCATTTCAGAGTAAACTGAATTCAAGAATAAAGGATTGGAGGTTGGAGGTAGATCTCAGGGGCCAAGTGCCCATTTAGCCATGTGAGGCCCCAGGTCTCCAGCAGCAAGGGGGAAAGATAATAAGAGAGGAGATGGAATATCATTCAAATTCATTGGGTAAAACTTAAACCTGACTTAGGGAATGGAGAACGATCATTCTAGAAGTGATGCTTAATTTGAGGTTTAAACAGAGACTGGAAGTAAATCAGATAAGAGTAATGATATGGTAGAGAATGTTTTGGGTAAACTCAAATGAGAGAACATAGCTCACTGCAAGAACAAAGGCAATACAGAACTGTCAAACTACAGAAAGTGTTGAGAATGTTTGAAGGGTTTTGACTAGCAAAGACATTTAAAAAGAGAGAGGAGACCTAAGGTCCACATCTTCAGCAATATTTATGGGTTGGGGAGATGAGGATGAATATGCTATGTAAATTCCTGGCCATCATTCCCACTGAGGCATAGGGTTTATGGCCCCTTAACTTGAATCTGATATGTTCCTTGAATTTGCTGATATGCTGTCAAAAATAGCATGTAATCACGATAATATTTGAAAATTTAAATATCCAGACCTGGAAAGGTGTAATAGCTGCTACTTTAGTCCTCATAGATGTTTTTCACTGAAAGAAAGATCCAGTGATCCTTACTTCATTCTAGTCACAACTGCCTCCAATGTGTGAATGAGGCCACCTTGAATGTGACAGTTCCAGTTCGGTGAAGAGAGCTACATAGGAACATGGATAGGAATAGCACATGGAAAGACACTGTTCAGCTTTACATCAGACAGCCAATAGCAATGGGAGACATACTGTATTCTTTTAAGCATCTATGCTTTGGCATAGTTGGTTACATAATAATAGCTAACTGAAATAGTGAGGAAAGCACATATGTGAGGAGGCTGGAGTTAGAATAGAATCCTGTAGTGTTCATAGAAAGATAGGGAAAGAATTTCGCTTAGGGCACAGTCATGTATTTCTGGCAGATCAGACAGAATGTCAATTTTAGAAAGTACAGAAATTATCCCTAGCATCAATTAGCAAGGTAAAATATTTGAACTTTTCAAGAATGTTCAGTTTATGAAAGGGGAATGTCTTTTCTTCATATTTAATTAAGCACTGTTCTGCAAATTGTAGTTATGTCTGCAAAATAAACTGTAGATGGAGAATCCTACCATAAGTAGTCTTTTTCTCTGTGCTTGTCTTCTTGAGGTTGTACAAATCATGATTCAAGCTCACCCAACCCCACTGCTGTGGTATGACTTAAGTATGTTTCCCAAGGTTTCATGTGTTGGAGACTTGGTCTCAGTGTGATAATATTAGCAGGTGATGGGACTTATAAGAGGTGGAGCTAAGGGGACATCATTAGGTCACAGGGGACATCACCTTTGAAGAGATTATTGTGGTTCTTCTCATGGAACCCCAGGCTCTTTTTGGCTTCCTGTCTCTTTTGTCATTACTTCCCCCTGTATGTGCTTTCATCATGACGCCATGTGCCATGGGGTGTAGCCAGGGTAGTGGGCGCTTTCCGGAGTCACTGCTATACTGTTCGAACTATCAGTCTCCAAAACCAAATTTGTCTTCTTGATAAAGTACCCATATTTGGGTATTCTCTTATAGTAATGGCAAATGGACTACTATATTATTCATAGCCTTCTGCTAAGGGCTTTAAAAGAGAAGAGTTCAAGAATCTGGGCCGTCACGGCCTTGCTTTCTTGGCTCTTTGGGGGGACTGCCATACTCATCAACATCTGGCGCAACATCTACAATGTCCATTTTATTTCCATCTCACACTGATTTTCAAGTTGGTATTCAATTGCAAGCCTGGCTCATAAACAAAGAGAGCCCCTTAAAGTGACTGGAATTAGATAACCACTTACCCATTCTCTCTACAGGGTGGTGCACCAGTACCTTGGGCACTCCTACTCCCATAGAGAGCCTCGCAAGCTGCAGTCACAAGCTCTGCAGCCCCTCCCGTTGCTCTTGTTTCTTGGAGGGTGGCAAACTTCTCATGCTGAGTCAGTCTGAGTTCTTGTGGTCTTCCTGCCTTCACCTGGTTTATCCCATTTGCTGCTAATTGGCCTGAATCGCATATCCGGGGAACCCGAAGGAAGAGCCTGCTTCATTGGTTTCCTCTTACGTTATTCCCAGGCCATGATGAATTCACTGTGTTCCCATAACAGAATCCCAAATGTTTAAAAAGAAGTATGAGGGTATTTTCTTTTAGAATCATTTATTTATAGTTATTTTATAAAGTGGATGACACTTGGTATCTGACTTTCATGATTTGGGGTAATTTTAAAACTCTTGAGAAGTCCTATTATTCTTATTTTAATCAGAAAAATATCTGAGCCCATTAAAGTTAAAATATCTGTTTAAGAACAAAGAAGGACATAAAATTTAAACCACAGGGCACTTAGAGCTTGTACCATGTGAATAATAAGCATACTTTAGCTCTCAAACCAACTCCTTGGAAAGAACAAAAGGAAGTTGTGCTAAGCTCTAAAATTTTACAAAGTAACTATGCATGGTTTTCATTATGATGTGATAAATATTTATATATATAATAATTTCATGAAAATTATTCCATATGAGACACGCTGTAAGTCAACTTGAAGTATATGATTAAGCAAATCACCCTAAAGGCCATGGAACTGAAAATTCACAGACTAAATGAGGAGCCTTTGAATTGCTTGGTACGTTAAATCCATTTAAACACAATGAGAAGAAAGAGGCCCAGGGGCAGAAAATATGCCAGAAGAGCAGGTGACTAATCCTGGAATTTGGGATCATGTGGTGTTTTATATTCCATCTTTCCGCCTGTGACGTGCTTATGAGGCCCAGGGGTGAGCTGTGGAGAGAGGAGCTTGACATAGCAGAACACCAAGCCCAACACACACACTCTACATAACAGAGGCAAATACGTATGACTACAACGTTAGGCTACCAAAGTGGACAGGAAGCAAAAGATTTAACTTGTTATTAAGGGCTGGGCAACTGAACACCTGACTGTTGGGCTTCTCATTTCCCTCACCTACTTTTAGCACATGATGCACATATCAGGTGCTTATACATGTTCTTCTTAGTTTATTTGTGATGGTAAATTTTAAGGTTCAGCTTGACTTCATGCAGGACTGCCTAGACTTACTAGAGAACTAGTAAGGTGCTCTTTGTGGGTGTGTCTGTGGAAGTGCTTCCAGAGGAGGCTGGTGGGTGAATTGGTGGACTTACTGGAACGGTGGCTCTTGGTGTGAGTGGGCCTTGTCCAAAAGGCGAGCGGCCTGGGTAGAACAAGGACAGAAAAAAGAAGGTTTCTTTTCTCGTCCTGGTCCTGGGACATGTCTCCTGGCCTCAGACATAAGAACTCCCAACTCTCTTGCGTTTTGAGGTCCAAAACTTGCACCATCCTGTACTCTCCAGGTTTAAAGGCCCTCAGCCTTGACTGTGAGTCACACTTCTGGCTTCTGCAGTTCTGAGGCTTTTGCACATACACCGAGCCATACTATTTGCATTCCAGGGTCATCAGCATAGACAAGACCTGACAGGAAACTTCTCAACCTCTGTAATTATGTACACTTATTCCTGGAGCAAATCTTTCCACATATCTTTATCTGTATCTGTATCGGTGTCTATGTCTATATTTACACAGGTATCTGTGGCTATATTTGTCCTATTGGTCTTTCTCTTTGGAGAATTCTAATACACTTACAAGGATACATCTTATAAATTCTTCCTGTATTTCAAAAACTGCTTACTTACCTCTAACTAATAGAGCTTGTAAATTTTTTCTTTCCCTCTTAAGAGTCTAAGTTATGCATTTTCTACGCTTAACACATCCACCCTACTTTCTTGTATTCAATAGCAGAATTTAAATATTCTGAGGGTCAGGGATACAGCTCAAGGGGATAAGTGCCTGCCTGGCAAGCACGAGGCCTCAAGTTCAGCCTCTGGCACTGCAATAATAAATAGACAGATCAATAAATAAATATTCTAAAATATTCTGAAATGCACATTATATAAAGCTCATTTAATTATCTATCTATCTATCTATCTATCTATCTACATATCTATCTCTCTCTCTCTATCTATCTATCTCTCTATCTATCTATCATCTATCTAACATCTCCTGTGGAATGGACAAAATTCAAGTGTTGAAGGTACAGCACACAGCCAATAGGAATTATTAGTATAATTATTTCAGTTATCTTTTGTATATTGAAAGTAAGAGTTAATGCTTAATTCTTTGGATCAATTTCTCATGCCTATGTCAGGTAATCTGAACAACTACTTTGAAGACAACAATATGAAATATAACAATCATTATTGATTTCCTGTCATATGTTTTGAAATTCTGTATCATATAAATTTTTTTTTACTCTTTCTAAAACAAAACAAAACAAAACAAAACAAAACAAAACAAAACAAAACAAAACACCACACGTAGGAGAACAAAGCCACCACAGCCTTCTGCTCTGTTGGATCTTCTAGCGAATTTTGAGTAGTCAAAACCTTTCATTTATGGTGATGCCGCAATATATTCATTTTTAAAAAAAATCATGTAGTAACCTTTAGTTTTTTATAGTAATTACTGGTGCTAAATATGAAAGATTCAGGTGAACCTATGCTTTTTACATTTTGAATGTTTTCATGACAACTAATGATAATGGAAATGAAGAGTCACTTTTTTTATAATAGTTGTAGGAAATATAAATAAAAGGAACACTTGCAGCTAGGGTCTTTAGCTGTGATTAAAGAGGCTCTTCCCACATGGGAATGTCTGGCCTTATGCAGGTTTAAATTTGGTGCACTTTGAAAAGAACATCATACTGCACAAACAAAGGCATATTCCCACTGCCTCTGAAAAAGAAGAGGAGGAAGAAGAAGGAGAAGAGGAAAAGGAAAACAGAGAGAAAGAAGAAAAACAGTAAGGGGGGAATCAAACAGAAAAGAAATTTGTAACTATTGGTCAGAATTTCACTCTTTAGTATTAAACTACATTTATAAAATATTATAATGAAAAAGTATTTACTAGTGAATTTAAATATCAGATTTCTATTTTCTTGTGTTTTAAGGAACTGAAACAGTGATTTTATTTTTATTTTTTGTGGTTGTGGTGCTGAGCACTGAAGTCGGGACTGCATATGTTCTAGACCAGCATCCCAGCGCAGAGCCACATCCGCAGCCTTTGATTCGCAATCTCATTGTTAGTTCAGGTGTTACAATGTATGAATTTGATTCATTTCCATCTTATAATTCAGCCAGAGAGATTTAAGCTCATTAAACTATATAAACAAGGGTGGATCTGCTAAGAAAGCATTATTCTACATGTAATTTCTGAAAAGAAAAGAAGAAAAGAATGATACAAATGGAGAGAGCAAGGCGACTTTAGCACGATTCATTCTTTACTTCAAAGATTTTTGATGAGATGACTTTCCGTCTTTGAGACACAAATTGCAGCTCCCACAAAAAAGTACTTTTCAGCTCTTGCAAATAACAAGTTTTTAAGAATGTTCTCCAGAGATGTCAAATATGACTCAGAGTTATTTGACAATGAAGCAGTAACCACAAAAATATTTGCAGTTGGTTCTCCACTTTTCTCTCACTCTTACCCAAAGCCTGTTAGATTCAGAAGATCTTTTAAATAAGATACAGAAAACGTGCTCCAAAAATATAAACAATGATAACCTTGCTTTTTTAAGGGCTTCATCTTTTCAAAGAATAAATATTGCTTCACTGTCTTTCTCTTAACTATTGATTATATTTTATTTTTGCTACATTTTATGAAATAGTCATTGTTTTTAGATACTTTATAAAATTATTCTATTTGGATCCTTTATGCCTATCATTCACATTTTATAGTCAATTATGACTTGATTCTACATAATAATTATACTTTGAAGTAGATATTATTTATTTTAAAACTTGAATTCTGAAAGTTTAGTTTTTTTTGTTCGTTTGTTTTTGTTTTTTGTTATTTTAGGGAAGGGTCTACAGGGTGTTCAGGGTCTCACTACTAGATCAGACTCATAGTGATCCACCTGTTTACAGCCTCCCAAGAGCTGGGATTACAGCACGCAACACCACCCCCAGTCTCAACCATTGTCCAGCAAGCCCTCCACCCCGGGGGGCAGGGCCAGCACGGCAGTGAACATTTAGTTTTAAATTATAGCTTTATCATTTTTCTCTTGTATAGAATCACTGTGTTTATAGCTCATATCATAGTTAATGGTCTTGAATAGTTTGAGATCTGCAAATCTGAGAGTGGTTTTAATATACAAGGAGATAAAGGTGGCCTTTGAATATTTATATGAGAATAAAATAAGCAGGGTATTTTTTTTTTCATATTTTACTTCTCATGGGCTAGTTGTTAAATTTACAATCTCATTTTCATGTCATTAGAAGCCTTTTCCATTGTTGATTCTAACCTTATGCTTCCAGTTATTAAAAATTTTGCCACTGCTGTGGACAAAGCCTTTCCTTCTGTCTTCCCATGTTATCCAGCCAGTAACTCGACTTTTTGGACCTGAACCTGCAGCGATATCTAGAAATAAATAAACCCACTTATCATCTGGGTTTCTGCAGATATCCCTGTCTAGGTCCCCATCCTGTGACTCTGGGTCACGGGATCCCAGTCTTCTTGTTCACCGGATACCGTTAGAGATGCCTGGACATCCTTTGCCCTGGGGCAGGTCACACCACTCCTCTACTCCAGACTTTCCCAAGCCTCCCCATAACCTTAGGAGGGGAAAGTCCCTGCGAGGTGATCAGCCTCTCCTTCGCTATAGACTCAAAAGGATAAAAACCATTACTATCTTGCACCATCTTCCTTCCTGATGGTTCAAGAGTTCTCCTTTAATTTTTCCTATTTAGACACTGTTCTGCAGCCAGTCTTTTAGGGCAGTTCTCTGGCCACAAGTATCCATAATTTTCCTTTATCTAATCATATATAGATTCCCCTTCACACACACAGACTCTCTCTCTCTCTCTCTCAGCAATCTGATTTTTATGTTGACAGTTATTATCCTTAAGCATGTTAAAAATGCATTCTGAAAAAAAATTCATTCTGGCCTCCATGTTTGCTGATTTTATTTATTTATTTATTTATTTATTTATTTATTTATTTAGTATTTTAGGGAAAGGTCTGCAGATTTTTTTTTGTATTTTAGTGATTATTTTTATTTGTGAGAAATGTATTTTTCTCTTCCTGCTTTAATAAATATTTTTGTTCTTATTTTTGGTACTCTGACTGTGGTATTTCTTGATTTGGATTGCCACCAGTTTATTCTATTTCAGATTTTTCTCAGCTTCTAGAATATATAGGATTAAGGTTTTTCGGGGGGTGGGGTGAGAGGGTCCAAAATTAGGGAAATTTCAGCCAGTATTTTTTTCTAATTTAGTTTTTTTCTTCCTGTTCCCTATAAGCCTTTGATGATAAGAATGTTAGGTATGTTTTTGTCATGCAAGTCCTTGAGGCTATTTTTGATTTGTTTTTAGTCTATTTAGTTTCTATTTGTGTACATTGAATATTATCTACTTTCCCATCTATAAGTTCACTATTTTTTTCCCTCTGTTTCCTTCATTCTGTTTTTACCTATAAAGTGATGTTTTTAAAGTGCTGTTAAAAATGTTTTAGTTCTCAAATTTCTATTTGGTTCATCTTTATATTTTCTATTTCTTTGCTGAGACTTCTAATTTTTTGTTGAGGCTGTTTTTTTGCATTTGTTTTAAGTGTATTCATAATTGCTTATTGAAGCATTTTTTTTATGATAGCTTTAAAAGCTTTGGCAGCGAATGCTAGCATGCTGCCAGCTCCATTTTGGCATGTATTGATTGTCTATTTTCATTCAGTTTGACGTCTTCCTGGTCTAAAAATTGTTCTCTGCTAACGGTGCTTTGATGATATCCCCCTTTACACCTAAGAGGAGCTAGGGCTGGGCCTCTACATGCACATTTGGAAATGGAACCAAGAGCTTAAGTTGGAATCCAAGTGTATCTGATATCAAAGCTAGGTTTTCTCATTCTCAAATTATAGGCAAATATGTACAGCTTAATTCTATTTTTATAAGAAAAAATGTACAGCTAGATAGGGGTTTCTGACATGAAAAACTTTAAGAATTAACCTCAAAATGTTAGGTGGGATTTTAATGAATATGATTTGGATGATTTCTATTTTTGCCTCTCTGTATCTTAAATTAGCTATAATAATCTCATTTAATCACTTGTCCATTATGACTTTGGATAAAGCTCCAAATATCCAGCATCCTTGCTCAAACTTGAAGTTGTGATTTTTTTGTTTTATTTCTTAGGTTAACAGTCACAAATTCCATGCTTTCAAAGCAACTCATTGAGGGCTGGGGAGGTAGCTCAGTGATCTAAGTGCCTGCCTGGCAAGCATGAGGTCTCTGGTTTGATCCCCCAAGCCACATGTTGTGCCGACTCTGAGCTGAACTGACCACCGTGACCAGGCATGGTGGTACCCAGCTGTAATTCCAGCACTGAGGAGGCTGAGACAGGAGGATCACTATGAGTCCAAGCTGCATAGTGAGACCCTTTACCAAATAAATAAATAAATAAATAAATAAATAATTAAAAAAAGAACTGTGGGGTAAAAGCAAATCAATGAAATGATAGAAATACATGAAATTACTCTCACTTTAAGGCTTTTACTTGCAGGACAGATTTAACAAAGTTGTAAGGGACTAAATTGGTTTTTATTTCTTTTCTCATGCTCTTTGTCATTACTATTAATGTTATATTTGCTTACTTTTGTTTTCAAGATAAGGCCTCTCTGTGCAGTTCAGGCTGGCCTTGAACTTGCAGGGACCCTCCACTTCAGTGTCCTGAATGTTGGGATTATAGGCATGTGTCCCCATGCCTAGCATATTCTCTATTAATGTCAAACTTATTTTTACTAAAATTTATATAGAATCCAGTTTATATTATTTTCTAACTAGCATTTTTCTAATAAAAATATGCTTCTAAACTTTTTTTTCTTCCTCCTCAGTGAGCAGTATTTAAAAGACAACAAGAACCTTTGGAATGTTAATGTATTTCTTCTAGTAGATTTGAATGACATGGTATATTTCCCCATCATGTTTCCATGACTACCAAACCCTTTAACTCATCTTCATTTAAATACGTTCACTGTTAAATAAGAAATGTGACTTGAGCAATTTTGGATACTCTATAATTTTTGTTTAAAATGTTTGCTATATGCTACATTTCAAATTCACTCTTTCAATGAGAATAATTGTCAGAGCCGTGAGCTGGAGAATATCTATTCTATGTTTCATAATTTCTCCCTAGTCTATTTAAAAAGGTCAATACTTATGTATGAGAGCTTGTCATGGTCTGTCTGTGTACCAATTTGTCACTTAGGTTCAGAGCAAAATTTTTGTTATACAATAAACCAGAGTTTTTCTTAATTTCAAGACTGCTGGGTTGACTTTGAGTTCTGTGAAACACACCCACACGCTCAAACTAAAATACCGAAAAATCCTGAGATAATAAAAAGTGTTTCTTCATGGGTGACCTAAAAGAGCCGCTCTTGATCATTTCCATCCCCCTCTGTGGCTCCAAGGGCTTGACTGTGACACTTTGAGCTACGCCTGACTATCGTCAGCATTCAGTGCTTATACCAGGTCATCTCTGTTCTGGAGGCCTTGATACCGGGGCAAACATAGGAATAGGCACGGGTAACAGCAGCATACTGGAGCAGGACCAAAGTGGTGATTTTGCACACTCCAGCTTGCTTACTCTCAAAAAATTAAACAAGATTTTCTTTTTCTTTCTGAAACAGGGTCTCACTGGATAGCCCCTGCTGTTCTTGAACTCAGAATCACCCTGCCTCAGCCTCCAGAGGGCCGAGATTATAGGTTTTTCTACCTGTTGTGCCCAGCTTGTTTGTTCTTGATAACTCTTTGATTTGACCTTTAAAATAATACTTCCTTAAAATTTTATAAACTTGAAAATACAGCAAAATTATCTAGATTCATCTATTGGCTCACCACATTAAATTAAATTTATATAAATGAATAAGCACTGTTGAATCCTTTACTGTTATGTGTTATTCTGTTAAAAATAATCTATACTTAAATTGATAAGGATTTTGACCAGGTGAAAACTATTAGACACTGTTCTAAATAAGTATAAAGCTGTAAAGCCAAGTAAATAATTGTGATTTTTCAAAAATATTTATTTATTTATTTTGGTATTGGGGATCAAACTCAGGACCGTGTGCTTGCCAGGAAGGCACTTATGCCTGTGAGCTAGCTCCCCAGCCCTCAAGTAAATAAGTGTAGATAAATGTGTGGGAATAGTCAGATGACATTTAGGATATGTTTTCATTAGTAAAACTAATTTTGCATAAGGCATGGGAAGGTTTTATTAAAATAAGCTGTCCTTAAATCCTAATTCACTGTCTAATCTTCCTCCCTGTGATTTTTCACAAAACTGAATACTAAAAATAATTAAGAAGTCAACACAGGGAAAAAATATTTAATAATCATTCACTTTGAATTCCAGGATCATAGACTGACAGTCATTACTTATTGGAAATGACTGCTGATCTTATTTTGGTTTTTCAGTAAGGCAAACCAATAATAAATAAATTAAAAGTGACCTTTCCATTTAAGTGAAACTGGTGGAATAAAATATTTAACAGGTTTAAGTAAGTAAACAAAACAGTGCGTGTCCTTAGTTGATTCCAGTTTCCCTGAGAGATTGCCTTTCTGCTTATTTGCCAAGCTCTGTCCTCCGCAGGGAGAAAACAGCTAAAGCAGTGTGATGGGAGTGTGTCCAGACGTCCCTCCAAAGTCTCATGTGGTCACGGGGGGCAGGGCTTTCAGAGGTGGCTGATCGTGACTGCTCTGTGGTGCAGTGCTAGCATTAAGGGGGTATAGTGCTGCGCATGCCCTAAGGCAGGCTACCTACGCTATAAGGGGACAGTATCACTCTCTCTCTTGTTGCTTTTGTTATCTTCTGTAGCCCTGAACTGTTGCCCCTTTGCCATCTGCCACCCTGCCCTGGAGCCAGCAGTTTTGACCTGAAACCTCTCCAAACTGTGAGCTAAAGAAATCTTTTCCCCTTTAACTTTGGGTGTTGGGTATTTGGTCTAAACAATGAGAAGAGTCCCTAAGACAAGCAGTAGCTGGGGCCATTGAGTAGATGGCTCCAGAGCTTTAAAATTCTCAGTGCTGTTTCACTATCTAGAATAAAATGGACCTCCAGCCCTACAGATAGGATCTTGCTATGTGGAATTCCTGGGCTGAAGTGATCTCGGCCTCCCAAATAGCAGGGACTACAGCTGTGTGCCACCATGCCTTGCTTAAACTCCAAACTCCTCCCTTTAGTCCAGAAAGCTCTTTTATGGCCAGGCCTCTGTCTCTCTTCTTAAACTCATACTTTACTTCCTGTGTAGCCTCTCTACTTTCTCAGACTATATCTTAACTATGCCAAGCTCATCGATGCCTCCAGGCCTTGGTATCTGCTTGGGAACATCTCCATCAGACCCTGGCAACTCTCAATTCGAACCATAGAACTTTTTTCTGACCTCCTTACATAAAGTAATCCTCCCAGAAGTTCTTTTTTTTTTTTTTGCAGAACTGGGGATTGAACTCAGAACCTTGCACTTGCCAGGGAAGTGCTTATTCCACTGAGCCATCTCCCTGGCCCCTCCACTGAGCCATCTCCCTGGCCCCAGAAGTTCTGAAAATAATTGTAGTTATTGGTTTATTTCTTTTTACATATGCTGTTATCTGTGTAACTGGAAGAATGAATGAACTTCTCTCTGAACCATGTTACAAACTGTATTGATAGATACCAGATGTTTAAGAAATACCGTCAGGTTATTTCAAAAGGAGGCTCTATGACAATGTGCGCTAAGAGGAAACATTTCCATAGTCACTCACATAGTCATTTACCAGATTATTATGAATAATACTTTGTTAGTTCCTTAGGCCTTCGTGCCAACTAAGAAGCAATTAAGGAAAAGGTGTCATTCTTATTTCTTCAGTGTGGAGCCAGAAGTGGCCATATTGTGACTCCTGTCCTGGTTAGAGGGTTGGATTAACGTCACTTTGATGCCTTCAGTACTTGCTGTCCACTTGCTGGCTCTCACTAACTGATGGGCGAGCAACACGGGCACTTCAGGAGGTTGTACTCGTATACCCATGCTTCTGCCGTTGCCAGCTGTAACCACCACTATTGGCCACCAGTCATCTTTTCTTTCTCTTATCCATGCTGCTTGAACAAAAGGAGACATGCAATGTGTGTTAGGGTTAAAAATCAGCATCATGAAAGGTTTTTTTTTTATCATATCCTTGGATGATAAGAGATTTATATTCAACACTGAAGTAGGTATTTTGTCTGAAATATAAATATTTTTAGAATTAATAAAATTTTGGGAGTAGAAATGAGCTTATTCAACTTAAAAAAATAGGACGAGTAAGGGATATTAATCTGAAAAAGGTGGCCTAGCTACTTAGTGCAGTGTCAAGACTGAACAGAGATGGCTGTTCTTTCAGACCTCTCAGGCTGTATAATTTATTCTTGTATTAAAATTAGACACTTGATAATATGTTAGAACTTGGAGATATAAAAACAAGGTCAAGAAAAAAAAGTTCAAGCACTTTGAAGGCTCTGATGATACACAGTGATTTATACTAAATAAAACACATAAACCATTGAGCTACTTGACAAATGTTTATCCCATGCTATTTTATTTTACATTCTATTCTTGACCCTGGAGATGCAATGGAAAGCAGAAGAATGTTTCTCCCTCCAAGCACTCAGAGTCAAATGGAGAAACCAGACAGGAAGGCTGCAATTCTGATGCACTATGTTTGGTGCTATGGTCAAAGTAAGTGTCGTGGGGCACAGAGGTGGCCGTTAATCCTGGTGAGGGCCACAGGGCTTTCTGGAGAGTGTGGCTTCAAAGCTGAGATGGGAAGGATCAGTGGGAAATGAAGACAAAAAGTGTCCAGTTAGACTAGCATGAAAGTCAAGGCAGATGTACAAGTGGGTCTTCCCAGCTATAAGTGCAAAAACACAAGGGTAAGGCTAGGATTATGCTAGTGCTCCCAAATTCTGGAGCCACAGCTCCCCAGGAGGAATGCCACAAGGTACCAGATCACCTTACATGTGTTTTTAGTTGAAATATCACCTTAAAATACATCTTGAAAAATGTGCATTTAAAAAATCTCACACACAGGTTTTATTCTCACACACACTGATATTTTAGAACTTTTTTTTTTCTTTTTTTGGCAGAGTAGAGAACAGCTCCTGGATTTCCAGGATGTGTCTTGCGTGGAGTGGCTCTAGTGCTATGAAAGATCATTGAGGAATTTGAAACAAGAGAGTGAAGTTTTAGGGTTGAGTGTTTTAGGAACGGAAGGGCATTTAAAAACTTATGATGCAAATGGATCATTTTGATAATATGACAGAATCAATTACAGGACAAAATCTGGCAAAGCAATGAAATAAAATTTACAATTTGGACACATAATTTCATGTTTATTTGATAATTTTTAATCAGTTGAAAATGTAGCATTTTATTTACTTTATATGCTTTGAACAAAATTTCATAGTTACAATAGTAAGTAACAGTGCATCAGAGCTAGTCAAGCATAGGGACAGACAGTGTACAATGGCCTAAACAAGATGCAAAGAGGACGGAGACTCCAGCAACAGCTCCAGCATGAGTCATGCAACATCATGGTCCTAATAGTTCCAAAAGGGAGTCATAGGCCAAAATGAAAGGGTTTGCTCTCTAATTAAATGGAAAGGCCAAGAAGCAAAAATAGCTGTGACCATTTTTAGAGTAAAAATTCATTGTTTTGAAATACGGAATGGATTCATTATGATTCTCCTTCATGATACCACTTCACACCGCAGAATAATTTGTCACTGTCCAGAGAATGAATCACACTAATGGCATTGTGCAGAATCGTTGGGTTAAAGGCTGGTGCCACGGCTCTGAGGCTCATTGCTGTGCTGCAAATGTCTGCTTGGGGCCCTTTTTTTTTGCTTTGTGCTAGGAGCACCCAGGGTGTCGGATCCACATGCCTGATAATGCCACAGCGACTCCCGTCAGTAGGCCTCCATGCACTGGGCTATAGAATATAGTTTAACTAACTGTGCTTCTGACTGGCAGTAGCACTTTCTGGTTTAAAATAACTCCCAGAAAAATGCTGAAGGCATGCCTCTGCTTTCAAAGCAAGGTCATACCTAACCCCCCTCCACTGAAATTAGTTTGTCCTCTGGCTGTATTCTTGCACTGAAAAATCCACTGAAGGTGCTCCACTCAGTCATGGCATTATGCAGGACACTGTGTGTCATAGCAGGAAATAGCTGGGGTTTGAGAGCCCCTGTGTGAAAGGTAGCAGATGGTTTTCCAGATGTTTTCTCTGGTTAACAACAGCCATCAGTTTGACTTTGGAGAAATGACCTGGGTCTGCCTATGGTCTTTCATACTGAATTCTGCAAAGCCTTTGCATGAAAAGAGTGAAACGACTGCTATTTGTGAAGACAACAGCTATATGTATTTACTTAACAGAACTGTGAAAATGAGATAGACATTTTATTGTTTTGGATTTGCTTACAAACGTTGTGTTGCCTGGTTTTTCAAATCAAGACAATTTTAGAATACTAGAATGGAGTGAATCTTGGAGGATGATTTCATCTACTAATCCATCTTAAAAGTGAAACTTAGACAAGTGAGGTTCTGTTTGAGGTCTCAACAAGGCAGAACAAGGTTTTCAATCTAGTTCATGTGGCAGTTTGTCCAGTGTATAACAGTTTATTCTGATTGAGTCATTTTTTTCTTTTGCTTTGTTTCATTTTGCAGTGCTTGGGGTGAACTCTGATCCGTAGGCATATGAGCTGGATGTTCTGTCACTGAGCAGCACCCCAGGCCCCTTGAGTGACTACCTTATTCTTTCACTTACTCCTATTGCCCATTTCTTTTTAATTCCTTCCATTTCTCTGGTGCTCATTTCTCTATATTTTCAATTTAATGAAGTTTTACCCAATAGAACTGTTCTAATATAAGCTAGATAATAGCATTAGTAGTTATTTGGTGGACACAAAATACATTTTTTATGTAAATCAGTTACTTCTGTGATAGGTACTGAAACTGAGAAAGCAAGGCCTATGGTTGAGTGAAAGTAAGTGTTCAGTGTGTCTGAACTTGAGTTGTGAAAAGCATTCGATGTTGTCATTTAAGTATCAGTACAGCGCCAAGCTTTTTGAGATTATCTCTGTATTTAAATCTTAGGTTGAACAGAAGTAAGAATATCTGTATCCTTCAATAAACAGTCAGAAATACTAAATAACTTTTCAAAGCCACTAAAAAGTCACAGAACTTGGTTAGTTATCTGGGACCCATCTGTCTGACTCTACAGCCGCTGTCCTTGCCCACTGCTGTCAAGATTGGAGTCAAGCTGCAGCACCATGGGAATTCTTGGGTGCCTGGCGGATTGCCATGGGAACCTTTCGTTACAGGGCCAATGAGATTCTTCAGTATCGTGATGCTAGAAGGTGTCTCATAATGGCGATGGTTTCACAGTCCATTGAGTTCATTAACACCGGCAGAGTACAACTAATTTGACACACCCTCTGCTGTACTTGTTAAGAAATACTGATTTACCGTAGAGGATGGCAATTACAAATATGAATCTGACGACAACAACTTCATTCCTTGAAGCAAAGTTCTCAAATAGGCCTTAGTGTTTCTACATCACATGGCGCTCTGCAATCTGTGTGCCTGCGCACTGCCGTGATGCGCCGGCCTCCTCTGCTATTGCCATTCCATCCCCTTCTCAGTCTCCACATATTTACCCATCCCCCTAGCTTTTAGTATGCCTTCTACTTAACAATCGTGATTGGAACCACATCACTATTATAAGTAAAAAAAAAAAAATTCCATTTCAGTTTTGTTTAAGTGACTAGAACAGATTCACTGAAAAATCAAAAAGGTAATTTATTTTCTATATTACATCAGATTTTGCAAGTATGTACAACTTTGTGTTATATTTCTTGTTTTATATATTTTATTTTACCATAAAAATAATGAAAAAATACCACTTTCATATCTTTGAGGAAGTAAACTCAGCATCGATAATAAAGGAAGGTATGAAGACTGTGTCCTTGTTTCAGCTGTGCACAGATATTTTCTGTGGCCTTGGCTTAGAAAAATCCCTCACCTCTTGAAATACCTATCTCACTCGCTGAGAACTACATGAATCACAAATACTCAGCTATTTCAGGGGCTGTGAACTTAGAGAACACCGTATAAAACAGTTTGGCCATATAAAAACATATAGTGAGTGTGGAGTGAATAGATTTTCTGACCCTTCCCCTTTGAAATGTATCCCCATCCAGTGTCAAAGGATTTGGAACCTTGGTTATTTAGTCATAGAAAGGTTGACTTCTCACCTCTGTCACCCAAAACATCAGCAGATTTTGATGTTCAGTTGTGAGTGCATACTAAATATTACCCCCTAATTTCTACCTCTCAGAATTCTTTATTTCTGGATTTCAACACAGAACATCTCAACAGATTGACCTGTTAAGAATTTTTTACAGATCAGCTTCTTGAACCATAGAAACAGAAAACAGAAATGCCCCATCCTAGATTTCTGGCAGTTTGGTGACTCTAAATCATTGATGCTTATTAATAAATATCTTCTCTGCATCCAAAGCAAAGGTTTAACTTTTTACTTCTACTTGAAAAATATTTGTGGAGGACTAATCCTACATCAAAAGTGTGTGTTTATAATGAATTACCTCAGGGAGAAAAAAAAAGCAATTAACATTTAGAAAATGCCAAGTTCCAAGGTTTTACCAAAGAGCAGTGAAAAAAAAAAGTAATTTAAACATTGATGTGGTTTATTAAGTAAAATGAGCTCATATATTTATGAGTTAGAAAGACCAATATCAGATAACACATTCTATCAGTAAAGGGAAACTAAAAAAAAAAAAAAAATACAACTTGATACAATGTAATGACAAAAGTGACACAGGATATTGGCCCTTCCATATTTAATAGTTGAGACATTTATTTAAAAAAAAATTAGCCTTGGTCCTTAAGACACATATGAAATTTAAAAACGATATTTATTGAGCATGTACTGAAACAGACATTTTGAGAAAAGGAGGAAGTAATTAATCTAATCTGTTTCATGCATATGAAAACCAATGTTCAGAGAAGATGTGCTTTGCTCAGAGCCATCCAGCTAGTTATAGAGTTAGAGACTGAGCAAATCTGGGATTCAAAATCTTACCTAGTGAAAGCTCTGCAACCTTGAGATCTGGAAAATTCTTAGAGATCTCTAAAATATCTCAAATTAAGAAGATATGTTGGTGATAAATAGATGTAATTGCCATGAGTGGCTCGTTGCAAAGCAGGCATAAAAGGATTGAAAGAGTTGAAATCACAGTAAATAAATAAGTCTGAAAAATATAAAGAGAAATACATTTCATTTATTACTTAAGGTAATTCTGTATAACAATACACATATAAATATATTAATATAAATGTTATATATTATATGAACATATGTTCTGTCCAATGAACATGTTTATTATCAAAAGTTTGTTTAGAAAATGCTATAAATCTGTTACTTGAATGTACTTGTAGATTTCTGTTATGATTTGAGATGCAAATTGCTGTCCTATGACCTAGTATTCTCAGCTTTCTCATTTTATGAGAAAGGAGTGGAAACTGGAAGAGAGAAATTTTATGAATTCATGAGTTAAAAGTTCCTCACTGGGTTAAGCCCATGAAGAAAACACTAAATTTGATCCTTGCCACAGCACTTCCTGAGCCTTCCTGAGTGCTGGGCACATGAAGATGAGTAAGATGTGACTGATGTGGCCAGTCACAGAGTGGAGGAAGGCAGCAGGTGCCAGGGAGAGATTTTCAAAGGAGGGCAATGATCTCAGCTTTGGGCAAATGGGGTAGCTTTTCTGGAGGCCGGTTTCCTATCTATGAAATGAAGATGTGGTCAGTGCCTATTTCACAAGACTGTCATAAAGAAGATGTGGGTTAATACTGAAAGGGGGTTAGAGCAGTCTCTGGTTCCTCAGGAGCCAACGGTCAAAGCCAGCTGCCTCGATGAAACCTGTGAAGGATGTCAGAGCAGAGCGTGAGGGGAAGGCAAAGGTGAAGGGGTGTGGGAGAAAACATCTCAGAATGGGTAGGTGTTTGCTTGGGTGGTAGGTGATGTGGGGGGTAGGAGAGAGAGGGAGCAGTTAGAACAAAGCAGTGGGGTGGGTGATACTGGAGACCTTAGTGCACTTTCCCTGGCAGGGGATGGTAGGCTGGGGCAGCGTGAGGGTGAGTACTTCAGGGAAGGATTCTAGAGCCAGAGCCTGGGGGCTGTATAAGACCAGGGCCTGAATCTGTACTTTCTTATGCTTGGGAGATTTCTGGAACTGCCTCCAACACTGTCAGGCCTAATCACCTTAACACCCCCAGTGCCTGCACCACCCAGAGCACACGTGCTTTTATTTTCTTCATATACAGCTAAGCCTCACTTGATGATGGGGAGATCAAGCAATGCCTTTTTAGCCCATTTGCAACTGTGTGGCCCTGATACGATGTACGTACACAAGTCAATCTGCTCACCCACTATGCTCCTGGGCTATGTGGTGGAGCTTGCGCTATGAGGCTACAAGTGTACAGAACATGGTGCTGTGCCCAACACTGTAGGCAACTGCAACATGGCAGTATTTGTGTGTCAGAGCAGATCCAAGCAGAAAAGACAGTAAAAAAGACTTGACAGAATTTTTTGGCTATGGTATAATCTATAGCACTACCATGGTATATGGGTCCCATTATTGTTTAAAATGGTGTTATGTCGCCTATCGGTAGAGTGTATTTTTATTTGAATAAAAAGATCTACTTCTAAAAATAACTAAAAAGAAATGTTACTAAAGTCCGTTAGTAGATATGTAAATAAGGAAAGCATGTCTGTGTGAAATGAATTAATAGCCATCCTCTCATAGCTTCATCTTTATAATAAAGCGACTATAATCTCATGTAGCAAAGCTCCTGAATGCTAGCATATACTATTATTCATATAGTCTTCACGTTGCATGTTATAGTTTTCTAGTAGTTTGTACTACCAGTGTGCACCTTTGTACCTCTCCAGCTGCCTCCATCCCCACAGTTCCTCCCTCCCCCACATTGTGTCCCTGGTAGCTACTGTTTTATTTTTCATTTCTGTGTATTTGACTTTTTTTTTTTTTAAAAAAAAAAACAGATTTTGACTAAAACATTCACGGAAGATTTTGGTCAAGGGAGAAATATGATTGATTTTAATTTTAAAAGTATTTATTTAGAAAAGATTATATAGGATTGCCCTAAACATTTCACAAATAGTAATTAGTGGAAATTGGAATGGAGGAGGTGATAAAAATGAGAGATTTTCCCACCACTGACACATCTTTAGTTCTGAAAGCCTTCATATATTCACTTGATGAAATACAGCTGCACTTTCACTAGCTTTTGCTTCTTTGAAACCTTACATCTTCCTTCACATATGTTTGAGGAGTGCAGAAAGAAGTGTGTGGGGGCAGACGGCTGTGCGTCCAAGCCCACCTGCAGAGGTGGAAACAGCCAGGCCATTAAGGCCTGCGCAAGGGACCAGAGCAGCTCCCAAGGAAAGTCTTTTTACTCTGAAGGGCATGGAGTCTGCAAGGATGTGATCCAAGCCATGCCAGGCCAGGGGCAGGCAGAAACGGCGGGGATCACGTGCCACCTCAGAAGGAACATGGCTGTCAATAACCTCAGCACCATTTTAGGGGCCACCCAGGAAGTATACAAGCAGAGTGTGTGCAGTTAGCGTCCGCTTGGTGGGGTGGGGATACTAGCCATTCTACGGGGTACAGAGCTGTCCGGCATGGCTTTCCTATAGGCAGGGAGGTGAAACGCTAAGATATAGTTACAGAAGACTGCAACCAACTTTACTTTCCATGAAATGTGATGTCATCTTAATATATTTTGAATTGCTCAGGAATCGAGTTGTTGTTTAAGTGAATGAAAGTCAGGATTTTGTTCAGGGTTTTTCTGTGTGTTTACTTGTTTTGATATTGCCAGGAGTTGTTTGCTCTTTGGGAAAATAAGTCCATGGGGTAGTAATGCTGTTCATGGCATTTGAATTCCTGCTAAAATATTTACAGCAGTCAGCCTTTGCCACTGCCTCAGTCACTGCAGGGCTACCGTGAGTCCACCTCTGCGTAGGTGGCCACAGGTCTAACCACTGCATTACGTCTCCTACCACAGTCCTGCTCCAGGGCATTTATGTATTTCTCTTTTACATCGCAACACAGGGAATTGTATTTGTTTCTTTGAAAGAGTCTGTGCAGGTAGTTTGTCTCTGAATGTTTTTGATAGTAAAGATGTTTCAGGAAATATCTGCTGTGAAAACAGAGCTTGGAACATGACAAGATTGAGAGGCCATGTGTCAAAGTAACATGAAACCATTTTCAAACCATTCCATTTCTCTTATGCTATGGTGGACTGGGGCTCAAGTTCGTTTCTTGATTTGACTTTAATGTTTCCAAGCAGTGGCCTTTTTAATTCACATAATGTAGAAAATGGAAGACAATATGCATGTCAGGAGCAAGAAGACCCTTGTGCGTGTGCTACATGAGGGCCCAGCCATCAAGGTGCAGAGAGGTTTGCCTGGTAGTCGGGGCCACAGTCCTGAGTAAAATGCTTTTGTTGGGAATTGGGAAATGTACTTTCAGCACCAAGTGCCGCGGCAGCTGTTTATCTTGAAATCTAGTCAGAAGCAATCTGGGGAATAGATACATTATAGCTTTGCCTATGCATTGGAAGCAATTTTTTTTCATAATTTGATAAAATATTTTATATATAATTAATCGCAAATATCAAGCAGTATTTCATTTTATTTAATGTCAAACCGCCCAGTGTTGCAAAATAGTCAAAATACAGATTTTTTTTTGGTAAAATGAGTATTTCTTAAAAAGCAGTGAGTTTTTATTTTCTTATTTCTGTTGGCTTAATATTTTCATCGTTATGCCCAGTTTATCAATAATGTATTTTCCAGGATTTTGTGTACCTATGTTCAAAGCAGGATGTTGTAGATTCCTCTGAGTCAACCCAGTTCTATGCAGCTCTGAACAAATTAAACTCCTGATGACAATTTGGTTGATTCATATATTTGTTATCCTTTGACAAAACCTCGAGAGGCTGCAGCAAAATGTATTTCCATCCAGATATAACCATTTTATGCTAGAAGTACATTTCTATGTGTTAGTTTTTGGGTAACATAAAATAAATGGGACTATTGACTAGACATTTTTCCAAGAAAATGAAAGAAAGATGTTTACGGTGGGAAAAGAAGCAGGGCAAGACTGAGACCATGTTTTTGTCTCATTAACTTTCCATTAATAAGCTAAGATAAATTCCTGCTTTGTAACTCTAATGGGTATTTCTGAACAGATTGTTGGCAGGCACCATCGTAATAACAAGTGAAAAGAGTTGACGCACAGGCATGGGGCCCTGAGTACAAATGCTAATTCCCTTCCTCTTTTAATATCGATATTAGTGGTATCTCATATACACTAAATCCTTGTAATTGGTAGTTCATGTAGATCCCGAGACCACTTATCGCTATTTACTAGGGTTATGTCTTCAATTAAAACAATAATTTGCATGGATAAATGAAATCACACAGCTTAACTAAGAGCTAGTTAATATCTAACTTTCAATTTAGCTTTAGAATTAAGCATACATAACTAACAGTTACCATAGCCATTGATTTTTTTAATATTGTTCAGTGATATAAGGGGAAACTTTTTGTGATTATTCTAATAGCCTCAGATATTCATCCAATGTGTTTAACCCAAAAGGCTTTTATAGATAAAGAAGTAGATAACAATATCTGACTATACTCTAAATATCTAATTCTGAAGTAGATAGTTCTTCTGATTGCTAATTGGACAATCAGCTCTCTTAACACCATCTTGAAAAAGTACTTGGTTTTGAAAAGACCCTTTTTGGGCTTTCATTATAAGACTTTTGACATTAATTTTGTAAATATGTTTTTAAAACTGTTTTTTAAAGGTAAGATATTGTGCATGGTGCTAGTCTTGTTCAAGTATATCCCTGAAGGCTTTACTCCTAGGGAGGAAATGTGTACCAGTAGGAGATTTAAACTCATGAGCAATAATTACTTTGTCCAAATCCACAAAATCTAATATCACCTTGGTCTTTCATAAGAATTAGTGTTGGTGCCTCTCATCTTAAGACCTATTTATTTTCTGCCTGGAATAGCACTTATTTTATTTCTCAGCAGTTTTTGAATTCTACCTTAAAAGTAAAGTGCCTTAGTTTATCATTCGTAGTTCCCTACAAGATGATGAGAAGCTTGATTTCTCGCCCTGTATTCCTTTTTTTTTAATGGAACCGAGGATTGAACTCAGGACCTTGCGCTTGCCAGGAAAACGCTTATTCTACTGAGCCATCTCCCCAGCCCCTCTGTACTCCTCTTGACCTACTGTATGCTACTCCACAAAACCTTCCATGAGGGTGTCTATGGGAGGAGGGGAGGAGGGGCTCTCTATCACACAGACAGCTCCTCCAGTGCCTCATCATAGGAATCACTTCTGACCTGGTTGCAAATTCTTCCCTTCTGTGACTTTCCAAGGTTTTAAGTTTGTTAGCTTCCGGATGCCTGAGAGTTTTTGATTGTGTACTTGTATTAGTTAGTCCTCACTAGATACCCCAAGATAGACACACACACACACACACACACACACACACACACACACACATACAAATACACACTCTTGGCTTATTCTCACTGGACTATGTTGGCACTGTATAAACCTTCAGTGAGACCTGAATACTTACTATAATGAAATTAATAAGCTTGCAATACAATAATTTAAAAATTATTCAAATTAGATAACCTGATTCCCTTATCCATATTTATAAATTAGTGCCTTTTAGTACTTTGTGACCATTTATGGGCTTTGTGAAATTAATTTCTCCATCATACTGCAAAAACTATTTATGTTCACATCTTTATATAGTTCTTAGTTCTTAATGGCAAGTATCTAGCATTATCCTTATTTTATAGATAAGAGGATTTAGGCACAGGGGGATTAAGCTTTTGCACAAGCACTTGGCAGAATTGATTTCACACTCAGAATATTTGGCTCTTAATCATTGAACTGTACTGCCTCCTTGCCACACACTCCAGCAAGAGAGTTTGAGTCAAGCATGAGGAAGGACAGTGCAAATTTTCCATGGAAGTTGTATATTTCTAGAGCTAGACTAGGATATACAAACCCAAACCCTTTTCCTAACTGTGCTTAATCTCACTGTACAATTTTTGTTTTGTTTTGTTTCTTTTCTTTACTGCATTATTTTGTTTTTGTTTTTCAGTACACTAGGAAAATATTATTTTAAAATGTTAAGTTGAACCAATACACAGGTTCTGGTGTTCATAAGAGTAACATGATGCAGTGTTTGAAAGATTCTTGGGGGTAATTAGGGTGTACTGACCACCTAGTTTATTCAAGTAATTTTTTTTTTTGTCTTTGGAAACACCCATTCTGACAGGTGTGAAGTGATATCTCATTATGGATTTAATTTAGATTTCTCTAATAATTTGTGATATTGACCATTTTTATGCCTTTTGACCACTGTGTGCATTCTTCTGAGATGCATTTATTCAGATCCTTTGCCCATATTTAAGTCAAACTACTTTACGCTGAGAGTTTTAGGCTCCTCATGCTTTGTATACTGCCTCCTCATCAGCTCTATTCCTTGCAAATATTTTCTCACACCACATACATTGTTTATTCCCTTTGCTGATCACTTCCTTTGTTGTGCGGAGGCCTGTAGGTTTATTGATCACAAGTGTCTGCTTTTGCTTCTATTGCTTGTGATTTTTCGATTCAACGCTAAACAAAATCATTGATCACAACAATGCCAAAATCTTTCCACAGGTTTTCCTCATGTAGTTTTATAGATCCAGATCTTATGACTAAGTCCTTAATAAATTTGGAGTTTATTTTTTTCATAAAGTGGGAGATGAGGTTCCCAGTGTTTTACTTTCACATCTGGACATCCAGTTTTCCTATCAGGATGTGCTGAAGACACGATCTGCTACCCGGGGAATGATTAGTTGACCATGAGTAAAATTTATTCCTGGGCTGTACATCCTGTTCTCTTCATCTACACATCTGTTTTTATACCAACGTCATACTGCTTAGGTCCTAGAAGCTTCGTAATACACTTTGATATTAGGAGGTACCCATGTTGTTCTTGTTAAATATTTCTTAGCTATTCAAGTCTTCTCATAAATTTTAGGGTTGTCTGCTTCTGTAAGAATGTCATTGAAGTTTTAGTAGGAATTTCATTGGATCTGGAGACAGGTTTGAGCAGCATAGACATTTTGACAGTATTAAATCTTTGTAATCTATGAAAATAGGCTATGTTGCATGTATTTGTGTCCCCTATTCAAAAATAGTTTAAGATTTTCACTTATTTGAGTTAATTTTATTTTGTTCTTTTTGATGTCATAAATGGAATTGATTTCTAACTTCTTTTTTGGGTAATTCATTGTTTTTGGATGAAAATTTATCTAAGTTTTGCACATTGATGCTAAATCCTGCTACTCTATTCAATTTCGTAATAGTTTAGGAAATAGTTTCCTAACTTAATAGTTTAGGTTTCGTAGGTTTTTGAGGGCTTTCTATATACTATAAGATTTTGTCATCTGTAAATAAGACAATTGTCTTCCTTTAGTGGATACCTTTTATTTGTTTCTGTTGTCTAATTAACTTGTCTGGGACTTCCATGTTGAATGGAAGCAGTATGAGTAGGCATTTGCCCTGAAGGAATATGTGTCTCCTCCAAAGTTCACACCCAAACTTTGTCTTCATTGTGGTCATAATAAGATGTGGGGTCTTTGGGGCAAGCGATTACATCGGAAGCACCCTGCTCTCATGAATGAATTCCCTTATAATAATAGAGACTTCAGAGAGAGCTTGTCTCTTTTGTCTGTCCTTTTCACCATGTGAAGATACATCATTCCTCTCCTTTGAGGGATGTGACAACAAGATGGACTCTTCAAGGCAGAGATCAGGATTCTCACAAGACAACAAATCTCCTGGTACCTTGATCTTGAGCTCCAGGCCTCAGTAGCTTTGAGATAAATTTCTATACTTAACAAATTATTCAGTCTGTGATATTTTGTTATAGCAGCAAAAATAAACTGATACAGCATTTTTTTAAATACTGGGGATTGAACTCGGGATCTTGTACTGAGCTACAACTATAGTTCTTTTTAAATTTTGACTCAAAGACAGATTGTCACTAAATCTCTAAGTTGTCTTAGTTGGGCAAGAAGTGGAAATCCTCCTTCCTCAGCTTCCCAGAGTGCTGGAATTCGAGGTGTGTGCCACCAGGTGTACGCCTGGTACTATACTTGTTATGGATCTTGGAACAAAAGTTTTCAGGCTTTCACCATAAAGTATGAAGTTAATGCTAAGTCTGTCATGTGTAGCCTTTAATACATTGAGGTACATTCCTTTTATGTCTAATTTGCAGGTAGTTTTTATTAAACTGCTCTAAATATGTCAAATGCCTCTTCCATATCTTTTGCGATGACTGTAAGATTTTTATGCTTTCATCAGTGCATATTAATTATGCAAATCAATGGACTTGAGTGTAGCATATTCTTGCATGGTATATCAGACTTCGATTTCATCTACCTTCTTTCTCCCATTCCTCCACTTTCCTCCCTCTCCTCCATCTCTTTCTTCTTCATTAGACTTCCTTGAAGTTTCAAGTTCTCTTTTGCTTTTTGTTCTTTCTAGATACCACAAATAAAAAGGTATATGTAGTTCTTCTTTTTTCTGAGTCTGGATTATTTCACTTAAATCCATTTTCTGGATTTTTGTCCTTCAGTTTAATAAGATTCATTGCATTACTTGTCTTATATATCCTTACACCCCAAGAACTGAACTAACCTTACATTCCAGGAATAAATTCCACTTGATTAAAGGGCATCATCCTTCTATGTGCTGTTGAATTTAGTTTCCAGATATTTATGTTTATGCTCTTTAGGGATACTGGTCTGCAATTTTTTTTGAAATGACTTTGGCTTTACATCTTAATAATACTGGCCTCATCAAGTACACCTGGAAATATTCCTTCTTAATATTTTGGAAGTGTGTGGCACAGTTTTATGTTAATTCTCCTTTAAAGGATTGACGGACTCACCAGTGAAGCCATTTGATCTTGAGCTTCTTCATTGGGAGGTTTTTTATTATTCCCTCAAACACTTTGCTAAGATGCATTTTAGTAGGCCACATATTTCTAGGAATTTACCCATCTTTATGAAATTTGTTGGCATATAATGATTCATAGTAGTCTTTTATGATTGTTTATAATCCTGTTATAACAGTTGTGATGTCTTGTCTGTGATTTATGGTCCCATTTATTCAAACATTTCTCTTTTTCAGAAACAAGTTAGTCTATGCAGATTTTTATTTCTTCAAAAAATTAAAATCTTGATCCTGTATTTTCTTTTTCTTCCCTTCCCTTCAATTTAATTTTCTCTATTTTTTTCTTTTATTCTGTTGGTTCCTTGTCATAGCTCCTCAGTGTTTAAAGTTAGCTTGTTTGAGACTTTTTGCAATGTTGGTGTTTATCACTATAAACTTCTCTTTTAGGATTGCTATGCTGCATCCTACACTTTTAGAATGTTTGTTTCCATGTTTTAACATTTTTTCTGTTTTCCTTGCGATTTCTTCTTTGACCTGTTGACTGATCAGAAGCATGTTGCTTGACTTCCACAAATGTACAGACTTCCCAATCTTTCTCCTGTTGTTGATTTTTATTTCCATGGTTAAAAAAGCTACTTGATATGATTTCAATCTTTTAAAAATTTGTAAAGCTTTGTTTCATGGCCCAACATATCATCTGTCCTGGAGAATATTGCCTGTGCACCTGAAAAGATTTTGTATTTTTCTTTTGTTGGATAATATGGTCTCTCTCTCTCTCTCTCTCTCTCTCTCTCTCTCTCTCTCTCTCTCTCTCTCTGAGATGTACATATATTAGGTCAATTTGGTCTATGGTATAACTCAAGTCTACCCTTTTATACTGATTTGTTATCTGGATGATCTATGTTTAGCATGGAGTACTATAGTCTTCTACATTATTGTATTGTGGTCTGCTCCTCTTTAGTTCTGTTAACACTTGCTTTAATGTTTAAGTATTACATCATTGACTGCTCACACACACCAGTGTTACCCTTCTTACCATTATATAATGATCTTCCTAATCATATTACAGTTTTTTCTTTTTACTTAAAATCTATTTCTTCTGATGTAAATACAAGCAGTTCGGTTCTTCCTTGATTGTTTTTCACACAGACTGTCTATTCCTATCTCTTGGCTTTCTACCAGTGGGCATCATTTCTCTGCCTCTTTTTCTTCTGGGACTCTTACTTGGTTTACTTAATAGCGTCCAGGAATCTAATATGGTTTTATCATGAGTATTATTCCTTTTTCCACCTTTTCTTGTGATTAAATCTTTTTAAATGATCTGTTTCAAGCTCACTGATCTGCTTCTGAACCAAGTGTTCTATGGAGACCTGTATTGTAGCTTTTAAAAAAATTTCTCTGTTGTATTCTTCTGATGGTGAATTTCCATTTGGTTCTTTTTCACAATTTTAGTCTCTTTGTGGAAAATTTTCCTGTTTTGTTCATATATCATTTTCATGCTTTAAGTAATTTTTAAAAATCTGTGTTTACTTGTAGTTCAATGAGCTTCATTAAAACTATTGTATTGACTTTGTCAGGCACCTCATGGATCTCCTTTTGTCTACCTTGGTTACTAGAATGTTTCCTTTTCTTCTTTTTTTGCTGTTGTTTCTTGAAATTTTGTATTCCACTCTTGAATTTGAATGAAGGGCTGTCACTTCCAGTTTTGATTAAATTGGAGAGAGAATGATCTGTTCCAGTCCCTCTGGTTGAAGATTTGAGGATCTCTTACAACTTCTCTATGGATGTAATTGCCTCATGTCCCCTTTCACCCTTTATTGGGAGCACTCAGGACTATAGGCCTTCAATTGAACCCACAGTCAAAATGACCCCAGGAACAATCTCCCGAGGCTTGCTAGAACTATCAGTTAAGGCAAAGAGGATACCAGTTATTGCTCTCATATATATTCACCACATATATTGTCAATTAACTATCCTTACATAATGTGGTCTTCAAGGGATGAAATGATTAAAAAATTAAATTGTAGATATGTGTCTTGTATATTAACTTGATTAAAACCCAAAATATAAAAATACACTGATATTTCCCTATGAAATATTTATTCCCTTCAAAAATCACAATTATTTTAAAACATTTACTAAACTTCATATTTGAATTTCACAACAAAAGCTTTTTGAGATATCCACTATTCCTCTCTATGAATATTTTTTCTTAATGCAACAGGGATTACAAAAGCAGATCATATCCAATATAGCTTGAATCTATATTCTTCAAAAAATTGAATATTGAGATATCTTAAAAGATTCACGAACTGTGAATTGGCTATTTTTAAAAGATTTTACTAATTATATCCCTTATTCATTTTTATAAATTTCAAACCAAATAACAAACATACTTTAAAATTTATCATGATCCATTCCATAAATATATATCAACAGCCCTTATTGAGCTCTTATAATATAGTACAAGACAAAACACTAAAAATCCATCTTCATTCAATTTTATTCTTAGGGTAGTGAAGAACTAGATCAACCAAAACAAGAAGGAATTAACATAGTAGATGATACATGTTGTGAGGAAAGATTAACAGAAAGATAAAGACTAAAGTAATGATTTGGGCAGTAAGTGGATTGCAAGTTTAAATAGGATATACAGAAAAATTCTGGCTGAAAGAAGACATAAAAACAGATGTGGTGGTAAAGGAAGCAGATGTGGAGACAGTGCTGCATGTGTGTATCCCAGGAAGGCCACGGTGAGTAAAAGAAATAGCATATATAAAATTCCAGAGACTGAACTGATGTGTTCCGAGAACACCAAGAAGATTGTGCAGGTAAAGCAGGATGAACAAAAGGAAAACCAAAGGATGAAACCACAGAATGGGGTCTCATACACCCTGGAATCTTCTATGGTTTTTGTTCTAAGTAAAATGAGGGAACAATTGAAGGGCCTGGAGCAGAGAAGTTACCTGATCGCACGCCATCAATCAAGATTGCTACGTACGTTCCTGTGAAGAACAGACTTTAAGGGACAAGGTGGAAGACGTGGACAGTAAATGGGCTACTCCAGTGGCCTAGGGGAGCTGGGATGACATTGCATATCAGTGCCAAGTGAGCACCGGGAGGGGTTGATGTGTTTCATTTTTCAGGACAGTGGGATGTTGATAATAAGGGAGGTTATGCATGAATGGGGTCGGCAGATATTCTTGCAGTGCCCTCTCCATTCTGCTGTGAACTCAAAATTGCTCCAAAAGGACTTTTTTTTTTTTTTTTTTTAAAGAAAAGGAAACCATGAGCTATCATGGTTTGACTATTGAATACTACAGAAGAGACCATTTAAATGGTCTCTAAAAAGATGTACCTATGTATGGGGAGGTTGGTGATATTTTTTATACCTGAATAAACCACTCCAGGGACAGAGTTGATATTATTGTAATAATAGTTTATCTCAATTATATCACAATACTTGTTGGTTTTTTTTTTTTGTTTATGATCTCTATCTTGATAAAAAAAAATCTTGCCATTTTTAAGTCTTCTCTGAAAAAATATATAGTGTCAAGATGTGGGCAATGAAAAAAGTGAAATTGTATGCCTGTGGATGCTTCCTCATACTTGCAAAGGTTTTATTTTGCTCTCTCTTTTTCTTTTAACAAAAAATCCCCTTGACATGAGAGATAGATGCTGTTCTTCCTGCCTTTCAATAGGTCCCTGACTCTAACTCACCTTGAAGGACAGCTTCATGCAGGGGTATGGAGCCCAGAACCTGGGAGCTTCTGTATTTCCTCTCCTGTGGCTTGCATATAACCTTTTGATAATGTATCTTCACCCTTTCCTCTTGACAGTCATAATCACAAGAAGTAGAATGCACTATGGAAGCATCTCTTGTTGGATATTTTAGCTTGGTAAACACTACTCCAGAACAACAGGTCTTAACCAAGGGGGGATTTTGTGCCCCAGTGGATACTTGGAAGCATTTGGAGATGTTGTTGATAGTCATGTTTGTGGAGGAGGGGTATTTCTGACACCTTGAAGATAAGAATGTTACTAAACACCTGTAATACACAGGACAGCTCCCATCAACACAGCATTATCAAAACCCGAATGTGAGTAGCAGTGAGATTGAGAAATCCTCCTCTGGAGCAACAATTTAGAACTACTGGCACCCTTAGAAGACTGACCTTTAATCAGCCTGAGGAAATCAACCTAAAGATTGATCTTCCTGAGACTACAGAGAATTAATGCTGTTCCATAATGGATTTTTTTCATAGAGTGACTCAAGCAGCCATTCAGCACTTGCCATAGTATATTATCAAAATTGCTTTGGGGTTTAATGAAACACAGAGAGCTCTACAAGCACCTTCAATAAAATACTAACAAGATTTCACAAATTGTAATTGAGGTAGAAGAGGGTGACAACATTGCTTTTCAGATTTAAAGGAATATTTTCCCACTTATTCAATTAATTGCTTCTGTGGGCTAAGTGATGGTGGTGACATACATCCCACATTGAGAATTTCAGCTCCAACGTACTAAGAAGACAACCAATGATTACAGCATGCC